>NC_042521.1:13468461-13774983 GCF_900963305.1 Echeneis naucrates
CTGGCTGCTGTTCTTTGGAGAAAAAAAATAAATCCACCAGTTTTCCAATTTCAAAGAAATCCCGTTCTACATAAAACTGTGATTAGCCGCCAATGGCCTTGACTTCGGCAGCCATGAAATGCATGAAATGTTGAAAAATACACGTGTATACAGAAATCTGAGGTAAATTTACTCTGCTGCTAACGGTGCACTTAACTCCATTAAGCCCCTGCTCTAAGCTGTAGGATCTCGAGGCCTACACTCTGCGTTTGTTTATTGAATTTAGTTTTGCTTTTAACTCAGTGCAGCCTGATCTGGTTTTTCTCGAATGACTGTCAACCTTTGTAATTATTATGTGGTTTTATTTCTTTTCAACATTTCTTTAATAACTCACTCCCTGAATCTGAAACCATCAGTGCAGATCCACCTCAGGGCTACATCAGCTCACCAGTCCTGTTTACCCTCTACACAGACGACAGCACCAATAGTTTCCCTGGTAACCTGCTTTTTTTTTTTTTTTAAACCCTCTGACGATGCTGCTATTCTCAGCCTGCTCAGCCACAACTCAGACCCCTCAGTGTATTTCACAGAGGTCAATTAATTTCTTCACTGGTGTGATGAGCATTATCTTCCAATCAGCACTAACAGAACTAAGGAGATGGTGTTGGACCCTTGGTCAGCAGGGGACCTTACTCGCCGTGGCATGGCAGACATATCAAACAGATATCTGATCACCGCTTTACTTTTAACAATCTCGTCCACTATGTGTGCTCTCGTCTGCAAGAAAGGTTGGATTTGTTTGTTTGTTTTTACAGAGGCCGATAGTGTTTGGTGTGGGCAAGAAAATGTTTTTTTATTTTAGAGGTGTCTCTGTGTAGTCAAAAACTAAGATGCAGCGCCTGGTATTAAAGTGATGGGAGGACTGAAAACCTCTCCCTTCAGACCATGCCACAGGCAATCTTTCCAGATCCATTGCACCTCCTGTACCCAGTTCGAAGTTGTAAAACACCAAAATGCAGACTGGATTTTTTTTGTACCCACCTCTACCACAATTTTAAATAGCTTTTTAAAGTAGCTCGTGAGGTTTGTATCAGGGAGTGTACAATAATGTCACAGTGCTTCTTTTAAGTTGTTCTTATATATTTTTTTTATTATTATTATTTTATCTTATTTTTTTGGATTTCTGCCTTGTTCATTATGTACAGTATACATGCTGCTGTCTGTGTTTGTCTTGTCTTGTGGATTGCGTTCATATTCATTTATTTTTTTGATGCAGCTACTGGCTCTTTTGAGTCAATAGCACATTTCCCTTAGGGGACAATAACGTATAATCTAATCTAATGAAATCTAATAAAGCCAGCCAAGTTTTTGAAATTTACTGCAATTAGGTAATTGCACATCACATTCATAGGTGATTACAGCGTGTTGAAGAAATGTTAGTGTTCCCACTTCAGTTCCACTCCGCATTAGTCCTATCTATACATTCGTCTTCTACCGCTTTTCTGTTTCTGGGTCACGGGGTGTGCTGGAGCCAATCCCAGCAAACGTTCCAGGCGAGAGGCGGGGTACACCCTGGACAGGTCGCCAGTCCATCACAACAAATAAAGACAACAACCACTCACACTCACATTCAGACCTAAGGACAATTTAGTGTCACCAGTTGACCTAGACTGGCGATGGACTGGCGACCTGTCCAGGGTGTACCCCGCCTCTCGCCCGATGTGTGCTGGGATTGGCTCCAGCAGCCCCGCGACACGGATACGGATAAAGCGGATGAAGATGAGTGAGTGAGTGAGTGAGTGAGTTGACCTAGACATGTATGTCTCTGGACGGTGGGAGGAAACCGGAGTATCCAAAAGAAACCCACGCAGAACATGCAAACTGTACACAGAAAGGAACCAGACTGGGAACCGAATGCACGACCTCCTTATTGTGGGGCGACAGCGGTAACCAATACTATGCACATGTCTAGCAGAGTTTTATGTATGGAAAACACTTTCACTGAACATTAATCCTCATAAAAAGGTCAGGGTCATCAAAAACATTTCCATCCATTGTCTGGGAAAAATGAATATCAATACCATTCACCAATACGGTGCGACATGCAGGAACAATACCACATTCAAGGTAACCCAGCTTTAGTATAATGCAGAGGCAGCCTATATTGGCATACTTACGCGAGATGCCGTTTGCTCTCTTATCATGCTTTTCTGCATTTTGTCTTGCTTTAGCCTCCCCTCAGCCAATCCTCTCTTCCCTTCTCTGCAGGTTGCCGTGGAAACAGTGAAGGCCCACCGGAGAGGACTTAGTGGAAGGGGAAGTGCCGATGCGTAAACATGCAGGTTTGTGGGGAATTCGACAAAAACAAATGCTCTCTCGTATCTTAGATGGCAACAAATCTGCAGATCCCCTGCTGTGTGTTAAGCCTCTTGGCCATGTACTGCTTGCTGTCTATGGCTATGGCGGTAAAACTTCTGTCACATACATATGTGAGGACCAGACATGCTCCTGATAATTGTATTGAAGCCTGCCTCTCCCAGTCAGGTCACCAGGGCAAATGTGGATTCAGTCCAGCATCCCATTGACCACATGTCCTTCAAGTCACTTTACTTTTCCATCAGTTTTGTTATCTGACTTCTGCAGAGAATAGAGCAGCGATGGCTTGATGAAGCAAAGGTGCATTGGAAAGATTAATCAATACCTTCATTTAACCTTGGCTTTTCCCCTAACTCTCTTTCTTACTCTCTCTTCCTGTTGTTTACCGCTTTGAAAAACAGGAAAATTCCAGATCCATCACACTTTGAGCTCAGCAGAAATATTTCTTTGTTTCTGGCCCACTGGCTCTGATATTAAAAGTGTATCCAGTTACTTATTTACTTATTTGTTTTCTGGGGCTGATTTTGACATCTGTTCATTCCCTACTTATATCATATTCACTGTTCTATGCCGTATTAATCATGCAAGGCCAAAAAGAAATATTTTTTTCCAGAAATGTTGAGCATAATAATATAGACAATGCTACTTTCATATTGGTGTTATCCGCACAGATTGTCAGTATGGTGAGCAAGACATTAATGATGAGCCCACTTCCATAAATGCCAAAACCAGAGTCAGCCAAGCATTGCCAGTTGTTTGACAGACAGGTGTGTGAAGTCTCCCAGAATGGAGTGTTAATATGCAGTTATTACTCAACTTCTGAATTATGTATAGTTTGCTCAAAAACAGTATTGATTCCTGCTCCTCAGAGTGGTTTACAGCTGCCTACACCTCCACCCCCACAGGGCTAACTACCACAAATACATTGTAAACCTGAGGGAACTATTGGCCGCTGGTCTGTCTGAGGAGAGCAGCAAAGACTAACCGACTATTGGCGACATCTCTTTCCATCTCTACTGGTTTATTAATCAATACGACAACTCGTGAAACTTCATTTTCAGTTTTTATGGTATTTGCTAAGGGAATATGAATGGGAATTGGATCCTCTGCACATATCATACCCAAGCCAAACAGAGTCACTGCTGAACAAAAATAAAAAATGTTAACTAGATAAAATACTTTTGATTTGCTAATGTATAAACAGGTCGGCTGCCAAGATGTTGTTCAGGACCTGCACCTCTTCAATGCATCGATATGTTGCTGATATTTATCTATTCAGTGAAAATGTAACATTCATAAAGAACGTGAAGAATTTAAAAGCTTCTTGGATAAAGGTCAGGGTCAGAGTTTTCAGTATCGTGTGGCTGTATGAAGCTGCTTTGCTTCTATGCAGTTCTGCTTTTGGCTAAACTCTAACTCGCAGTGCGGCCTCTATAAGCTCTGCTTCACCACTGAAATTATCCTGTCATTCTTATTTCTTGTGGTCGCAATTTCTTACACCAAGTGCCTAATCTGTCTGTCTGTATGACAGTCGGAAATGCATTCAAGTTTGTTTTTAATAGAGCTTCAGCTGCTTTCGCCTCCAGATGAGAAAATAACAAGAGACAGAAACTAAATTAGCAAAGAATCGGGAGCTGTGAAAGACCTCTAAGTACCAATTTGTTGATAAAACCACTGTTTCTAGAAGGATTCACATTGAAAATATGCTCTTGCCACCAATATCTGCAGTTGAACTGTTTACATTTAGGTCAACTGTTGCCTCTCCTGTCGACTTTTGAAGAATCATCAAGTGAACTATAGGATCAGGATCTGTTTGTGTCGCTAAAATAATATAATGATATGGATTTCTTTACTTCTGACACACTATGATAATCACAGTATGATAATCCACCAGAGGATGCCTTCCTCTCCTTTAGTTAACCTCCTCTTCCCACTCCCACACCTGCTCCCCCCACATCCAACACTTGCTTTATTCAATATTATGCTTTTCCATAAGATGTACATTATATAAGCATCTTATCTACATACTGAGTATTGTTGCTTTTCTTCCTCTACTCCCTCCAGCCCAAAAGAATCTGGGTGATTTGATGGTACTGGTATTACTGCTTCCTTGTTTCATCCAAATCCCATCCAGCATTCCCCAACGTGCTCCCTTCTTTTGATTTCAGATTATTGTTCCCAGGGAATGTATCGCTCTATAGTCAATGTTTGCTTGATTCTTTGTTTCCTTTCAACCGCAGTTAAGACCGTTATTTTGTAACAGACACTAATACAGTACATGTGGTTCAGAAGGAAAGTGACTGTGATCAAATATACTATTCAGACCTAGTAACCCTCTCATGAAATCGCCCAAAGCTCTAAATCCATGCACATGGCATTATGGGAAATATGGGACAAAAGCTCCATGTTTATGCCGCAGCTAAATCGAGTGGCATTATAGGTGCCACATGATCATCTCATCGCTCAAAAAAACAGGGGCTGCACACCCAATTACGTGAATTCGAATTCCATTTTGAAATCACACAGAAGGCGCCAGTTTATTTCCCAACCCAAAAAATATAAAGATGGCTCTCCATCCCTACTTTTTCCCTGTCCTCGCATCATACACCACAAGCAACTGTGAATTAAGGTCTCAAATAGAGCAGGTGAGGATGCCAAATGATGGGTAAGAGACAGACACAAAACAAACAGATATGCTTTCCCTTTACGCTTCAGTGATGGTACATTTGTGGCGTGAGCTTCGGCAAGAGCCTGTCAGGCCGACACACAGAGGCGGACAGTGGGACACACAGGGAGAGTGGCACAAATCATCAAGAGGGATGAACACAAATCAGCTAAAAGCCCAGCGTCTCTCTGACTCGTGAAGATGTCTGTCTACTTCTGGGCAGTCTGTGGAGGATGGTTTGTTTCTCTGTGACACCTCCCTTTTGTCTCCCTTCCCTCCAGTAAATCAACATGAAATGGCCCAGGCTGTTTCTCCGCTGTTGGCGTCAAAACAGCGGAAATGCAGCCGAGCAAGACAAACACAACTGACCCATGTGATTTTGTTGAGGCAACAATATTATGCAGTGCTTGTGCGCAAGTGCTCATTTTTGTCCGTATTTGTCCTCCCCCGGGCTCATGCGTATGTCATGCGTGTGTGCTATTTGCAAAGGTTCATCACCTTAATTTATCACAGTAAGGACTGAGTCATTCAAAATCCAATACAGAACAATCAGCAAGCCCATATCTAGTCAGTAACCATGACTTCAAACATAAAGCATGAGCATATTAACGGCCATGGTAATTCAATTAAAGTCACAATGTCAACCAAAAAAAATGTCAACCAAGAAATCTATAGGAAGACTCGATCTACAAAACTTTGACTTCACTCATGACTTCCCTGAACAAATCTGCAAGACCTTAAATTTGACCTTTGACATTTAGGTGGCTAACAAGTGAATACCTGACGGTCGATAATGTCTGAAAGGGATGAGTAGAGAGTATTGGTAATGGCTGATCGATAGATTCAGTCTGATGAATGGCTGTGCATTACAGCAGCCTAGTAAACGGTGAAATGATTAAAACACAGCAGCCAAGAAGTAGCCATTTGGTTGATATCAATTAAAGCAATGAGAGAGGGGTATGCACTGGTTACTGTTCATAACTGTCGCTGGGTATTTCATCACGGATGGTAACATGCGTGTGAGGCAATCTTGATGATGTATTAGATTACACAGCTGCTTAATAATAAATTCGGGTTTATTGAAGCTGCTTACGCTGGAGTCTTCGGTGAATATACTTCACGCTGTTAAAAGTTTAATTCCAATCAAACTAATTGGGGGGAAAAAGCAATTGAGGGGAACCAAAAGATGCCAACAAACACACAACGTAAGAGATAGCATGATTACACTGTATATTGTCTTTCTGAATAACTTTTTAACTCCAACAGCTGAACATTTTCTGGATCAATAAACTGTCACACCAATTTACCTGCAGGAGAGAAGAGTAAATAAGCCATTAAATATCATACTGTCACAAACAATAGATGAGAAGCCTGATACGGTATTGCCTGAAATTTCTTGCGCACCCGCAGTACCTACCCCCTAAATAGTGCCATTCCCTCCTAAAAGAAGCTTTTCTTTTACCAAAACTGCGTACACATAGTCCCTCCATTGACACTTGGCAGTGAAGAAGACAACAGCCAATTAGAAACACAAGAAAAGGGCAAAGAAGTCCCAGAGCTTTCAGTCACGTACTGCGAGGCATTCTTCCTTGTGATGTACAAAAGAAAATTTGTCACCTTTGTCTCAAATTTGGACGCACATGCACACCCGCACATATTCAGACACACATCTCTACTTCATCCCAGCTCTGAAACAATGACACCCTAATCCGAGGACAATACGGGCACTAATCCACACAAAACAGGGATTGTATGGAGAGACAAACGTGGGAGCAAGGGAGAAAAAAGAGCTAGAACACTAACAAGCAAAGGAGACTAATCCTGATGAGAGATAGAGGCTGCGAGAGGAGGATAAAAATTACAGTTAGGGAGGGTGAGGCAGATGGAGCGAGAGAGGATGCGGTAGAACAGAAGTTTGCAAAAAAGAAGAGAGGTAAGAGTATGAGCTGAGACATTAAGCGGTCAAATCTAACAAAGATTTCAATTTTGAGGTTGGCTAACTCACGGTGCAGTGTTAATAAGCTACAGCTGATAAAATCCACCCATGACAATCTGCCATAAAAAGCACACACAATAATTCTTTCTGTGTTTCCACATTAAACACTCAAGGTGACTTTTCTGGACTTTTTTCCCTGCAATTTATTGGCTTCTGTGTTATCACTAGTCCAACACTGAGCCAAAGTAATTAATTTCCGCTGTGACTGAAAACATATTGGGCCAATTCAATCTTCAACCATCGAGAAATCCATGAAAAATCAAGTGATGGCCCAACAAAATTTCAAGTCCAAACCAAAACAACCACAACAAAATAATAGTATTTGATTTTCAGTTACTGTACCGCAGTTATTCTCTGCCAGCAGAGAAAAAAAGAATAAAGTCATTTAGATCACTGCCCCACTTCCTGTTATTGAACTTTCAGAACACACTGTACAAAAAAATTAGATTTGTCCAAACACCCTTCACTGAAAAGAGGGCTCGGATTCAAAGGTTGAACTATCACCCTTACTTACAGCAAGCTGGCTGATGGGGGTTATCTCAGGCTGGAATTAATTACATCAAAGTCTATGATGCAGAGGGCTGAGCAGATGACATTTACAAGGGGCCAACTGAGGCGCTTAATTACACACTTTCATAAAGTGGCAGAATTACTGTGCCAGACTGGTGCCCCACACAAACAGCAGAGGAATAACAACACCAGCAACCTTTTTGAGAAGTCAAACAAAACAGGTAAAGGGACAAAAGTGTTTTGGATGACATTTTATGTGGTCAAACTCCAAAAACGAGGTGCTATGTCAGGTAGGTGAGAGCAGTTCGCATCCTCTGTTTCTTTATTTCTTTTGGACGGGGGCTGAGATGAGCTCACCACCTTAAAAAATGCATGGCTGTGGAAGAAAGATGAGTAGGAGAGCAGCAAATGTGCCGTGTGGTGTTCCTAGTGTTCATCTGAACTCCTTTCATGACAGTGTATCGCCAACAGCGTGGAGGAACAAGACCCCCCCAAAAGATTCAGTCATTACCTCACAGTCGCAAGTCAGTCCTGTCGGAGCTAAATCTTGCCATATTTTATTTTTGCCTTTCCATACTCTGAACCTTTCAATCTCCCTTTCAGTTCCTTCTAACCCTCTCTCAACCAGCTGGTACCTCTTTTCTTGCATTTTCCCTTTTCCTCTACATCTCCCTCTCTTTGTTTAGATGCAGCAAGGGTAGGCCCTTTCAGCATGTAGTCTGTCAACGTTGAAGCAGAAAGGAGCACAGAGGGCCTTTCACAGAAGCAAAAATAAAGACGGGTATGCAAGAAAACACCTCAGCATTCCCTATTCCTGCCTGCGCGCAGACAGACAACCTTCCACAACCTAGAAAAACCACCCAGCTGCACACGCAAAGACAGGCACAATACTGCCGACACGTCCTACCCGCTGCCTTCGTATTTGCCTCAGCCTGTCTGTCAGTTTGCACCACTGTCGTGCTGCTCGCACCTCACGCACTTCCTCGCTGTGGGACAGGCTTCCTCTGCTGTGATCCGCCAACATGTGTTCAGCAAAGTCCCACACAAATGTGCTCTCATGTCGCCACGATATACATGCACATAACCGCACACACTCTGCTTGTGCCAATCCCTTGGCCAAACATCCCCTAAGCAACAGCTGACAGAGTGTGAGAAACACACGTTTATAGATTTCTTTAAATGTGAGATAACTTATTTTATGTGGTTTAATCATTGATTTTACTTTCCAGTGTTTTAGAGGCACCTCCTTTTTTCTTGTTTTATCTCATACTAACTATTAAGGTGTGATTAAGACTGCCCCCCATAGCCCCCCTCTTTTATTTATGCATTACACAGACACTAGAGGCTTTGATGTTTCTTGTTGGATGATGCATTACGTGACAGAGTGAGGGATAATAATTTCTCCAACAAAGATGAGTGATCATTGAAGTCATTCATTCATGTCTGCTGCTGCAATACAGTTAACACACACAAACACACACTTTATTGTATACATATTTACAAACATAAACTGTGTCATGCACACAGTGTGCACATGCAACAGGTGTCTTCGTGGGCTGTATGAACGCTACAATGAACTGCGAAAAGCTATCGGCTTTTTCCTTCAAGATTAAAAAATTCAACCAAAGCCCGGAGTTCTCAGGGAAGAGTGACCTTTCTGTGCATGCTCCACCAAGCAGCAGATACATCATGCTACGTTTGAGTGTGCACTCCCGTGTCCGCTTGTGTGAATGGCTGTGCTTGGATGTCTACTGTGCGCATGTCTGATCGCAGCTATGGTGTGTTTGTGGTGGTTGGGGGGGGGTGCTGTTTTCATCTGGAGAGCAAAACAACTGCTTGTCCTGACCACAGACTACATCCTGTCTTTCCGCCCATTCACCCAGAAAACAAATAGAGGGCAAAAGGAATGAGGGTAGAGACCCAAAAAACACAAGTGTGTCTTGCAGTGCTGTGCTGAGCGGATGCGCCTGGCAATGACTTGCGGGGCAATGGGAACTGTCAAGAGCTCTCTTAGCTCATGTCAGTACTATAAAAAGAAGAAATAAAGAAAATATGAAAAATAATCCCAAATAGGGAGAGATGGGGGATCCAGTATCAAATATTACCATAATATGAAGCAGGAAAAGAGGCGGCTGGAAGGGATTTAACAAGCACATCTTCTCCCTTTTTCATCTGGATACACACTTGAACAAGACATTTCAGGCTGAGAACAATATCATGCATGATTCCACTCAAAATAAGCGTAAAGAACTAGTGTTCAAATTTAGTCATCTGATGACTATGCAAATAATTTAGATTTTTTTAGAAGTCAAAAACATTTAAGTGCCTCCATGTACAATACAAGATACAGAGAACTTGAGCCAGAAAAGAGAAAAAAATTCTCATCTGAATTATTGAAAAAAAAAAAGAAAAAAAAAAAGCTAATCATTGATTCAGTGATAGAGATGAAAAACAGACTATAAATATAAATGCACTGTGAGCAAGACACACAAATTTTATCTGCAGTTCTGGAGAGTTGTCTAAATGTTTCTGGAGTATTGGAATATTGATGTATAGTGTGTGTTTGTCAAAGACAGCAAGCATGCAAGATGCAGCATTTGTGTGTGTTTGTGTGACTGTGCGTGGAGCTGAAACGGTCTTCATTAGGTCGACGAAGAACTGCCGCTCAGCAATCAGCCATTAATTAAGTGTCAGAAGCATTTAACGGTCGGACACGCTGGCGGCCGATTCCCATGCCAGACACAAATAACAGCTGCAATCTGCCAGAGCTGAAGCTTTGCTTACACGGATGTGCCAGACAGCACGCATTCTCCAAGAAAATGAGAACGTACATTCAGTAAGACTGCAGTTACCAGACCTGGGTTCCAATTTCACATATGTTCGAGTCCAGGCTCTTGAAACTCTTTCTGCGGGAGGATTTCTTCCTGTTACAGTGTATATGACACGCCACGTTGGCGGTGTCTGGAGCAGATGCTGCACCATCACATCCAAGATCCATAAAGAGGGCGGTTGTTGCTTGGTGTAGTTCTTCATTTGTGCAGTAAATATATAGGACCCACTGTGAGGGCAGGTGTGCAATTAACAGTCCGGCCAGGATTTCTTTTGGACTACTGTGTGCAAAAAAAAAATAAAATAAAATAAAATAAAAAAATAAAAGACTAAATGTATTTTAGAAGAAGAAGAAGAAAAAAGAAAAAAAAAAGAGTCATATAATATGTGCACTCAATTAAAAGAACTGCAGTAACGTTTCAGATCAAAAGTGTTACCGAAGCTGGTGTTTTATAGATAACTTTAAGAACGTGCAGCAACGGATCAGAAAAAATAAATAACGTGGTTTCAGGTTTAAATAGGCTTGTGGAAAATCATGCAGAAATTGCAAACTAAATTTGTGAGATATTTTATATTTTAAAAAAAAATTATAATTGAAAAAATTATATATTTTGTGAGAGGGGCTTAACAGAGGACTTGCAAGGCTGCGATGTTGAATTAGTTTTTATAAAATTCAATATATAGGATCACAAAAACATAGGCTCGAGCAAAATGGCATAGAAATACCAGCTCTGAGTCTCTGCATGGTGAGAGGCAGACATAAGTAAACAGAAAAATTGAATTTTAATATGCCTGACACACAACAGTGGCCAAGGCTGGAGGCACCTACATGTCCCTAATGTCGTACAGTTGGTTTGTGTTAAAGGCTCTATTGAACTTTAACACGGCTGCCATTTGAAATCCAATTTACAAAAGGCTTTGGTGCTGCTATGGCAAATTGAAAAAACAATACAGGATGTTAAGCGACTAGACGCCCTTTATCCTTATTCATGTTCTTTCATTCAGCATTTTACACCACTTCCTGCTCTCAACAGTTGGGCATATTCATTTTCTCAAACAGCTGTTTTTCCTATTTCCCAAATGGCTCAGTTTTTCATAGTGAGGTCTCCAAACCAACTCTTATTTCTGCTACCTAGCTACTAAACCTCGTGAAACAATGCCTCACTCAATCTAATAAACTTTCATTCAGGAAGGCATTTTGAGTCAAACAATGGCATTGATGACAGCTAAACTGCAGCCAGGTGTCCCGCTGGCATGGTGCTAAGTTGTATAGTCTATGGGCAGCATTGCAGCATGATGAAGCTGCTGTCTGACTCCACTCAACTCAATCAGTGGGTTGAAGAAATCACTGTATCTTCGCCAATAATGGGAAATAACAAATCACAGGCCACACATAGGTGAATGCTGAGCGGCTGAATCAAAGCGCTAGTTTGCATTAAGTTATAAAAGAAAATTAAACATCAATATTATACTTTAATATCCAAATGAAAACTCTACAAAGTTCATCTTTTCCAGGTTATATGGTCACATTAAAGGTTGATATTAAAATGTCACACCAGTTGAGCAACAGTAGCTTTCAGAGCTGGTTCAGTTTCTGTGAATGGACCAAACAGGCTCAAATTGAACCCTCATCTGGCTGCATGGTCCTTCATTCCAGGAATATCAAGTTATTAATCAGCAACTGAACACTAAGTCTCATCTGTTCTGCTGCAGGTGAGAATTACTCCGTTACAAAAGTACACGCTAGTTATGAAAAAGCTGTTAGCAATTAACCAATAAGCCATGGAATGAAGTATACAATATTAGAATTGGGATTCGTTTTATGAAATGAATTATTTCTTTCCTGCCTCTTTCACGTATCCAATTTAGACTCCCGGCATAAATAAAGGTTGATTCGTCATGACAGCACAATGTAAATTATTATTATTGTAATTGCCATCATCTGTGTTGCCCTTCATCCCAACAAGACCAAGCCTCAATGGAAACAGTCGAGCAGATTGGTGAAAGAAGCAGGACGAGGAAACGAATTAGCATGCACACGCAGGGGCATCAGCCGTCGTGTTCTCACTGCTGAGGACGTGCTGATATGTCTGCACATATGTGTTCGCATACACTTAGGCTCATACGCACTCATGCGCAAAGTGCATTCAACACCTGTGCTAAGGGCAGCCGAGTTACTGTCGTTCCAAAAGTTAGTAGCTTTTGGGCTTTATGCTGAGCGGACACTATGAAACCGTTTATTCACTGTAATGCTCTGTCACTGCATTCAAATTTGTCGTGTTACAGTCCAACATCAGCTTTAAAAATCAGTTTGATTTAAATAATAATCTAGTTCCCATTTTAATTATGCCCTCCCCTCACAGTTAAGTCCAAATTAATGTTGCAATATAGTAATATATAGTATTTTCCATTGTGGCCAGTGTGAAGTAAATGTGAGAACAGTACACTTAGAAACAATGGGAAAAAGCATTAGGCTCTCATCCTGTTTTGAGTCCCATTAATGAATCAAGGAAAGCTGATCAACAGTAAGTCCTCTGTTACATAGCTTTGTGTATACCTTCGTGGCTTGTTTGATTCCACCATGTTAAATGAACTTCATCTCAAGTTAAGCTCCATTTTAGCTGAGCTTGTTTTGACCCAACACTGACAATAATATGACAATAGCCCGCAACTGTGTGCCAAACCTCTGGAAGCGCCTATTTAACCAATGCTAATGCTTCCTGACAGAGCCAGAGGTCCACAACAGCTACAAAGTCATCCGTGGAATTATATGGCAACACAGCCATGCAAACTGCATGTGCGACAGCCGAACCCTTCTTCAAATGTAAACGCTGTGTAAATTACTTAAAGTAATAACGAATAATTGGCAACTGCCCAGATAACAGTTTTTATACTATATCCACGTATGCACATGTTATTTATAAATTCACTACCAGTCAAAAGTTTGGACACACTTTCCTATTCTTTTGAATGAAAAGGTGTCTCCAAACTGGTAGTGTATACATTCTTTTTTTTTTTTGTTTTTTTTTGTTTTCTTGCAGCCTGATGATTATTTCATGCTGGAGGCCAGTGGTCACATCTAATTTGTAAAGTGACTGACTTTTTAGGGGCCAAATACAAACTCTAAAGCACAGGCCGCATTGCTAATATGGTGAGAATATATATTATAATATTATATATTAATAAAAAAAAAGCACAGTCCACAACAGGACAAATGAATGATGCTGAATATGAATTCAAGGTCCTCATTGTGTAAATTCCTGTTTGGAAAACAACTACTTTAGTGCACCTCTCATAACCCAGAAAGCAACAGGAAACAATCTTTTATGTGCTAAAAAGTGCATTAGTCCCCGAACTGTGAGATTTGATCCACGGTCACCTCCGTCATCACATTTATGGTTGGCCATCTCCCGGACTTAAGGTGGCAGGTCTAATTTTTCAATCAGGCTACCAATTCCCCCATGCTTCGTTGCTTTCTCATCACCGTGATCTGGTGCCGCCCCCACCCCCATATGAATGAGGAGGAGAGTGGGGGTGGCGTTGGTCAAGGGGGGTAGATAGAGACAATATTGTAGATCAGATCTGATGGATGCAGGAGAAGGGTTCCTGGGAGGACTCCTTCTGTTGCTCCTTTAGTCACGTTTAGAAAAAAACCCAACCAAGACTTGTAAAATATTGCCTTTTTTTCTTATTTCAGACACCTGCATTGACTTAACGCTGAGGAGGCAGACTGTTTTAGTCATGCTGCAGGGCTCTCTATTTTTTTTTTCTCTCTCTTTCCCTTCAACTGACCCAGTTGGGAGGCACATTGACTATGCAACTAAGACACAGACGAAAGAGAAACATGGCAACACATGACTGGATAATCATCGTGGTACTTTAATATTCAAAAGGGAGAGCGAGTGATAAAATTAGGGAAACGGCAACACTATGTGAGAGCCAGTGTGGTTGAGATTTTCGGTGCAACAGAAGAAAGGGGAAGATGAGGACTAAAGGAGGAGGGAAAAAATAAGATGAAGAAAGAAAAAACTGTCCAATGGCGGCGCGTGAGGAATGCAGTAAGACATGAAGAGATAAGACTCCTCCTCTATTCCCATTTGATATTTTCAGAAGCTCAGCAAATGTTTCTAATTCCCCTTGCCTCCGTTAGCCTCCTTCTCTATGGCCACAGATTAAACATGAATAAAGAGTTTGCAAAGAGATGGGGAAGAGGAAGAGAAGAATCAGACAGCAAAGAGAGTTTGCTGGTTGCCATGGTGATCAGAGGGGAGTGATTCCAGAGTGGTCTCAGCCATTACATGGCGTATTGGGGAGATGGACTATGCAGTACTTAGGCTTATTTGAGTGTGGGCTGAAACAGAACAGAAATCTAATATAGACAAGATGGGCTCACACCGAAATGGTGGATGGTGAGAACAGGCCTCAAAAAAAAAAAAAAAAAAAAGAGGCCATAGAATATTGAGGTTTTAAAAGCAGTGCTGAGAAAACGAAAAAAAAAAAAAAAAAAAAGGACATTAATCCAGTTTGAGAGAATGGATTTGATGTCCAGTGAGTAACATTCACACACATGCATAATCAGCGACATCTACAAATGCATGCATATATGTGGACACAAACATAATCATAGCGAGGGATACAGTCATCCCCTCCAGACAGCAGCCAAGTACAAGCACTATATTACTACAAAGCCAAGAACAACAGTTGTCATCTTTGGCAACGCAGTGGCTCACATGTAATGGGCAGCTAAAGATAGGACAGTGGTTTCCTGTCCATTAAGCTTTGGCATAAAACAAAGATAGCACAATTTTAACCATGTTTTTGTAACTGATATAGCCAACATTCAAATTATCTGCTCCTCTGAGAGCGGAGAATTTGTACGCGTGAAAGGAGGTTTATTAACTCATCCTTATTGTATCTATTTCTAGCATTTGTATCAATGTCCAATCAGGCAAAGCTAAACATCTGGCTGCTCCCTTCTGAATCCACAGGTGAGCATTTGTGTTGCAAAATAACACTGAAATGGTAAATTATAGGGGTACCAAAGATGCCCTGGAATTAAATCATTTGACAGACTGGTTATGCTTGGTCCATTAAGGACTGCAGCAAAGGAGGAGCTATCGGCACACAGTAATAAACAGTGCTTTCTGTCACACAATAAATTATGTACTGTAGAACTCCATTATGCATATAGTCATGTTGTCATCAGTCCCATTTTACTGCTGTAAAACAGGGCAATGTGTGCAGTTCGAAGAGAGAAAAAAAAGTTCTTTGTTTATGACTATCTTTGGCTCAAATGGAGTGCAACAAACTGCTTAAATAAACAACAATTATAGAGACAGAAAAAAAACCAAATGCAAAAAGGGTGAACAGAGTTTGAGCTACAGATTCGGCTAACTGCCCGAGAAGAGACACTGTGAGATCTGTGCAATCATTGGTTGTTGCCTGTTCTCAGACCAGTTCCCTGCTGGCCACTGTGCACTTTTTCCAACTGTGAACTAATCAAATCAAAGTCAAACTGCGGCTCATATCGACTTCATACAAAGTAGCACAAAGCAATGTGCCTGGCTCTGTGACATCTTGCTGGTGTTTCGCTGCTTCCTGGGAATATCAATAGAAGGAAAGTTGTTTCAATCTTCAAATGACTCCTGCTGACAGCAAAAAGAGGACTGCCAAATAAGAAGAGGAAGAGCTCTGCAGTGAAACTGAACTGGGCAGACTTTAAATAAGAATCTTAAAATGCTCTTTAATCATGTCACCGAATTACTTCATATGGACAAATACCACAGAAAATTACATATTTATAGTCCACCCATTTAGTTTTTACTTCAGTCAGCATAGAATACACCCTGCAGGTGCTGTTTGTTTATTGTGTCTGATCTTACATCCATCTGATTTTAAGCTTTATGTAAATTCTAATCTCTAACCAGATAAAACTGGTGTAACCACCGGGTGGAGCTTCATTATTTCTGGCCTTTGTGCCAGGGAGCCGTTTTAGGCTTTTCCACGGCATGGCAAATAAAAGAAGCTACTGTACAAGGGCCATGAAGAAATTGTCAAAATGGTTCAAAGGAAGACTTGAATAGAATATAGCAAAATATGAAGAAAAGGGCTTGTGGTTCTGCCGTACTTGAGGAATAAGAAATACAGCGCTTCATTTCAAAGGAAGGCACACGCCGTATATCATCAAAAGCCAACTGTGTGGCCTTCCATCCAAACAGTAAACTGATGCTGCGCTTTGCTTATCACCTCTAACCCACAGGGCAGCAGCACGTGTCAGCAGGGCGAGGTCCTTTCTGTTTCTCAATGAGTCATTGCATTTGATCTGCCATGTGCCATGTGAGGACAATGAAAGGTAATTAAGGCTTTGCGCTCATGCCCTCAAGTGCTCAAGAGTCTCAATATCCTTCATCCAATCCCCCTGGTACCAGGGCAACCGCAATATTTTGGATCTTATATTCTAAGCCGCACTGATAATAAGTCCTAAAAGTTTTCAGACTAGCAAAAACAATATATATTTTGTGTTAAATTGCTATAATGACCTATGATTCAAGATTTCCACAAACATACATGCAGCAAAAGACAATTTCATCATACAAGGTCAGGAGCTTGTCAAGTCTGTCAGTTTTGTTTTCACTGGTGGGAAAAAAAGGTGCCGAATGCCCCGATTGCCTCCCAGTGGAGTTAACAAATACTGTCTTTTCTCTTTTATCTTTGGTTTTATCTAGTCACGGAACATGGTCTTGGGCCCCCCCGAGTCGCTTGATGTTAATCCATCGAGCCACATCCCCACACTCTCAATATCTCAAAACGAATGACAAACTCCTGTCAGGTAATTAGCCTAATTAGTCACTGGCTTGTATTCCCCTCTCCTCCCCAGGCTCGCCTTTCCTCCTGTGTGGGTTTGAAGAGTGCCATCATTAATATCATCACGCCACGGGTCATAAAACATTCCATGTCACCGTGATAAAGGTCCCTGTCCTGGCCTGGGAAGGGAGAGATGATAACCTATCTGGATGGAATGGCTTTGAATTAAAACCACCGCCTGATACAATTAGTTCAGTACACGCAGCTACAGTATTTTGCTCGGGAATATGAGCAATGCTCTTCACCACATTCTGTCCTTCATGCTTTATTTTCTCCCTTTTGTTCGAGGTTTTGCAGTGAAACATGTTTCCTTTGAACTGAGAAAATTAACAGCATAAATTACTGAAAGCGAAGATGTGGAGATGAATTGAAACTTGAACACAAGTCAAAAAATCACAAATACAAGTCGTGATTAGTGTGGCTTTGATCTGGCCATAAATGCATCACTTCTACATTTCTGCCAAAGTAAAAAAAGGGATATCAATTACATAAGCATACATATATATGGAAAGAAAACATGAAAGTTGCATTACCTTCATAGACGGCCTTAAATCCTTGCCCGCTGACTGCGTAGTCTGACAGAAGCCACAATGTAAGCCTGGCACCTGTACTCACAATTGGTGAAGGTAGCTGGAACCCTGTTAACCTGAGAACAAATGGACAGAAGGACAATAACGGTCAGACAGAAAAATAAATAAATAAATAGAAGATCCAATCAGCAACATAGTTGGTTACAAGGTCAGGTATGAAGCCCGCTTCCATCAAGCCAGCTGTTCCCTCAGGCATTCAAGGATAACTTTTTTGGTGTAACGAGGCTCTGAATCATCCACAAATTATTAAAATGCCAAGACCTCAACAGGACACAAAACCTCTGCGAATTTCTCTCCATCAGTGAAGGCAGAGTAACGGCGACAATTTACCCACAGTGAATTAGAAACACAGCAGCCAGTGGGGGAATGTACCAACAGAAGGCTCTGAGTAAACATCCATTTCTAATAACCAACCCTGTAGTTTTTATATGTGGAGTTCAACTGGAACGAGAGATTCTGGCTACATTTAGCAGCAGTAAATAACTAATAAATGTGTTTAAAGCCTGTTTTTATATCACTGTTGCACAGTGATTGCTGGCACCTTGCAAAGAGACTTTTTTTTTTTTTAATCCATAATTTTTATCTAGAAAAAAATATAATACGTATTAAATGACAAATTACGGGGTCTCTCATTCTAACAGGATACCATCATAACATTCTTGTACAATGATTCAGTCAAAGCATTGTCAAGTAAAACCCGACAAACCCACAATGTTTGGAGCGGTTTAATGAAATACTGTGACAAATAATATCTCTGAGGGTTTAATAAGCAGTGTGCTAAAATTGTGCTGGAAACAAGCTACTGTATGGTTTTGAGTAATGAGCCTTGGCTTATTAGCTTTTAGTACCAGCTTCAACAGGTTCAGCGATTAAATCCATTTCACATGTTTCCCTCCCACATACTCAAAGCACTCAGAGACACGTTCCTGCTTATTAAAAAAAAAAAAAACAACCAAATAAACAAACAACAACAACAAAAAAACAGGTGTCCCACATGTATTTGATAGTCATCACAGGTTGATTCATCTGTGCTTAGACGTGACTGTGTTGCAGTTATCGTTAAAGAGCAATGCTGTCCATCTTACTTCTAGCTCATCCTTGAAATTTCTTTTCCTGTGTGTCTTTCAATTTTCATTTTCTGTTCCCAAAATTGCTCTCTCACTCATATGTATCCCACTCTTTATAGACTATTACATCCCCCTCTTTTATCTCCAGGTGTTAAGGCGGGCCTCTGTGTTTCACTTAATCCTTGAGTATCATGTTGGAGGTTGGGAAAAATTGCAAAACACCAGTGTTGGAAAGATGAATTGAACCAAAAAGGGAAGAGGACTTTAATATATGCATGATTTCACTCCTCACTGTGAGATTGTCACGGTGGGATATCAGCTAAACGATGGGACACATGTTCATGCAATTAGGTCTGTCGCTGACCACAAATTGAGTTGGAAGGTAGCCATCTTGGTTCAGTGGCACACTGCAGGGCATGATGGAGGAGCTGAAGATGTGCGGAGGTGGAGAAGTGGGACTGGGGGGTCTACAAACAGAAAGGGATTCTTGCCACATTCAAATCGGGATCTTCTGGCTTAAGCCAGATAGGGCACAAAGTCATTTCTCTGAACAAAGAGAAAACAAAATGGATACCTTCAGAAAACACACAACAGGCTTCACAGGCAAAAGAAGGATTAAATACTGTGATGTGGGCTCTGGCAAGCTTAGGCGTGTAGATGATATTATGAAAAAAGCCATCTGGAGGATTGAATGTCATTGAGAAATAGATGCAAGATATGATTGATACTGGGTGATACCTTAAAAAAAAAAAAAAAAAAAGAACGGCTCAGCAGCCCGGGTGTCTCAAGTGAGTAGTAAATTGATGGTGGGAGGACGAACTAGACTGAAGGGCAGTAAGAGAATAAAGAAATAAAGAAGTTAGGAAAAAAAATTGCAAATATACGGGAAATGTTGGCTACTTCTACTATATGGAAAGCTGAGTAATCTGCGAAATAAGGGCCTTTGAGGAGAAGAATAAATGTATTTTCGGATGGTTGCCTCCACACTGAAGAATATGTGATGTATGTGTGTGTTTTCATAAGTGCATATGTGTGCACATGCAGAGAGCAGAGGTCTATTAAGAGGGCTTTCCACCTGACTGGCCTCAGGATCATCTCAGTGAAGAACCTCTGCTTCCAATTATCCAACCACTACCCATGGGAATGAGAGACGGGTGGAGGGGGTGGCAGGCAGAGAGGGAGACAGACATTGTGTGTCGAAAGATGACTGTACAGGGAAAAGAGCGGAGATATTGTAATGAGGAGATGTCAGCGCTGAAGAGCAGGCGGAGGGAGGACGGTATATGAAAAGCAAGGAGGTGAGAGAAATGCATCAGTATGTGGCAAAGTGAGAACTCCAAGCAGGAGGCAAAGTTGAACTGAGAATGAGTCATGGTGGGAAACTCCTTCATTAGGCTTTACAGCTATTCAGGGATTCATGCTCAGTCGCACGCACAAAAACACATTCATTTAAAAATGATCAAGCATGCCTGTGTGTGTGCGCGCCCGCGCGTGCGCTTTTGTGATCCAGCCCACCCTCAAATATATGTGTGTTTACCACTGTAAACTGAGAAGTGACTAAATGAGGTCACTTGTCCTTTAAACTCAGTCAATGTGTGTGTGTTCAAGGGTGGAAGGCGAGCATAGTGCTGATACAGCAGATTCTCTCCCAGATGGAGCGATGGGGGAGGAAGAAAAGGGGGAGAAAAAAAGGAAAAATAGATACAGCAGCAAGATTTTGATGGCTGAGTAGAGGGAAGACATTAGCCAATAAATGATGGGTGGGAAGAGAGAGACTGGGGGAAGAAGGAGCTGAACTGCAGATTGGAGAACAATGTGCATCCTTGTGTGTATTTGTGTCAGTGTGCGTGTGTTTGTGTGTGTATGCTCTCCACTTTTGACCAGCTTGTCAAGGCCAGGACAGGTCTGTGGTGATCAATAAGCTCCACCTAATACCCATCAGACGAACACCAATGCTGAGAAACAGTCCCCAGCTACTTCAACACACCCACACACAGACATATACACATTAGCAAATGCATATGAAAGGATCCAATTCCAGCTTTTTTGTATATTTTTGGCGTTGAAAAAATATTCTCCTTGCTAAATTAAACAGAAATATAATACTGTGGTTCTTTTAGAAATGACAGAAATGTGAAAATAAATTAATTGAGACACTGTATGTGTGTGTGTGTGTGTGTGTGTGTGTGTGTGTGCGTATGAGTCATCACTGGCTCTACTTACAGTGAAAGAAAAGTGTGTAGCCTTGCAGAGGTTAAAATGGCACTCACGTTCCCACACACATGATTTGATTCCTCCAGCTAATAGGAAGACTTTCACAAGCACTTAGATTGTATTTCTATCAGCCTTCTCATCCTTTCTCTTTGGTTAAGCTGTAATGTACCACATCACTTTGCCCAAGAGCGCGATCTCGCTTTGATAGAGTTTTATGGTTCGCCTTCATCGCTCTCAATTTCAGTTAATCTGAGAGCCTGAAAATGTATGAACAGCAAACACGATGGTTATATGAACTTAAAAATATCTGTCATTGTAAATATGGAAAACAGAAAAAATACTGTGAAATGTTTTAGAGTCAAGCTGCGAGATTTGTGCTTGTTAAGGCAGTTTATTATCAGATTACATCTTCCAGGAAGTACCTGGCTCCACAACAAACAAGCTGGAGGTGGCAACAATTTGTAAATCTCATCTACAGATCCCACAAGCCATCAATATTTCAAACAACACTGACATCTTCCTGAATTGAAGGGGCGAAAAAAAAAAAAAAAAAGAGAGCGCGGGAGAGAAAGAGAGAGAACGGGCTGTAGCATGCAAGTGCTTGTTAATATTCATGCGTGTGACATCACAAGGTGTTTGCGCATTGAGGTCGGGCGGCTAAGGGTGGGGAGAGTCTCTCCGACATCTCCGATGCTGAATGCTGATGTTGAAATAATCAACCGCAGTCAGAGCCAACTGAGAGACAAGCCGCAGTGAAGTCATTAGCAGGCCAGCGTTTCCAGAGAAGGAGAGGGAAAGGCGAGACCATGAGGCTGATATGGGGGGGGGGGAAATCAGACAGGAATGGACAGGGAGAGGATGAAGATGAAGGAAAGGAGATGAGGAGTAGGAGGAGAAAATATTGCCAGCTTGTTGAGCTGTTTTGAACAGATGACGCAGGTGACGAAGTGTGAAAACTTATAGACGAACTCCCAAGTAGAGAGAGTGCCAATGGTGAGAGGAAAAAAACAAAAAAACAATCCCACGACGAAAACAAGTGAATAATTTACAGTGTCGGGTCAGTGACTAAATGCCTTACTCATCAGCTGTGCTCATTTTTGGGCCATAAAAAGACACGGGTGGCAACGCAGGACTGATTAGTTATCATTTGTTGTGCAGAATAGCTAAAGTCATCAACAGCCCAATTAAAAGATCTATTCATATGAGTGCGTGAAGAAGTTAGAGAGCTCCATGCAAGAAAAAAGTCTAATTGTACATCACGGTTGGAATAAATATGCTGTTGTGGTTTTTTGCACAAAACGCATGTGCGTGCAGATTTACTCGCTCTTGGAGTTACTTCTGGTCAGGAAGTGAGTGAGTGATGTGACTGGTTTATCACCAGGCTATCTGCACATTAACACTGTATTACATTGCCCTGATGCGATCTGCATTTGCCCAACATAGATACCCGTGAAGAAAAAAATGTAGTCTGCACGACCCCGGCTTGTAGTACATGTGGGATATTCAGTAGATAATGCAAATATAAAAAGCCACACACTGCATTTGAATTATTATTTCAATGCTTTGGATAACTTTAGGTGCCAGTTTTGTATTTACAATTACAAGTAAAACAGGAAATGCAGTAATAGTCTTGACAGATGTGCATTTATGGACTCAATGTATGAGATAAAAATGAGCTATTACAAGCACTCGCATTAAATCCTTAAATGAACATTATAAAAGCTTAAACAACACAGACCCCCCCCCCCCCCCGACCCCCTCATCCAAAAAAAAAAAAAAAAAAAAAAACGTTCTTTATTCATTTGATCTTGCTTGTAGAGACATAACTCAATTACACTTGCAGCAAACTAATCAAGGTTGACAAATGAAACAAGGTGACGTTTACACGTCCACTGTGTTTTTCCCTGCTCCACACAAATCGCTGTGCAATAATCCTCAGGCAGAAAACAATTAGGGAGAAAATAAAAGTAATTCAATACCATGCCACTCTTGCCCTAGGAAAGTGACAAAGCTAAATGGGAGCCATGAGATATGCTGTTGTTTACTCCCAGTGCGCGGGTCAGTCCTTCAGTTTGTGTGCATGTGTGTGTGCCAATAGAGCAATTATGACACAAGAGGAAGTTGTAAATGATCAAGGGGAAAATAAGGGCAGACATGAGACTCAATTGAAAGCAATCAGGGAACAAGGTGAAGCAGTAACCACAAACAGTGTCCAGCTGGCTGCCTTCCTTTCTGCACATTTAGTTGAAGAATAAACTCATTTTAAGGTGTCTGGTATTTGCCCCTATTTTCTTAAATATATATACAAATGTTACGAGGGTTTTAGTCATCACTGTGCTTCTATTGGCAGGTGCAAAAGTAAACACAGTGGCTGTATAGACTTATGTACCTGATATAACTCTCCAAACAGCAAGTATGATGTTATGCGTAAGGAAAGATGTTATATAACCCGCAGCTGAAATAAATGGCACATGGATCAGACTATTTGTTGATGAATCAGCCTTGATGTGTCAGAGAGTTCACAAAATGAAGCGACGTGCAGTCTGTATGACATGATGGAAATTAAAGTGAAAACAAACAAACCAAGACCGCTAATGCACACTTGGGTAACGCCTAAGTGCACCGTTGCCTTTCCCAGAGTCTTTCCGATTAAAAGGATATGTTATCTCATCAAACGCAGCCATTTGCCGCTTAGTATAACGCACAGGCAATCGCTCCTTAACCAGCCGAGTCTCCTCCTCTCGTGCTGTACCGCTCTGCTTTTGTCCCTGCCTCACGTTGTAGCAGGCAAAAGCATGTGGGTGCTTTCTGTTTACAGCCGCTGTTTCTCATGGCCCTTACTCTCAGACCTTTTCACTCATCCAGATGGACATTGTGTTTCTGTTCTTTCCCCCCACCCCACCCCTGCCTCAACCAATCAATAATGGTTGACGTACTCATCTCACTAACGTCCCTTTCTGTTGACGTGGAAGCCGCAGTGCTGGAAGTTAAGTTAATATTCTACATTGGTTAAAATGGTTTAAGAAATTTTTGAATGTTGATTTACAGCGAGTTCTACATCTCCAAAAAGCTCATCCATACTTTTATTTGCTTTGTGTTTTGGGGTAGAAGGATAAAATACACATTCTTGAACTGTACGTAGACTTGTGAGGATCTGACTGAACAATTACTTTTGGAAAATAAGCGTCAGGGGAAATAACACTGGACTTATATGAATTTGAACAGCAAGATCTACGACCGGGCTGGACTTGTGGTACTAGAGAATACAATAATGTTTTATAGAGAGCAGTGGGCTTTTACTGTGGGAAAGCCCTCTCCAAATTCTGCATGATGGAAAACCTGCATGTGAATCCACACCCTGACTTTGGTGGATGAAAACTTGACTGGCTTGCACACACCTTGATCCTGAACATCATTGCCCAACTCCATGGCTGTACTTGTGGATGAATGGGAGCAAATCTATGGAAACTCTTCCAAGAGTAGAGCAAGCTTTTGTAGCATCACTTTAGTGCACTTATTTTTTTAGAGTTCAACGATCACACGATGTAACAGCCACATATTTTTGGACATACGGTTTCTGATTCATACGTGAATAACCAGAAAGGATGTTTGCATATGACCACTGACTGTACAAAACCACTCTGTCACTGTGATATCTGCTTTCTCCCCCAGATCCACAGAGGGAAGCTGCTAATAAACTCCAAAACAAGTGGGTGGAAGATCTGATTAGCCAGCAGGGCTAATAGGGACACAGTGACCGATGGAGTGCCCAACCAATGCTATTTATTTTCTGCCCGTTGCTCCTCTTTTGCTCCTGTGGCAAGGGTGATCAAAGAGCCGCAAAGGAAAGGAGACAGGGAGGGAAGAGAGAGAGGGCGGAGGGGATAGTGGGATGTGTGTTCTTCTGTGTGTCGTTGAAACCAAAAAGCACTAGTTCCAATTTAGAATTAGCTGCAGGCTCTCACAAACACCGATACACATTTGTCTTGTGTCCGTATACAGTCAACAGTCTTCTCCTTAAACCTGTTGATCTCAGCATTAATGCCCTTTGTCTGTTAATTACGTCTTTTTTGAAGACTGAATCAATCTCTCCTGTTTCAGACCTCCAGATCTTTGCACTGCACTGCATGCAACTGGCTGACTTGCATCCTTTTTGGTGGAATCGATCAGAGCAGCAGGTTATGCCGTGTTACCTTCATCTTTCATGCAACTAAATGAACACAGTGCAACTGGTCCCATTCAACAAATGCCTAGTAACATGCCAGGTAAATCCTTTTGACAGAGCATGGTTTTTGCGTGTGTGTGTGTGTGTTTGTGTGCTAAAGATGTGCCCCATTATCACGTTTCACAAGGTGTTCGGATGACTAATTAGATTGCGATGCTCTATATCTCACGACAACAAACAAGAGAAAGTAAAGGGGAAGGAAGAAATCAAGGAAGAGAAACGTAACTGCAGCAACACTTGGGGGGGGGCGGGAATCAACACTGGCTGGAAAAATATGCCAGGGATTTGCCTAAGCCAGGGAACAAATGGTGCACGAGGAGAACGTCTGTGTCTCACAGTCCCATAGATTACAGCTGAGGGAAGTGCATTTCTTCTCTTTTTAGGCAATTAGTAGTGAAGGTTCTGTGCCACCGAGTTGCTTTTAAAAGGAAAAAATACAGGAAGACTAACTGAAAAAAAAAAATATAGGTGGGGAAATACACTTGAGCTGAAAAACAGGGCATTGCAATTGATTTGAAAGGAAATCTGGTGAGATAAATAATCAAGTGATTTGATGAATTTAAAGCCGCTTTGATCAAAACAGTCCTGATATGATGAAAACAGAAGCACGTGCCATCATTTTCCCAGCCCAACATTTGTCATTCATTATTAAGAACACAACATTTATCGTTTATCAATTCAGAAAAGTGGCCTCAAGTGATTGAAATGCTTATGAATGAATAATGGCAGTAGTAAAATGAAAAATTAAAGAAAAAAAATATAAATTGCTATTTGATTTCCCAAATTTCATTGATATTTTACTTGAAGCAGCATTCAAAGTTATCCTTTATTCCTTTTTTTTTTATTTCCACCTTTTTTTGGTAATGCCAGTCTAAACATCCAAAGCCACCTGTAGTGATGACTGTTGACCTCATACAGCAGGAAAGGCCATCAGAGTAACAGGTGCCCAGCTATTTTTACAGACTGGCCAAATATTCAAAACTGAAAACAAAGTTAAACGTTTCAGATAAAATGTTGGTCAATTCAATTAAAATTCTACCCACGAGGCCACTTTCCTGAAATAATAAATAGGTAAATGATGAATGATGACAGTAAATTAGACACAATGATAAAACGTGGACATCACTTGATAAGATATCCAGCACTCATATCTTTTTCATCACCTTAATTTTAATTTATTTTTTTATTTTTTTATTTTTTTACACCACATATCTTTCTGTTGATTGGCTGCAGCCAGAAAACAAAGTCTGTGCATCAAGATAATTATGAGAAACAAGGCGGAACCTCAAGTTTGGGAAAGTGACAAAGGGACGCCCCAGTGTCTCAAAAAACTCTCTTTAGATTACATCAAAATGAGTCAAATGATTTCCAGCATTATAATCTGGCCTCTATTTTTAGGAATCTGTACTTCTTCGATTTGAACTACAAATCTGAATGTGAAAAGAGGCTTCTTTGGGTTTGCTTCTATGTGAGTATATGTGACAGCTGGAAGGTTCAGCTCAGACTGTGGCCATTGTGTTTGTAGAGTCTAATGTGCAGCACACATTGGTCAAACTGGCTGAGGTGACTGAAAAACAGATCCGTAGGCATAATTTACATCACGCTATTTGTTGTCAGTCCTCAATTCTGCTAAACTCAATAATTATCCCAAAGTGACTGAAATGTGGAGCACACTTGCAGCATGTCCATCACCTTGCTTACGTCAAACGTCATACACAGGTACACAGTTTAGTTTCTTTCTTTCAGCATTGGCTGTGCATTCTTACAATTTTGTTGGCAGATTTAGGTAATTTACACTGTCCTTTTTAATGTCTGAGGTATTTGTCTGTGAGAACACAAAGAGGAGGCAGGCTGCAGGTCTGCTGTTCTTTCTTCAATCAAGACGTAAATCACTCAGCAGGCTGAAGAGTCTGTGTTCTCCACTTGATGTGTCTTTGTTCTCTGCTGGAGTTGAAGATATATTCATGTTAAATTTGAATCCTTTCTTTTGGAAGACAACACTGTTTCAACCAGCCGTGTATTCTCCATTTCTCAAAGTAAAAGCATGATGAACGGCATGCATGCCAACAAAATGCAGAACATATAATTACCGCAACTGTGATAAAGGACTGGAGTAGGGGAAGTTAGCGTGTGTCTATGGGGGTTATGGGGACTGAGTGCTGCTGAGCTCTCATTACTGTTATTTTTCTAAATGTTTGGTGCTGCAGAGATGTTTACGAGTTTTCGGAAAGTGCTTGAGAGTGATGTGCATGTGATATGTGTTAACTACCACTTGTATATGCATGAGAGAAATTATTATGTATAAACAGTGCAAGCATGTTGCCTCTGACTTAAAAAACAAACACACTCCAAACATGCAAAGAAGTCTCGTTTTTATCTTTAACTTTAATGAAGCAAATTAGAAACTGATTGCAGAAAACTGAGAGGTCTGGCCAAGAGCAATGGCTAAAAGATATTTTTGGCATTCTTATCGCTTAGGTTCTTATATGGATGCAGATGTGCAAGAATGTGATGAAGTGCTGCTCTAAGGACTGATATATTTATTTGTAAGTATGCTTGACACGTGGTTTTACAACAGGTTTTGGCTCAGAGGCATTGGCCTGATCATTTCATTACCCTCAGCTATGACATGTTGACAAAAAGTGCAGTCATCCACAAATGATAAGAAAAGTGGTCATAGACAGAAAACACAGCGCTGATGCTTGAATCAATGTAAAGATCCTGGTCAAATATCACTCCAAATCAAGAGAAGGTGGTAAAAGTATCAGACTGAAGTATGCTGAAATACTCAATACTTGACTCATGTCAGTGCACTATTGTATTGTTGCCTAGTGCATTTACAGAACCAGATAACTCAAAAATAACTGACTGAATATACTGAATTAACTGTATAACCTATACAATAAAAGGCATGTGAAATATGATCCAAAGCCACAAGTGGTGGTAAACATTTTAAACATTTAAATTAAAAGGAATCTATGTTAACAAAATCTTAAAATATCAAATATGAACGGAAGATAAGCACATGACTGCTTCTGCCTTATCTTTATCTGTGGTTAAACTGTTTAACTTTCTTTGAGTACAACAAGCAAAAAATGATTGATAGCGTACAGTAGGTGATGAACACAGCTTGTGGCCAGTTGCATTTTCAAAATAAACTTTGTTCCAGGGTAAAAAGTATTTCATAAAAATGTAACGCAGTCAAAAGTGAAGTATTTGTCCACTATGTGTAGTGGAAGAAGAAAAAAAAAAAAACTTCAGTAAAGTACAGATAGTTAAAAAATAGATAGTTAAAAAGATAGTTAAGTTCAGGACTCAACATTTGTAGCTCAAGCTGAAGCCATATCATATTTTGAGCAATACTAATAGTGAGATAGTAATGGTGCAGCGCACAAATAGGAGACGAGTCCAAATTTCTTCCACACATTTCCTTACCCAAAATGTGAAAAATTGCACCACGTGGTTCAAATTACTGTTGCTGCTGCTACTTCTTTAGAGGCATAGCTTCCAACGTTTCCACTCGAAAGTTGTTACGTTTTACACAAATTATGGATTGTCAAAGTCATTGTTTATTATTATTATTATTTTGAATTATAAATCTTCCTTTATTGCAGCTTGACCAACCCAAAATTACTGAAAAAGAGAAGTCATATCCCCAGTCCCTGGTCTGCTATCCTACTTCCACAATGTTGAAGCCAGACGTGTTAAACCTGCAGCACATGCTGACTCCTCACTCCCGTGCCTTCTGTATTGTAATTGGGGGACTGCGACTGACTTGATTTGCAAAAGTTGCCATGAAAATCGTCAAAATGAATTCCCTGCAGTGAGAAAGCATCACATCTGCCTCACTCCATTCCTTTGTTGGACCGCGTTTAACAGTTATCATGAAAATTCTTGGCATCGTCTTAGCTCCCGTCATATCATCTGTGATTGCTCAGTACTTTGGTTCCAAACAATAACAACAACCATTTAATGAAATCGCTGCAAATCAGTTTTTGTACTCAGAACTAATTGGAAAATATGACCATCTTTTGTCTGCCAACAAATACATGGTCATATGTCACAAAATTTCATTTATCAAGGCATAATTAGCTTTAAATCTCGGCTGAAGTCTAATTCTGGAAATATTTCACATGAGCTTCTTTATCTGCCGGGCTATGCCATCATATCTGAATGAGACGGCTCCAATATTTTTTGTGCATTTGACCAATTTCCTGCACGAGAAAAACCCCCGAACTGACGTTACTTAAATTTTACTCAGATTCTTTTAACACAACTAGTACAAGGTCCATGCAGAATGGGCCTGTCAGTTCCCTGATGCGGATTACAGGTTCTATTTACAGACTCACAAAGCAAAAACTGTTCACCTGGAAATTTTATTTCAACAGTGGCTGTGCACGTCAAAAGGTAGAATTATGTATTTTATGTGAACACATATTGGCTAAAATGTGAGCAGGGCGCACTGCTTGGGCGTAATTACACCTCTATTTTTAGTAATTATAATTTCAACCCTTAAGGCTTAAAGAGCTCAACAGGCCGCCTTTTGTCAGAGAGAAGAAAAAAAAAAAAAAAGAAAGAGAATTTTGGTGCATTCCTTCAACTAAAATGAGTTCAGGAAGGCTGAAAATGACATATCTTTCTGAAGGGAGTACTGCATATCTAATCATTTATCTCAGCAGGAAAACATTTCATTTCATGCCGCTGCTGAAGTGTATCCTGTTAGGAGCATTGATAGGCCTGGGGATGGGAGTATGTCAATAGCAATGCGTACAATGAGTGATACACAGGATGTAGGATATAAATTCACAGCCATCTAGTTGATTATTTCTCTAATCTGGGGTTACAGGGCCTAATAATTCTGCCTCACAGGTGAGCAGATGCCATAAATCTCAACATCGTTTCACTTTTTCCCTGCGTGAGATGATGAAAAACAAACTATCACTCTTCCTGCTGTTTTTAGCAGTCTGTCGTTAAAGCTGGCGTTGATAAGTGGCAGTCTCTCCATTAACAGCCCAGATTCAAAGGAACCATAAATTCAGCAGTGTGTGTGTGCGTGGATGTGGTTGTGTGTGTGAGTGTGTCTGCTTGCACACGTCTGGAGTTAGGAGGAACCTGATAAATGAGATGCACGATCATGACCACCTCAAACAAGTGAAACCCTGCAGCCACAAAGCTACATTCACCCCATTCAGATTTGCACACGGATGTCTCAGAACCTGGGAACTCGGGAACAATTGCAGACAGAAGAACCTTTTGTGCATGCAAATACCTACTGAGCACGTCAGCTCCACAGGGTTCGCGCACTGGACTCCATTTTCCAATGTATGTGTTGCAAGACTGATTGACGGCCGGGGCTTTCAAAGAACAAGAATTACTGCCAAGGTAAGCGGTCAGGCAGGAAGTGCCATTGTGCGTCACCCAATCTCACCCTGACCTGCAGACATTGGGTCTATACAGGCTCGACTTATTGACAAATCCATCCTTATTCACACATATGGAATGGGACAGGGTTGGACACAAGCACACCGAATGCTGCGAGAGATAAGAGAGGAAGACTCCGAGCTGACAGTCGCTGCTGTATATTATTGTCTGGACATGCACTGAGCTTTTGAGGTAAAAGATTAAAACTTTTAAGCTCCTTTGAGTCTAATTACATGCATTTTCGAAATATTGAACAACATGCAACAACGCCTCTTTCTATGCAGGCAGCTGGCATCCTAATAGTGTTTTGCATTTGTGATGAACCAGCTGGCATTTTGTGGGAACATAATTCCAAAACAATGTTAATTCAGCTGTTCCATCTCAAATGTCTGAATGAGAACATTTTTGAAATTTCAAATGTGATATGACTGTGTTGCATTTGCCGTTCATCCACTGCACCCTGAGTGTTAAAGCAATGTGCTATTACGGGTTTAAACACTAATTTGCTTATTTAAAGAAATAGAGATTGATGTGAAATCTTAAAATTGCTTGTTTTACTTGACCAGTGTATCTCAATCTGTTCAAAATGATGTGAAATTGAATCGGAAAATCAATAAATTCCCACATTCGTTGATAATAATTGAAAGTGTTTAAAAAAAATTGTCAACTTATTTTTGGATCAATTGGTCAAAAACTAATGACATTCTTGTCGGCTTTCAGGGTCTGTGTTTGAATGGCTGATTCATTCTGCGTACATCACAACTTTGAACTATAAGTAGGAGCCATATGAAAGCTTGTCCGTGTTGTTATTATTATTATTTTTTTTCCAACTGATGCAGATTCTGCTTTTGAGTGCTTGCTTTGAAACAGCAATGTCTCTGCGACCGCATGCGTTCCTAAAAATGACACAGTTAACAGTTTTCCGGCCCACTGCCTTTTACTCTGTTTGAATTTTAGTCTGTGAATGTGCTGTTCGCTTTATCTGTATTCCAATAAAACTTGATTTTGTTGACACTGAATCAGCTTGCTGGAATGGGCTGCACAGCAACCTAGATCCCCTTCGTAAGCAAAGTCTAGCCAGGCGCACACACAAACATAAACTGATATTGCGATGCCCCAACCTCGCAGCATTGAGGGGCTGACTGTAGTGTTAATGCCACTCCCAGCACCATGCACTAGTGCTTCTTATTTAGGTCCTATTAAGCCCAGAGGCTGAAAATCTGTCTCTTCCGCGCCTCCCCCTCTTTCTCACTTTCCTGCCCCTGCCAGACAGCCGGGCCTTAAGTCCCTCCGTTCCATCACTCCATCACTGAAAAGAAGGCATGTGGAGAGAGAGATGCCTTCACACACCCCAGCAGCTTTCCTGTCTGCTGAAACGTACTCAGCATTTCCAGATTGGCAGCTACAAGGTGAAATGTGACACGAAAGTGTAAAAAAAAGAAAGAAAAAAAAAAAAAGAAAAGAAAAGGCTACTTTTTACTAGTAAGAAAGGTACACTTAGAGAGACAGCGAGTAAACTGTGTTTCACTGGAGGTCAAGCTGGCTGTTGGGTTAGTCATGGTGCCATACTGTGCCGTAACACCTCAGGCTGTATTTAACCCAGAGCACACACTGAAAAAAAAAAACAAAAAAATGGACAAGCACCTGCAGAATTTACTCCATAATCTTCTTTGCAATCAATACAACAATAGTTATAATAGTTTGTAGGGAGCCATGAGCCACTGAAACGACTCCCATCAACTGTCAACAGTTTTTAGGTGCGATGCAATGCATCATGGGAAGAAGAAGACTATACCCCCTGTGATGCCAACCACTGCCCGCCTCGGTAAGTATGGAAGTCTGAAACTATTTTAAAAGTAGCTTCTGTGTAATGAGTTGATGCGTAAAGCTCTATGAAAAGTTAGTATAAGTTGAAAACAATCTTTGCGGTCATTCGGTCAGCACGATTAAATTGCCAGATCGCCTTCAGTGTCCATCTCTGAGGTAAAAATATTGCGCAGATGCCATCAAACGTCATTTGTGCTGTTAATTGCATTAATTGCCGGGTTTAAGATTGCGAGAGCGTGGATAAAACTTCATAGCGTTATTTGTGGTCAGTAATCTTATTCCATGTGGGTGATTGTGTGTTCAGGTTTGCAGCTTCGCAGCTAATGCTACTTGGTAAATTAGCATGGCCGTAAGTTGGTCAGTGAGACAAACATTGTGCTGCAGCCATTTGTCCTTAAAAGCATAGCATCTATCTGAATGAATGCTCTGCTGACCCAGTTGTGTGTCTTTTTCATTCATTTCTTTTGATATTTGGAGGAGGAGGTGATGCCAAAAATTGTATTTGCTACTTTTTAAGTACATTTACATTTAAAAAAAAATTTATGCTTGTGGCACTTTAATTTTATGAAAGCATAATGTGATTTTCTTTGTTGCTGAGTCACAACGGCCTTTTTATTTTTCTCATTATCATCTGTGGCTCAAGTTCTCCAATGAACACCTTCTTTTTCTCCCAATTGATAGTTGGAATTCATCCACCATTTTATTTAAAGTTTAACAGATGTAAGGTGTGCTCTTTATCTGTGTGTGTGGTGCTGCACATTTTTTTTTTTTTTTTTTATCTCCATTAAAACAATGCCTATAATAGAAGCATGGCTATTTACCTGTGTGCAGTTTGTGCTCAGAGAAACATATTTTGGAGTTGAGTTCTCTTTTGCACTGCTTGTTGCTGTTACAGATTACTTATTAATTGCAGTTTGGGGTCAGCTCTTGAATAGAAGGCTCATGGCTATGAGAACATAGTGAGTTTTTTCCCTTCAATTTAAAACACATAGATGTGATGAAAAATATAAATCTGTACAACCTGCAAGTGCCAGTTGTGTCCTTCTAACGATCTTGTCTCTGAGAGAGACTAGTGGGTTCATATTGATGCACATTTGAGGAAAAATGAAGTGGTCACTCTTAGGTTGTGACTTTAAAACCAACATTTATGGTATATTTAAGCCTCACAGGAGCAGAACACAGAATGGTTGGTTGATTAACAAACTTAAAACCGGAGATATTGAGTATGGCCAGTTTTGCTTCTCTGGAATCTGCAAATAATTTAGATGGTGATTCAGGGGAGGCCCTCTGTGATGAATAACCAGAGTGTGGCTTTGAGGGCTTTACTGACGTTCCAAATGGAATTGAACACACTTTTGTAGCAGCTTTGTTAAAGTTGGAACATTTTTCTCACATATCAAGTATAGCCATTAATGATTTTTTTTACAAGAGCTTCACCACCTCAGTAACTAACCCATAGCTCTGATGCTTTATTTGATATATTTCAGAACCATAACCTCCAGGTTGGGAGAGCGATCCTAGAAGAAATAGCCACTGCTTTAATTGACAGGAATCCAATAAGCAAAGCCATAGGTGGTCCTTTGAGTTTAGCAATTTTAGCGCTAGCAGTACTATAAAGCAAACTTTAACATTGTTGAACCTATTAAATATATTTTAAATGCTGAAGAGAAAAAAAAACAACAACTTGTAGTGCAACATGGGTCCATTTCGTGCTCTTGAACAGGAAAGATATTGTGGTCAGTGTGTAATCACGAAAAACGAGGAGAGACAGCAGGCAGTGTTGGAGTGTACAAGTCTTTCAGTGACGGCCGGCATTCAAAAGAAAACTATTTCTTTTCAGGTCAAGAGTTGAAGTTGTCAGTTGGTTTGTACATTGATGACTTTGAAGTCTGTAACCCACTTGGTACATCCCATAAAACCCATCAACTTTGTGCTGTGGATTGGAGCGCTGACAAACCTGCCCCCAGCGTCTCACTCCTCTTTATTCTCCGTTTACCGATCAATTTTGTGTAAACCTGATGACACTAAAGGTCTATGGCTTTGACAAAGTTTTAGAACCACTCATACATAATCTCAGGACTTGAGAAGTTGATGGTGTTTATGTCCCTTAAGTGTGCATTAACATTGCTAAAAGGTACAATTCAGACTGTAGTTACTCAAGGAATAGCAGGATTTGTTGAGAGTTCTACAGGCCCAATATCTCTGTAGATTTTTTACTGCAACAGCTTCGACTATTGTATCAAAGAGACCCATTTGGGAAGGTTTCCTCTCAGAAAAAAAGACATACATGAAACTCATATCAAAGAAGCCTTAGAGAATAGCACTAGCTGTTTCGTAGTTACAAGGGCATTTCCTTTGACTAAAGCTGTGTGGATGGTACAGTGAGCACTATGGAGCCTATGAGCTGACTACATGCCCAAAATGAGAATTAGCTGTTGTGGAAGACTGTGAACTACTCGATGAATAAATTTACCTTGGCAATTGACAAAGATAAGGAGATAAAAATGTGCACATAATTCTAAAAATATGTTAAGCGTAAGCATTTATTTTTCAACGTGCCACCCAGAGAATTTATTGTCCACATTCAAACTATCCTAACTGCGTTTCTTTAATGTTTTTCCCAACAGATTTATCCGCGGACCAGACACCAATCGAAGCATAGTGTTTCTTACTGGCCTTCCTTCAAATGTGGCAGAGCTGGAGTGTGAAATTAAGAGCCAGTATAATATTAAAGAAACATTCCAGCTGCAGTTCATGGACCCACTTTTTGGCAATGAGTTTATGAACTTGACCTCTGTGAAAGAAATACAAGACAAATCTACTGTCAAGTTCATTTACACATCCTGCAGACCTCCCAGGGTGAATGCAGATGTTAGCGGTTGCACCTCTCTGTTAAAAAGTCCCCTAAATGAATCCACAACATCTTCTGATGACAGCACTGTGATTCTTTCATCTCCAGAGTCCACATTTTTGCATCTCTCCTGGCTTTCATCATCCTTGTTCTTCATATGATGCAGAGTTAAAGCTGGAGAAGGCCCACAAAGCTCTCCTGGAAAATGGATCGCTACTTGTACCTGATCCAAAGCTGGACAGCGAACATACTTGAGGCTCTACCTCAGGAGATAGTGAAACAAAAAGTCGATATCACAGAGAAGGATTTTAATCATGAGATCTCAATTTACTCCTTCACATAGTTTATAAGTTTATTTAGCCTTGCTTATTTTTATTCCCTTTACTGATTGCTATAATGTTGGTAGCGGTTACTAAGGATAATGCCACAGGTGCTGATGAAATTGGATAGAGCTGGACTGTGAAGAAGGGCCCAAAGCCTGAAAACTAAAATCCTTCATTGAAGAGAATAATCCGTGGGTGTCTAACATTTCTGAAACATTTAAGCATCAAACACTCTGCTGCATGCGTATGCATCAGTTCATAGCGGAAGTGTGAGTGGAGTTCTTGGGAGCGACTGGACTTTAGAATTGCTTGGGTGAACTACTGTGCAGCGTTCTCAGTATTTATTGTGGTATTATGTGATAATTGTTCAATATTGAACATTGTGTATATGCACTTGGTCGTTGGTGACTGCATTTTTTTTTTTTGCCCTTAAAAATTCATAGAACATTTGACAGTTAAAGAGTTGCACATTCAAACAGCTGCTTGTGCTTAAAATAAATGTTTTAAAATGGCCATTATTGTTGACTCTTGTCTGTATAATTGCGACTGTTATTTAGATTTAAATGTTTCTTTATTTGTGATTTCTTTTTTTCCATATATATATATATATATATTAATACCGCTACCATAACTGCTATAAATAAAAGAAAATTAATTGGCTTGGAATAAGGGGACACAATAGTCTTTGAATAAAATTATCAAATTATGTTAAAATTTTGTGATTAAACAGTTCATTTCATAATGCCATCATTTTGTATCTACACAATGTGTTTGTCAGTTAAAAATGTATCATTTGCATTAATCTATTACAAGACTATCACTTTCTGCCAGAGCAAACAAATTGTCCACAACTGAATTTTGTTATACCAGTGTATTTAGATTTTTCTGTGCAGGTTGCTAGTGAGCCTTAAACTGTCGATAAATGGCCCAACAAACACTTCGCTTGTCTTTAACTGCATTAATAAAATGTGATAAACTGCGAGGTAACACAGTTGTGACAGCAGACATGAGGCAATTTGGAAAAGAGGAATTAAAATGGAAATTGAGAGAAATGTATTGCCCCACCTAAGACGTTATTTTGCCGTTTTTAGACTCTTTTTTTTTTTATATATATATATATATATATCCCTGCAGCAATTCATGCATGCACACTACAACTCGGCCAACCATTTTTCAAAATATGCCATTATTCATTTATTGGTTTATTTTCCACCTTTCAGGCAGTCGGTAATTTCATAAAGTTAGGTATGTTCAAATCAATTTGCAGGAAATAACAGAAAGTATATAAAGGCAATCCATCACAGAAACACATTTCACTTGCACTCTGGTGATGTGGTATCTCTGAAAACTGTCTCTTTTCAGCTGATGTATTCTAAAGTAGTCCCTTCATCGCAAAGGTGAGGGACACAGATGTTGCTATGCTTTACATTCAGACACAGCTGTTGTGAAACTGTCCTTGGAGCAGGCAATACACAATGACAGAGATTGTATGAAAATCACAATATTACTTATTTGTACAAAGTTGCAAGAAAAGCATTGGATGTGGATAATGGATGTTATTGATATCACCAAGTTTGAAAGCTGATATAAGGTATAGCACATTGATTTTGATGTATTGAAACATGTGGAAGAAAATTGATTCCTGGAGGACAGGAAATCAATCGGAGAAGGAAAATGGTCTGCATCTGTGAGAGGAGCATCCTTATTTACTTTCTAAACATGGTTTCTTGCTGGTGATTATAATATTCCCTCTTAACAGGTGTTATGTCTTCAGGGCAGATCTGAGCCAGCTGGTTAGCATGCCAATGTCGGTACAATAAAAGAGGTGATAGAATCAGCAGGAAAACAAAGAGGGGGCTTTCGACCCACTGCAAACAAGCTTACTGCAATGAAGTTTGATGCTGAATTTGTGACATTTTCCACAGACTGCAAACGAAATATCTATAAATGTTAACGTTGGCCTTGTAGTGATATGGAAACTTACAAAGAGCTCCTTTTAACCAGAAAGTCAGTATTGATGCCCTTAATGTTCACGGTATTTTTAGCCACGTTCTAAAACATGTTGATCCAAATCCAAACAAAAATGTAGAAGCAGAATTCAGCACTTTGTGCGATGTAGCTATTTGTTGGCGACTAAGAGCATCGACTAGTTACACAGGTTCTGTTGTCCCTCCAATCTTACCAGCATGGCTATACCTGAACTCTCTCAGGTGAAGAGGCAGTTTTTGAGAGAATTATTGATTCCTTTGTTTATTTGTACTAAAATTGGCAAAAACGTGAAAAACCAGTGGTGTCAGCCTAGTCTGCCGCCAGATTCAGGCATGTTTATTTTCATTTTAAATTTAATTTAAAATTTTAATTTAAATCATTTTCATATTAGATTTTGAGTCCTCACTTAAGAGACTGTCTGACAGCTGTCAAAGGTAAGCTTTTCTGAATATACATCAAAAATGCCATCATTCTAATGCAGTTAAGAGTCCACAATATATGAATCAATGCTTGAATTGCTTAGTGATCAGTTCAGCTTGTCCCGCCACAGAACGGACTTAACCACTTCATCACTACATCATTCACACAGCAGCTTGTGCTTTGAGGAATATACCATTGTATTATATATTATTATTTTTTAATCTTATACATATCGATCAATTGAAACTGTTATGGAACTTTTTCCCTGCTTCCCAGGTGTCAGTTGGGATCACGGTTTAATGAAGTGCTGCAGCAAAAGACTAGCTCAAATCTGCAATTCCTAAGGATTGACTGTGACTAATAAAGAAACTGCTGCAGGAGCACACACACCACTGTGCAGAGACTGCATAATTAGGAACACAAGCAATACTTATGCGGCTGAACTTATTTGTAAGCTGGCGTTCTACTGATTCAATCGACTTTGCTGTGACAGCATTGAATAATAATAGATAAATAAACAAACCCCCCCCCCAAAAAAAATAAATAAATAAAAATAAATGCTTTGATAAAGAGATCAAAAGTGATAATTTGAATATGAAGTGAGGCAAAACATTTGTTTTTGATGACTAGTGAGATGACAAGAAATTCCAAACTCTACAACATATAGTACAGATACATGAAAGGCTGATCAGATTCAGAAATACACAGTGTGCAGGACACAAAATGGAGAACAGGCAGAAGAGATAAGATATTAAAAAAAATAGCTGAGGAGGAAATGAGAGGAGTGAGAGAGAAATTGGAAGAAGAGGAGCAAGAGAGATGGAAAGAAAATTACTTTTGGCACAAGCGAGGTATGAGAGCAAAGGGAGGGTGGAATTATCAGATGTGCACCGTTGTGCATGTATGGAAATGCGCCACTGGATGCGTGTGGGGTGAGCGGGATTGTTTGTAATTGTAAATATACGTGCATGTTCTGGCTGACTTCTTTCCTCTTCCCATTTTTACAAAACGCTTCCTTTGAAACAGAAGAAAGTGTGGTCAAAGACAACAGAACCAGACTAAAGGACGTCCATGTTCCCTACAAATACTTGCACTTCTTTTCCATATTTTTTTTTTTCCCCCCACCCAAATTCATTTTCTTCCCTCTCACTTATTTTCAAAGCACTTAGACAGTGAGTGTGGAACACTTTTCCTCCGTCCCGCTGGTGAATCAATATACACCAGAGCCTAGAGGTCCAAACAGGAGAAAGGCTGAGGAGAACAGCACAACATCAATCCATAATGGATTTTCCTCTTTCTTTCATTCGCTTTCTGCGATGGATGCAGGGAAGGGAGAGGGCCAGAGAAGAAGTGAGAGAGGGATATATTGATAGGGACAAACAGAGAAACCAGCAGAGAGTCAAAACAGTGTAAGTAACAAAAGCCCTTAAGAATATTTTCTCGTCCCTCCCTAGAGGACTCCTATAACATATGCTCCCAGCTGTTTGTGAGGCTAGGCTCATGGCAGAAGGTGAAGGGAATTAAAAGCAGCTTTGCTGTAGCTCCATCTGATCTGATTCAGAAATTGTCATTAATTACATTTGCCTGTAAGTGAGGGCCTGCCAGGTCTGATAGATGCTAGACTGCAAGCAATAATATCGCAAAATACATAAATGCATCAGTGGGTAACAACTCTCTGGCTGTATCTTTTAATTGCAGCTCATACTTGATCACCATCTAATGCGCCAGACTTCTCTAGCGCATTAGATGGTGATCAAAACTAACAATATTTATGTCTAAAAATCCTCAACGCTTGACAAAGTGGAAACTTATAGTGAGCATGAAACTGCAAACTGGAGGGCCAATATTTCAGCTTGCAATGTTAGCACAAGACAGCACTTTCTGAGGCTGTTAGATTGGCGGTTTGTACGGAGGATGAGACTGCTGATTCAGAAATTGTTTGTTTGACTCTTCACACCCAAGTGGGCTTCTTTTCATTTTGCAGTGCAAGTACAAATTGTGCCCACAACCCCGCTGAATAACCTCACATGCTGCCACAGTGTCCACAGAGCAAGTCTTGTATAAGTAACCAAAGGATCTGCCCTAACTGCCTCTAAATGCATCAGCGATAATAGTCTTGATTATAGTTTCGCCTCTTTTCCAGTTTCCAGGCCACTACCTATATCAATACCTCCAAACGACTCTATAAAGGACACTTTCAGTTTAATGCAACCTCAGGATTCATTCCAGTGTTTTGGCCACCTTTGTTTTTACCCATAACAGCGTTGTACTGGATACAATAATTGCTGAGATCTGGGAAAACTGTGGCATGACCTAGAACAAAAGCTAACGATGCAAGAGATGAGTAGTTGGACAAAGGGAAAGGTTGTAAAACAAGAGTACAACTGGAGTACCTCCATTACCTTAGACTGAAGGTGAGGGAGGCCAAATTACCACTTGTTGTGCCACATGCCACAGAAATACTGCAAACATGCAGCGTGACTGTAGGTCGCAGGATGGCTAGAATATGACCATTACACTAGATTTTCTCTTCAAATTAACTTTTCTACTGTGGGGAGTTTGGTAAAAATCTATGAGACACATTTAATATCCTGAGTCGTCGTGTCGTTTGGTTTTTTGGGACTATGATGTGCACAGTTCAGACCTTTATTGCATAGATTACAGCTACGTGGATGAGAAGATATATAAAGATAGATATAAGAAGATATATTAAGGTCACACATCTGGAAGCATTAACAACAAAAAAAAAAAAAACATGCCCCATATTTGCATTCCAGTATATATCTGGTCATTTAAGAGGGTAGACTCTTATCAACTGTAATAATTTCCATATATGAAATATATAACCAGTGTAGTGTATTCCATGAAATGTTACTGAATGGTACATCTGTTACTGTAAAATACTGCATCTTTAAAAAAGAGCTTATTTTAGCTATACTACATTAGCAGCTGTTTATTTACCTGTCGAGAAGAAGCATCGAGTTTAGCATAAAAATTCATTCCTCTACTTTGGGCTAGGGTTAAAAAGCTCAAGTTTCACGATTTTTTGCGTTGCCACTATTTCTAAAACCTGCTTTGTTGAACTGACATTAGCATGGCTGTGACATGATCGAACCTTCTGGTCGCTTTCCAATACCAAGTCAGTGCACTGTCCAGCCCTCAGACGCCTCAGAGGGCCGATTGTAACCATAACAGTGGCTAAAGCTCTTAGAGTACAGCATACCAGCATCTCGATCAAATAAAACACAAAGTACACAAACACATAAAACATTTAGGCAAACTTTACCGTGTGCGCAGGTTCCCCGGGCTGGGTGGCCCATCATACACAGACAAGATGTCAAAGTCCTCCTCCAGGGCGAAGCCTTGAAACACCAGCTGTATCCGATTGTGCTCCGCCGCCACGATCACCCATGTACAGTTGGCATAGTTAGGATAACCGTAAGGGTAGCCGGGGCTCTCTATCGTCCCATTGGGACTGTGTAGTGTGTAACTGCAGTTCTGAGCTGTTAAGAGAAAAAGAAACAGGCAGCTATTAAAAGGGTGTGAGGCTTTGAAACCAAATTCCTCTGCATGATACAAACACAGGAAAAACACACACCCACAGTCAAACTGCTTGCACCAAGCGCTGCAACATCCATTATCACCCGCAGCGTGCAGCATTAACCATTAATATAGCAGTGCTAAATGGCTCACCCTCTCCCACCGTCCCCCACCTCCATCATCACACACTTGCTCACTCACTGGCCTTTTCACCACATTCGCAATAGGTTCCCATGTCAATACCTGATGTAGCTGGAGGCGAGAAGATGAGGGGGCAGCAGTGGAAGAGGACACGCACGCACGCACGCGCACACACAAACAGAGAGAAGTCCTACATTAATTGTTCTTATCTTGCATGTGTCTCAGCCACCACTCATACTGCTCTCACTCTTAAATTGTATTTGCTAATTGTGTTGCGTGTGTCGCAGGTGAGCTCTGAGATTGTGTGTGAGCTACTGCTCTGACCGCAGCCAAGAGTTTGAATCCATGTTAGAGATTTACTTATAGTCAATCACCGATGTGGGCTGCTGCGCGGTAAAAATTTGATTTTGCGTAGCTGTCTATGTTGGCATTTTCTATACACACATTAATGTCTTCTTGGATAGCATCATTGACAGCTAATAATGATTATTATAATAGCTGATCCTGAGTGATGATGATCCTGTCCTTCAATCAAAAAAGGTTAAATACAGAGTTCATTCAATCAGAAAGCTGTCAGTCTTCCATCCACAGGTGACAAGAAGATGAAATGTGAACACGCTTCACGATCGTTCACCATAAGCACCCCCCACGTGCTGCTGCTTTTGAAGTAAGACAGACAGTAAATGACATGCGTCGAGTTGATCCTCGTTGGAAGAAACACAAGTCAAGTTATGGCCACACAAAGGGAGCCTGCATAAATTAAAATCCCCATAGAGGGACTCAATTAGAGTGTCATGCAAGAATACATAAATACACAATTTATACAAATGATCCCTACTTTCATATTGTTTGCTTCAGCTACAAAACCTGAATGATAATGCCGCCTGATTAAAATGTAATTATGAGGACATCTGTTATCTCCATCACCCACATTATTCAGCAACACAAACAATGCAAGAGCAGATATGATTTTGGTTTTGTTCATTTATATCTATACTCATAACTGTGTAAATGTATGTGATAAATCAAGGCATGGAAATGGGCTAAACTGCTTGAGGGCATTAAAACAATGCATTTAAAAAAAAGATTGTTGAGTAAACATTGCAGCTTTGTTAAATCCCTCTTTGGGGGGGGGGGTTTACTTATTGAATGCTTGCAAAACATACATTCTGTGCTAGTTTGTGCTCCACTCTTTGATGAGCAGAGCGCTCCCAAAGCTCGATATCCATCCAAATTTTCATACTAAAACATGCATCATGACAAAAAAACCAGCGGGGATTTACAGGTAATAAGGCACCAAGGATGAAGAGAACAAAACAGGAGAGAAATAACAAGGCGAAATTGTTATTTCTTTTCAGTCTTACTCACAGCTGAAATAAATCAAAACTGTTTTCGAGAAAAAGAAATGCATGGACATGGATAATCCCTGGTTAGTCAGACAAGCTGGATTTGTTTTCACGGCAATAATCAAACCCGGTATTTAAGATTTCAGGGGCTACGTGCCACATCATGGTGAATCCTGAAACACAGGCAGAAAAAGCTCTAGCTGACATGCACACACACAAACAAAACAAATACAGTAATATCCTTGTGTAGTGCAGCAAATCTGCATCATTGTACTTTTTTTTTGGGGGGGGGGGGATAGGGTACAAAGTGTCAATGGAAATAAAGATCCAGATGGGACGGCACCAACAGCAACAGCAGGAAGATAATAGCATCTCAGTCACAGCATATCCATCATGCTCCTGTTGACTCCCCAGGGCTCATCTCATCAAAAACAAAGCAGGGGCATCTCACCCGTCGCTTTTCAGTGCTTCATATGTGCTTGACCTTTTCCCAAGACATGTTGATATTTGTGCACTTGAACCATGGCCCCTTGACATACATATAAAATAGGCCTAATACTTTGAATTGAGAGTTTGAGATGTGCAAGTGTTACAGTGAGTTCTTCAGCGAGACTGTAGAAACAGGATGAAAAGAAAAGTGTAATAATTGGATTACCAGCAAGCACATATGACCTATATATTGTATGGAGTGCCGAAAATAACTGAGCATCACAGTGTCTCCTCTCCGTCCTCATCTGTGAGCAGCAACAAAGGAGAAAAAGAACAAAAACGATCAAAGAGAAAGCTATCTTCGTCAGATCTTTCATTAAAGCCTTTAAACAGGCCCGGCAAGTGAGCATCCACTCTTGCCATTACTGTCAGTCAATACTAATATCCAGGTAAAACCTCCACATCCACCTCTCCTACCTGATTTTAATATAAACTGTCTGGTCAATAATCTTCTCATCATCTCCTTCATTACAAGGCTGCTATCAGACAAATGCCAATCAATGGCTCATATGCCTGCCTGATGGCAGAGCTTGATAGAGGTCAGAGTAGACTGTGAACCCTTTGTACATAGGCAATGAGCTAGGACGTGATCTGGGCTGCAGTATAAGGCAATACCAAGCAAGCCAACTGATTTGTTCTTATTTTTTATTATTATCTTGGTAAGACAAGAAATGGCTCTGTGGCTTTTGAGGCTGAACTTGAAATAGAGAGAAACCTTTCATGTTAGGAATCAACGTTTTTAGAGTGTAATAACAGTTCTCAGTGTTATGAGCTAACACACCTGAGAGCAAGGAAGGTCAGTAGAAGTACATTTAGGAGATGAATAAGAGTGCATGTGTTACTAGGTACATGCAGTACACGTTGATATATGACAGGTTATTAACCACACAGGGACGCATGCTCAGTGTTTTATGGGTACAATTAAGTGAAGCAAAAAACTAAAAATACAATAATAATAATTCAGGACTAGACAATCTACCGTGTCTACCAGAGCTTGGCCAACTGCTGTTTTGAAGTGTGAGCACCTGCGCCAAGTAACCAAATCTTAAATCGATAATGACGTGGACAATCTGGGCTAAAGGACCAAGGTGGCGCTTTTAGAGCGAGGTGGTTTTTTTTGGCTGCAGCCTAAAACATTTTGTCCTTGCTGAAAAATGGATGCTCAGAATTGAACTAGACAAAAACAGATGCATCAAAGTTCACTTGAGAATGCACTCGAGTGCACATTAAGGACCGATTTACAGCATCTCAGAGTTTAATTCTCACATTAGGCGGTAATAACGGGGATGTTCGCCAGATGTTTTTGCTGCACCTCGTAGTCACACTGATTCATATTCTCCTTGGGTCTTTGCATAGCTACTCACAATGCACTTCAGATACAAGTGTGGGCGAGGTTAACCAAGGTACTGTAAATCTACCCTCTATTCTGTGAAAACTCTGAGCCTTTGATGAAGTAGATCCTGCACTTGCAGCTTGGTTGAATTATTTAAGCTTCGCCAAGGGTGCATTATGAAATTAGTTGCTGGGAGCCGGTGACCTAGTCTGAATCCCCTCAGAGTAAATCTACAAGGAAGAGCCCATCCTGCAGTTGAACCCACTGGGATACCATAAAGAGCCCATAAACAGACTGCTGGCCATGCTGTTTTAGTCCAGATAGACCCCAGGCAAGGGAGAAGGTCATATTTTCTCAAGTTGTATAAGTTAAAATGAACAGTGATGAGTAATGGGATAGTATCTAACATGTAATATGCTGCTTCATCAATCAGGAAAACTGCAAACTTGTTTTAGTTGTTGACATAATTCCTCCCGCAGCATGCCTGTGGGGACTGTTTGTATTGGCTTGTACTGGAATGTTAACTATGCTTGATATCTGGGGATGTTCAACAGATATGTTGTCCACTGCTCGTCCCACTGTGCCACTGGCAGCATCCGTTTGGCACTTAGCAACTTCAGTTTGCACACCGCCAAATGGGTGTACAGGGAGAAGTGTGACCTTGCTGGGGCAGCACTCCAGGTTCTATCTCTGTTTCCGTGTGTGTCTGTGTGCAGGTGCTATTGTTTGCTTTGCCTGGGCAGTTGTTTAGTTGCGAGCCTACAGAGCTGCTGCAGTGCGCTGTGACACTTTGATGAATCGATGGTCAATGTGCTGTACTCCGGCAGGACAGCAACCCCTCAGAGGAAGGAGACAGGGAGGGACCAAAAGGAGAACAAGGAAGAGGCAGCGATGGGAGTGGGGGTGGGAGGAGTTGGGGCCAGTCCTGGGAGACATATAGTTGACTGACTGACTGCACGAACGTATGAGAAAATAGATTTAGACGACGTGATGTGAGGAATAATGAAAGGAAAGGTGAAGCAAGGGACAAATGAAAAATTACAGCGGGAAAGGGAGAGAGCAAGGAATGAAAGTCCGCTAGAAAGAACATGTCAGGAGGTCAACGAGGGGAAGAGCAACAGCCACTGTGTGTTTGGAGTTCCTACTCTTGGAAAGAATCGGACGGAGGACTATGTAAGTGGAAAAAATGTTTTGTCTCCTATTTTCTGCATCCCGTTGCCCTCCTCTGCTGGGGTCACACACAGCCAGTGTCACATTCATAGCACGCCATAGCAGCCTAATCTGCACTGTGTGTGCGTGCGTGCGCACATATATGTGTGTATTTTGTTTATGGTTAGACGAATCGATATTCAGCACGTGTATGAGAGCAACCCTTCTACTCGGGGTGAGCTTAGTGTCACATATCTGCATATAACTCCTGTGCTGAGATGAAATTACACTACTTCCAGTGACTTCCAAAGGGAAGAAATTTTATCTCGGCGAACATAATCCCAACATCACAGTCACAATATACCATAACGATGCAAAGAAAAGTGTCAATGCAGAAGAGCAGATCTCTTTTCTGGACCTGTCTTTTTCTTTGTTCCTCCCTGCCTCTTTCTCATCGCCTCATCTACAATTCAAGTCTGCCTTTGGACCATCCAGATCTTGCAGTCAGTGACATAAATGTATGACGTCTTATATTGTGTATAATGAACATGACTGAAAAGACTGAGTGGAATTTGAAATGTTGGAATTTCAACATTTTCCAATTTCGTGAGTCTATGATATTGTTTTAAACATAAAGCTTCAGCTTCCAAACCATAAAAAAGAGGTATGACTGAAATACAAAAGGATATTGTGGTTACAGTCTTCCTAATAGCTGGTCTCATGGTGCTTGAATGCAACAGCTATTTGTACCACCCCTCTATTTTTCTTTGACACTTCTCTAAACGGAAGTCGGTCCAGGCAGATGGACGATCACCCTGAGTTGCCAAGTGCTTGCTCATGGTGGGAACCACTTGGTTTCTTTCTATAGCATTCTATAGTATTATATAGTGTTCTCTGTGAAATGCCTTAAGATAACGTGTTGTGAGGAGACACAACATAAATAACACCAAATTGAAGGATCTGAACAAACCTCATACTGAAGAATTATTTACTAAAACATAAAATAAGGTGGGGCCATAAACTACATACCCCTACATAATGACAATAATGAAATAATGACTTCAGCTCCTTCCTTATTCAGAAACCATGAAGCTTCCATGTATGTATCCCATCAGGGGCTATATGCACAGAAACAGGGGCATCCAATTGGAGCAAGCACAGAATCATATCCACCAAAATAAGTGAGTCCCCTTAAGGGTTTATTGAGAAACAAAGTCATCCTCTATCACCTATAACGTGCTCCACCAGTAAACGTCAAACAGTCAAATGTGTGAGTGTGTGCGTCTGTCAGTAACTGTCTCCTTTGGTTAGAAGATAAACCCTTCCGCCCCATAGAGCCACACAGCACCACTATTTGTCTCTTGGCATGTCACTGCATATGTGTGCCTTGACCGCATCATATCCGAATTAACCTCTAGATGGCCGCCATTAAAATGGAAATGGTTGAGCTCAGCGATCCTGCTTGCCTCAATATATTAGGCTAACGTCCGGGCCAGGATGACACCGTCTGCCATTACAGACAAGCCAAATGCAGTGGAAGGCACTGGTGATAGGCTTGCTCCCGCTTAGCCCCCTCCCTCACAGGTTGTTTCCACTGAGCTGAATGGTAAATGTTGTTTCTTTCAAAGGGCATAGAGATGGAATTTGCGATTCAATAAAGGTCCTCATTCAAAGCTTGAAATGGCTTCCTGCTTTGTGACCGTGTGAAGTAAAATCATCTGTGTAAACACACATGGAGAAGACGCTCAAGCAAACAATTCGGTGTATATTTTTGCCAGCTGTCACTCCTGACTGTAAATGAGGGTAAGTACACATCCCTACCATGCTGACGATGCCACTGCTCTTGATGTGGTGTTGTCCCACTTGTGACATTCTCATTGCAGGCTCTGGCATTTTTTTTTTTCCAAGGATCTGTTGACGCCTATGGCAACACATACAGCATATAAACACACATAAGCGCGCACACATTCGCAGAACACACATAAAAGTGCACTGTCACGGCAACACGGCTGGAAGCTGATATGTGTGCGGTAAGAACACAAACGACACCCACGTGCAAAGTTGTAGCCCAAGACTAAAGCTACCAGGGAGGCGGCTCGATGTTAAGACATGTATGTAGAAACACACACTTGCATGAGTGCACACAAGAGCACAATGGAGCTTCTGTTCTCTTAGACAGAGAGAAAGAGAAGGGGGAGGCAGGCAGTTCCCTCCAGCTGGGTCATATTTAACCAGCAGTATTATCATGCCAGCCAAAAGGGCCTGCAACCTAGCCACCCACCTAAGTAAATATATAATGAACTAAATAAAAAAAGCCACCCACATGCTTGATGATTTCAGCCCATTGCCAAATGTAGGAAAACATTTTAGAGATAACGTTGCTTCCCATGCATTCATCGTTACTCTCTTCAATCTCTCTTATCAATAATTTCAAATAACGTCACGGCAGAGTTGGTGATGCTCTGAACAGCACAAGCTCTTCAGCAACCCACACACCAAGGCTCTAAGCTGATCAATAGAAAACAGCCCATTCAAAGTCAAAGTCAAAGGCAAGTAATCGTTGATGTTCTTCCGTTACAGAGTTTATTCAGGACTGATAAAAACCAACGGGCCTCCCACGCATAACACAGCAAGGCAAGTACGCCTGGAGAAATGTAGATGTGTGTGTTTGTAAATGCATTTTTTATGTTATTGCATGTGCCCACATTTGTATGTATGGATAAAAGATCAACAGAAGCGGAGCACAAAGCGCATCACTCACTGCTACCGTCACTGAAGCTGTATGTTGTTCCCATGACAACTGGAAAACAAAGGAACATATATGAGGACAAATCTCTTCCCTCATTGCTCCAATCTGCCTTAACATTTAATCTCACACATACACAAGCCCACACACAGCCATGCACGCACAATACATCCAAACACATACACACACATTAAGACACAAACACACCCTCTTGAACACTTACAGAGTACACGCCTCATATAATTTCAGCTTTCCCTCTTCCAGTCTCCCAGCCACTTATGGAAAAAAGCACAATTATGTGTGACACTAATGTGCGAAACAGTGAAAGTCAATTATCACCTCATTTTCATTCTCCTCACATCTGACAATCAGGCTCGCTGAGATACATTAGACTCAACCAATGCTGAAAGGACACTCTTGGATCAACATCCTAAAGAAGCATAGAGACGCGTGTGCGTATGTGTGTCTGTTGGTGAATGGGTAATCATGAACATCTGATCCCCTTTCAAGCAGTGTATATTAAACCCAAGAGGAAGAAGCGATCCAAAGGTCAGGTCATAACCATCCCAACGGGACTATTCTCTCTATCACTAAGAGATAGATGAGCAGTGAATAATCAATCAGTCCCACTTCAAACTACTGTGACGCACTTCTTTACCCTTTCAACCCAGAGCCAAGCTGCCCCCAGCCCCTGACAGCCACAATTAATGGGCTGCATGAATCACTCCCATACAATTGTAATTTAAATAAAATTAAGTTTAGCTGCTTCCCATAATGCTACATCAACATTTCTACACTGCTGACCAAACTGGATTTGAAACTTTGGCAATGGCAAAGTGTGTGTTGTTTAAAATTATTTGTGTATTAATTTTAATGAAATATAAAATGTAAGTTTTTGGTCCTCCTGACATGCCTTTTCCATGACATTCCATTTCTTGTCTTACTTGGCAGATCGTTTTTCTTCAGCTGCCCTTCTGCTGTCTGGACGTTTAGAGGTGCCTTCTACTTGTTTCTGCTCATTAGGAATCTATATCCTCCGTGGCATCAAAACACATTACATGAGCCAGCAGATTACTCTTGTGACATTAGTTTAACTGCTTTTGGACACTTGACACTTTAAGGGTGATTAACTCTAAGCAAGCACAATTTACACAGGGAGATAGAAACTTGGTACCTGAGCTCTGTTATGGCTACAGTGAGAACAGTTGGACGTGTTGGGAATTTCTCTTATTTCTTGCCTTTATTTAAACCCATCAGTAGCTGTATTGCTACAGTGACATGAACCTCAATAAAACAGTCCTGTACTAAACCCACTGTTAACCACATTTTTTCCCATGCAGGTCTTTGAACTATTTCTTAAAAAAATAATAATAAATAAATAAATAAACTGAAAGAAAACAGCAATTGCTGCCTGTGAAGTCGTCTCTCCGTGTTCTCCAAGTTTGAGCCCTTTTCTAAACTTCTTATTCTGTGACAGTCTGTTAAACAGTATTACAGTGACACACTGAGTTAATCCTAATGATCTGATTTTTTTATTTGAGCCATACAAGATATGAATGAATAAAATTAAATGTTCTTTCAACACAATAATGAAACCTTACAAGTGTAGCAGCACAAGGCACAACCCTTGCCTTTCCCCACGTGATGACTCTGCCTGTTTCCCGGGAAGACACCACTGACAGATTGCCTATACGCTGAACAAGAGAGATGTGGTATAGGAAAGAGGGGGCGGGGGGGGAGACAAGGACAAGAACAAGATACCTCCTGGCCAGGAACTAATCTTCAATCTCTGGGATCACTGATATCTGATAAGAACAGTGTAAATCAGGAAGCTCAAGAAAACCACGCCTGAGCTTTGTGACTCCATGAGACTGACAGGACATTTACATCTGTCTCTCAGTTTATGAGGATTTACAGTAGCTGCAGCAAATTCTTCTATGTGATAAAACCAGGAAGAACAGAATCTGAATCATGACTGAACTTCCTACACTATGGCTTTGGAGCCATATCTTGCTCAGAGAGCACTGGATTTTTATATTTTATTATTTATTGCCATCTTTAGTTATTCGTGGAGGATAGACATAGCACGTATGCTCCTTTCCTGACATATCTTGCCTCACAGATCTTGCACATACAAACAGTCAAATGTGTACACATCTTGGCAGCCGCCCAGTACAAACAAGCTGGTACTGGGAAGTGTGGGCAGAAAAAACAAAAAGTGAAATGAAAACCCACTTTTTTCCCCTCGAGAATCATTAAATTTTCTTTGGTTGGCTACTCTGGAATAACCTTCCAGCCAACCTTTTTAAAAGAGCTGAAAATATTTCAATTCTAATAGTGGATAGCTGCATTTTAACTGAAGAGCTCACAGGAGAATGCTGTGAAAACAAAGATGAACACAGCCAGAACAAAGCAACTCTGCTCAAGTCATATTCCCTTGATAAGTAAAGCAGCCAAATTATAAATTTATTAATTTAATGCCCTGTTCAGGGCATGTAACATCTGAGGGGAACAACTATCTCCCACCCCCTTGATTTCAGCCAAGAATTTACTCTGCTTGTGTTGGAATTGAAAGATTGACTTTACATCCACTGCTCCCAGATATATAAATGTCACAGTTTGAATGTGCATGCGTAGTATTTAATGAGGAAACTCTTCTACTATGGCAATACTATCAAACTGTAATGGTCTCCTTTTGTTAAGTATTTAATAGAGGAAATAGCAGAGGAAGCAATTGAATTTTATTGGAAATGAATTGGATGTTCCTCATCATCTTTCTGAATGCCCGTTTAATCAAGACATTCTGCGCAGGTGTATCTCGCTATGAGTTCATAAGGTCTAATGATCCAATTTGTGTTGTACATAGGTGCAAATGTGTCTCTGTGTATGTATGTGTGTGTAAAGGTTCATGGACTTCTGTACAATGGTGAATGGCTGGACAAATATATTTATGTAGTCATTTTGTGTGTGTGTGTGTGTGTGCGCGTGTGTGTGTGGTGTGAGGGAAGCAGGGCGTATTGAGGGGGCCCAGTAGTGTGCGTGAATAACTGGGTGTGCGTGTGTCCCTGGTGTGGCTGTGATCAGTGTGACGAAGCACAGTGACAGAGCTCTGGCCATCTGGAGACAGATGACAGAGTGAATCACCAGAGAGGAGTACGGGGGGAAGAGAAGGGGGGGTGGACGGATGGAGGGAGAAAGCACAAAAGGGACAGCAGGAACGAGTGGAGGAGGACGCATCAGCAGGTGGGCGGGGATACAGGGCCCGCTCACGACGATGAGGCCTTGCATCGATTTGTATCATCTGAAAGCTGCGTATGTGTTGGCTTGCGCACACAGAAGCAAATCCTGCCTCTCAGTTGCTGCTTTTGAGCAAGCTAATGACCTGCTTGTCAACACTTTAGTCTAATCATTCTAGAGTGAATGGAGGTGGCAACTCACAAGTTCATCCAAACACACCCGTGCATATGCCCACAAGCTTACTTGCACGCTGTTAGATGTTGAAATACGAGTCTGCTTGATGCCTGATAAGGAAATGAGCCCTCCAAATAGGCCATTTACTAAAGAGAGGAAAATCACATAGCACTCAAAAAGCACACAAACATGGGGCCCAGATTATCTCTCAGCTGGTGTAAACTTATCGCCACTCTACTTCAATAGTCGCCTTCCCTCTCTGTCTCTCATTGCCACTCCCAGAAATGTGTTACTGCTGCTTTTTCCATTTTTTGCCTTCATGTTGCCTCCTCCTTTATACAGGCTTCTTTTGGACCACCAACTTCTCTTACCCCCGTAGAGCTTCCTCCTTTGCACAAGTAGGAAAAGTTATATCATGGCAACTCTTGTCAACTTGGTTCATCAGAAATCTCTCAGTTTTGAGTAAATTGGCAATGTCTCCTGCTCCCCAGCTCAAATTCCTGCCTTTATTGCTCAACAGTGAATGTAGAGAGCAGATGGGCGTTAAGAAGCAACGGAGCGTGCAGGTATAGTGGAGGGTTTGAGATGGAGAGAAGCAGGCAGACAGGTGGTAGGGAAGTGAGAAAAAAATGAAGGGGAAGTGAGGCGTCCCTGACCACGCCAAATCAGAACACATGTGGGGTACTTAAAGCATATGGATCTGCTTTAATTTGTGTGAATGTTGGGTAATGATAAAATACTTTTTAGTGAGTATGATGTTTAACCCAGCAGTTCACAAGACCGCAAGCAACCATGTACCTCCATTTAAAAAGTAATACAGTGCCTGTGTGAAGGTGAGTTTGGAATTTAAATCAATCTTTCAAAGCAAACATTGAGGGAGACACTACAACATTCCCTGCTACTGACTGGTGATCTGTCCAGGGTCTACGCCACCCTCACCCAATGTGAGCTGGTATTGGCTCCAGCACCACCCGCGACCTGGACATGGAAAAGCGCTACAAAATGAAAGAATGAACTATAGCAATATTAAGTATTAAGGATATTAGGCTATGAACTATTAATGTTTCAGAATGCTTGGTTCGTCCAACCAGTAGTCCAGCAAAGGTCATATAAATTGACCTAGAAAAATAAGAGACTGAAGGCTTGGCCTGGATCGAGGTTCAAAACCATGAAAAAAGTGGAGAAGCCCGAACTGCAGAAACCAACAAAACCAACAGGCTGCAGGAGCTGTCCGTGGTTCTGAACGAGACCTCAAGCTCTGCGGCATTCCGCTGCACCTGGCGCTGGCCGCGGTGCTGAAACTGTCATCCTGCAGTCATCAGAGTTCATTCATTCATTCATTCGTCTTCTACCAGTTATCCGTTTCCGGGTTGGGGGGGTGGTGGAGCCAATCCCAACTCACATTAGTTCAGAGGGCGGGGTACACCCCGGACAGGTCAATATCGCAGGTCCAACACATAGAGACAGACAGAGACCAGCAACCACTCACACTCAGACCTACGGAGAATTTAGAATCACCAGTTAACCCAAACATGATGTCTTTGGAAGGTGAGAAGAAACCCACACAGGCACGGGGAGAACATGCAACACCGCACAGGAAGGCCCCAGGCCCGGGACCGAAACTGTCTCGTTGTGGGGCAACAGCACCAATCACTATTCCGCCGTGCTGCTCATCATTGCTCAGTTTAATCTAATTCTGTTCTTAAATAAAGAGATGACATTAGATTTGTCATTTTAAAGCCACCAGCAGCAAATAAGTGTTCCCAATTAAAACTGTATCAACTGAAGGTCTGCAGCCTTTTTTCCAGCGGGAAAGGGTTTGATTTATGATTCGTGATACCTCAAAAGCGAATGTATACCAAGATATCTCCCTGCCTTGCTGCCTGGAAACTCATACACACACGCGCGCGCCCACACACGTATGCCCTAGACCGGCCTGCGCCGCGTACAAAGCACACGCGCATCCTCTCTCTCTCATGACTGTGTGAATATAAGCAAATGTCGTGAAGTAAAAAAGAAAGAAAAAGATAAAAATGAAAGCCATCAAACCCTTCAGTCCTCAGCATTACTGCAAGTTGCATCATGGGCACAACGCGGTGCATTTCTATCAAGTACAGCGTAGCTGAGCGAGAAGGACGCACAGGCGTGATCTTGCGTGTAAATGGACATACTGAGCGATTGTCTCACGCGCCGCTGACGAATGATTTAAAACTGGTGAAGCCAAAAGACGCGACATCACCGATCTGTCTGCTCTTTCCTTTCCTCGGCCTTTGCATTCTCTCCTCTGCACATTTAAATGAATCGAGGTTGATCACCGCTTATTGAGCTACGGGTCCACTGAGACAGCTGATTTTGATCCCATGGAGACAACAGTTCTCTTCAGATCTCTCTTTTAAAGAGCCTTTTAAGCATCTCTGTCTCTGTCACTGTGGCCCTTGGGGGCTGTAAGAAGGTTACAAAGGATGATTGAAGTTGTTTAAAACGAGAGCAGTTGACAGAGGAGAAGCACAGAAACAGCATGTGGATAGAAATGGTGCATATTGAAAGCGGCGTCCAAAGGAACGGTCATTTCAGTTGGCCAACGCGCAACATCATGCATCATGCGGCCGTTGTTGGTCACTAATTGTCCAGTCGTGATTTGGTTTGATGAAGTCTGTGGGTAGAGAACCACAGGTCTCCTCATCCCTCTCCGCTCCGCCTCCGAGCATAATGTGAGGCTCTGGTGCCGCTCAATGGGAGCATGGGGCAACTGCTGGTGGCTTGCACCACCATGGGACGCACCAGACCACCTCAACGTCGGTGTGTGATATTCAAACATATTTATTGTCACCGTTTAAAGTAAACGTCGTCTGAGGGATTAGATAGATAGTCTCGCCTTCACCTGCTCTTCGTAAATATGTGCAATAAGTTAGAGTCGCTTTACTGGCTCCAGAAGTAGACTCAAACAGCAGGAGAGTGCGCAATAAAAAGCTCCCCGAGCACAAATAAATCAGGCAGCCTCCCACGATTATAGCCGAAAAGAGATTTACTCCACAGGAAAGTCAAGAGAGATTTCTCAGCATCATTGGGGATTCAGACGAGGGTGTGATAAACCCACATCTCACCGAAAAAAAAAGCCCATCTGGGGCGCTGATGACACAAGTTGGATCAGAAGTGGGTGACAAAGTGGGAGTTGTGTGGTGGGAGACATGAGAGCTGACGTTTCTGTGGACGCTCAAACCGCACTCAATACAGTAGGAGATGATACGGCCCACTGCGCTTTGGTGGTGTTGAAAATGTGCCCATTTTCCACTCACTCGTGGATTATGTGTTGTCCAAGCAAAGGTATGAGTGGGCGAGCACGCAGCAATGACTCACTGTCAAATTCATATTGTGGTCATGGCAGTATCCTTGGCTTTTGCTAAAAATAGTTTGCCATACCGTGTTGATGAGCCAAGACAGTGATAAAACGGTTGGTGTTCTTTTCTGAAGGATGGCCAAAAAAACACTCCTGACTAAAACCGTTTTAATGCCACAAGCTTTTTCTTGATGAACGTTAAATTCCACTCGAATAAACAAACACACAAAGAACAACAACATATAACAAACAACAAACAACCAGTAACCCGTAACTTAGCGTTACCCTTTACTTTCGGAAACACAACAGTTTGCCAAGATGTGAAAGCAAATGAATGGTAACGGTAATCTGTTGAATGTTCATCTCTGGTTACAAGATTTCCATTTGCATTTAACCAAGGACCCCCCCCCCCCCCCCAATTTACACATGCACACACTACCCCACGCGCACACGCACGAAGAAAAAGCAAGGGGAAGAAATTAGAGCAAAAATGTTACTCATAGCTATTTACTGGGGAAAGTGGAGAATGGTAACTGATAGTTATCTATGTGAAAACTCGGGAAGAACAATCACACACACACACACACACCCTTATGGTCTCTGAACAGCATAATAATCAGCCGCCTGTTTGACCACCTCATGCTGCACTAACGTTTGGGGGAAGCAGCAGCCCTCACACCAGGTGGGTATTCAAACAGCCCTACTGCCCCATTGGATCAGGACCGGTTCCTCCAAAGATGCTCCGAGCAGAGTCTTTTTGGTGACACGCATCAGCAGAGTCAGGGCTAAAACATGATGGCTCATTTGCGATTCCCGAGGATCAGCTCTCACCCCATAAAAAAGCCACCCATTCGGCCACCTTCTCCTCTATTAATAACTTTGGGTGCCGGAACAGCGACATCACAGCGAGTCCGATCCTAAATGCGCCTTTAGGATGAGTGCGTGAGTGCGTTGCTGATGATGCCTTGCATTCAGTTATAGACCTCGCGGAGGGTGGACGTGTGTGTGTGTTGCTGCATTTCGCATATCTCCAGCTGCACACAGGGACTTACCCTTCACTGAGGCGGCCAGCAGCCCCATATATAAGAACAGCACCCGGCTCCAGCGGTGCGCCCGCACTCCCGCCTTCATTAGAGCAAAAATCCGTATTCCGTCCCCCCTCCTGCAGGCGCATTCCGGTCTCCTCGCAAGTCCCGTTGCTCCGTCCCGATCTGAAGCGGCGGTCATGGCAGGGCTCTTTTTTTTTCTTGTCTGGCAGGCGCGATAGTTCTCAGATGGTCAGAAAGGGGAGATTCACTCTGTGTCGGAGCTGAGAAAAATCCCAATGCATGGAGGAGGCTCGGATCTCGCAGCTGGACTGAACCATGTCATGCGGGGACCGAGGGGTTCAGAGTCTCTGTCTGAGAAGATAGATTTCACACCTAAAGGGGGGTGGTGGTAAGGGGGAGGTTGGGGTGGGGGGGGCGGGAGAGAGAGAGAAAGAGGGGAGGCGAACCTAAAGGGGAGACGCGATTCAAGTGCTCACTGATCTAACGCACGCGTAAAAAAATCCCGAATATCCCTCGTCCGTTCCTCATATATCATTGATGTTACCAGACACATACAAAAAAAGAGGAGATCCCTCCTTCAGTTTATCCCGCAGGACTTCTCTGCCCTTCTCTTTTAATGTAACTCCAGTTAATAACAGCATCTGTGGTGCCGATAATCCAGGTTTTAATTCGTCGTGAGACCGAGATCGAAAGGAAAGATACGAGGGGGAGCCACAGAGTGTTATCCGGATCCGAGACCTCCACCTATCCCCCAGCAGCAAAAAAAAAAAAAAAAAAAAAAAAAAAAAGAAAGAAAGAAAGAAAAGAAAAAAAGAAACAGAAAAAGAAAAAGCACACAAATCGCCAGGTTTTAGGAGTTGTCGACCAATGTCAGGGGTCGCAGTCGGCGAGCTTTTTGTGTGGAGAGAAATATGCAAGTGTGCATGTATTCCCAGGACCGCCTCGCTTTGGCCACAGCCTCGTCTCGGGTCTGCGCGACGCCAAGATTCAGACTGCAGACCTGCTCCTTCTCTACGCGCCTCTCTCTCTCTCTCTCTCTCTCTCTCCAGTCATATCATGTGCCCATACTCTCAATAGTGTATTGGGGGAAATATAACTCACCCCATTCACTGTGGTTGAGATTTACTCAGTGGGTCAGTTCAAAGGTCAACAGCTGACTTTTGATATTCTTAACGACCCTTTCTCCGATAATAATCGTTACAATAATAACAATGAAGCATCGAGTCCACATTATTCCTATTTGTGCATTTGCTATGGTAAGATTTAGGAGCTCACATGGCGGACGTTGTCCTCATCTATTAAGACCAATCATCGGATTGCCGGCCAGTTTAACATAGACTTCCACTTCCTGCTCACTAAACGTGAAATTGATGCTTAACAGGCCGGAACCCTTGCCAGTAAATCTGAATGTCATTTCCACTTTTTGCATATGACCGGTAATAATTAGTTTTCCGCGACGCGCCCTGCGCTGGAAACAGTCGCGGATGATGAAATGCTCGCTGGCCTCCAACCTCGACATATATGATGGAGCTCATAAACACCCTTCCCCTGGAACATCTCATTATAGACTGGCTCTCCTCTTGTGGGACGGACACCATTTTGCATGTATTCAGTCCTTTTGTGGTTTACAGGTCAAAGTCAGAGAACGTAGACGTTTCTGTGTCCGTGTGTCCAATAGTCACTCACTCAAGCCTAATAGAGTCACCAAAGGAGAATTATATCTCTTTACGTCAGATTTGCATTGCTTGAAATAGTAATTCCTGTCAGCTATTGGCATGAGGAGGAAATAACCAGAGATAAAGGGAGACCTCCAATGTTTGAGAGTGTGAAATAGATTAGTCTAGAGCTGAATTGTGATTCTGGAATTTCAAATGGTTGCTATGACAGCCTGGGAAGATGCTGTTTCATTTTATTTTGAAAAAAAAAAAAAAAAAAAAAAAAAAAAAGCTGATTCAAATATCCCACAGAGAGGAGACTGACAAGTCTGAACAACAGAAAGGAAAATGATGCTGAAGGAAGATCACTGGAGGCGATTCACCCCAAAGCAATTCGTGGGCGCTTTCGCACCCTTCCCCCGCTCCACATGGATCCATCCATTTGCACCCAGAGACGACTTTGATCGGGTCTGCAAAATCATCCAGGCCAGAGCGAGGGAGATCGAGGTGGGGTTTGGAGGAGGTCCAAGTCCAACGGAAAGACCGCAAAATGGAGACGGCGCCCCCCCTCTAGACAACAAGCCGAGTCATCACCGGTGAGGTCGACTATGGGCACACTGACGGAGGGAAGGGAGAGCGCACGGGCAGGTCCATCATGCACAATAAAACACATTAGTCCGTCACGATCAATCACATTACCTTGTTCAATTCGCACTAATTTGTGAATGAAATCTGCCTCAAAATGGATCTGTGGTGTGTGGCGGGCTCACTTGAAGTTTCTACACGTTGAACAGTCTCATACATACCTTTGCATGGTCTTTATATTTTTCTTCAGGGTGTTATCATCTCACTTTCCTCTCCAACACAGTGGACGTCCAGTCATTAGATATAGGCCTAATTACAGAGGTGAATATCTTAAAGCAGAGTGCAGAGTGGCAGTATATTCATCCATGTTTTAACTGCATTCCACAGCTTTTTAAATTATTTGTGTTGAATAGCTACTAAAACTCTATGGCTATGAAGGGTTTTATGAGGGATGCCCTTAATCGAGTTCATATGTAGTAATTAGTCTGATGGTTTTATGGATATGTATTAATTATTTATTATTGTTTTAAAGTTAATCTATAGACCGTTCCAAAATGCACTGCCAGGTTTGTAAAAATTGTCATTGGCTGGCAGTAAAACAGTTCCAGGCAGGTCTCTCACTGATAAACTATCATGTCTGCGGTGCTACTACAAAGGTGTTTCAACAGTAACCAGTAGTGGGCCGTTGGAGTGTGTTGTCCTGAAGTGTTCCCCGAAATCGGTTTGTGGCACACTGATGGAAGGCTGCATGAAGAATTTCAAACTTACATCCCCAAATTGCAGTGCAGACCAGGTGGGGCTGCGGTCCAGCCACAGAGCCACTGTATAATGTTAATGTACACCATCTGCTCACCCGCCACCCGGAGTTTCCATGACGTCTCCGTTATCACAAGCGTCCTCGATCTCATGGGGCCGTCTGTTCCGCATCGCAGCTCCACAGTTGACAGGCTGGAGACTGAAGAACAGCCTCATTAAAAAGTTATGGTTTGAAGCAGGGGGCACATGCACTCTTGCCATGGAACCAATGATTCACCATTTCTCAGCAAAATGTCGGGTTCAACTTGAATTCCTGTCTAATTCAGTAGGGAAGTATGAGCTGGTTAACTAGTAGGTCATATGCCTGTTGGCTAAGCAGTTGGTTTCGGGTGGTGTTATTCACACTGAAAAATGTTCACTTACCAAATACTTGACTGCTGCCGCATTTTAAAATGGCATACAGATCTGCCAGTAATTCAAATTAAAACTGACTTATGTGTTTAAAACACACAAAATCATCTTAGTCCACATAACATCCAAAAATTCAGTGACCTGCCTTGACGTGAACTTATCTGATACCACCACTAACAATGACAGCATTGATGGAGTAACATCTGTTACTCATAGAAGATGTGTTAACTCCGGCACACTTGCCCAAGTTCTGTGTCTCTCCCTGTCCAGAGCTGAGGAGCAGCGGAAAGAGACTAGTGATTTGGGTGTGAGCGCAAAGTGCGAGGACAAGCTGGAATGCCACACTGAGTCCACTCTTCCTTGCCGTTATCTCTTGGGCCACAGACATCCCTGTGTTGCCAACCCTGCACGGATACTGAGCCCTGTGATGGAAGTTGAGATGAAATTAAATGAAGAGGAAAAAGCGGAGAGGATAAGAAATTCAGTGAGTGTGATGTCTGATGGAGGCTTTTGTGTTCTGTGGTGGTTTACTTACTCAGCCTTTCAAACCAAAGCTTTAAAGATGTTTTCATCAACTCTATTTTATTGAAAACCTGCTAATTAAATGGTAATACTGTTTTCCATTGTTAATAAATTACTGTCATGTCAGGAGAAAGATGTGGAAGATAAACAAAGGATTGAGGAAAATTCCCTTAAGAAGATTTGGGTCCCAGAATCCATCAGTGGAACAGACAAACAAAGCCATTCATCAGAACCGGGACCTGTGGTGACGAATCCCATCTGCTGTGCAACTGAAGAAGTTGCTCTGCACCAGCAGGGTGGGGAAGATCTTCTGCTTCCTCTTAGGGATACATGTAAAAGTGAAGATGAGCAGGGCTTAAAGAGAAGCCCAGACAGTGATGCAGATGATGATTTTTTTTGTTTACCTGGAGTGCGAAGTTGCGCCACTGATAGCAGTGATCATTCGTCATTGAGTGACTTAAGTGACACTGACATGGATGAAGATGACGCTCTAAGTCTACCTGATGAATTAAGCCCGAAAGACGAACAGGGTTCCTCAGATTCTTCAGCAGAGATGGACTTTCCTCCACTGTGTACCATCAGGACTGGCATCGACCTGCGTCCCACAGAGGCTCTGCCCTCAGGGAAGGTGCATGGCCAGTGGAAGACTCCCCTTTTATTCCACTCACATGACACCCCCGCGGCCGCTTTGGCAAGAGGCACGACCGCCCCTGCGCCAGCTCCTGTCCAAGTCAAAGCTGAAGCACCTCAGGCAAACCCAGAAACCAATGCACCACCAGAGGCCGCAGCGCAGCAGAAGGCTTATGACCTACTGGCTGACTTCCCAACGCTCCAGCCGGCAACGAGGCCTTCAGCGTTGGGTGCGTTGCGTGATTGGAATCCCAAGAAAAAAGATGCAAAGAAGGAAAGAGACCTTATCAGCCAGTCAAATGCCTGGCAGGCGAGTGGGGCTCTCTGTCAGAGGAGGATGGAAAACGTGCCCTTTGAGGTCTCATCCATCTGTGCAGGTGATCAGAAATCTGTGGCAAACCTACCGACATTTGGCCCGGCTAGGGAAGGCAACACTCCTACCGTCAACTGTGGGGAAATGAAGGCCAACAACCAGCCACCTCCTAGAGGTAATAAATCTGCTGCATGTCTGTCTAGCTGTGCTCTTTTTTTTTTTTAACACCTTTCCTTCTCTCCGTTGCTGTAAATATAATTTCGTGCCATCTTAAGTACTCGCTGTAGCTACATATGCACAAACTCATGCAGACGTCCCTGTCTAAAAATGTGTTATTGATATTAATGACACTGTCGTATTCGGCTAATTAAAGGCAGGAGAGCGGCAGCAGCACCTGTCCCAGGAAGAGATGCCAGCACTCACAACTTGCTGAGCACAAATTCGCCAACGGCCCAGCTCACAAAGTTTTACCCTTTTCCCTCTGCCATTTTTAAAACTAATTTAACGAAGCCATTCCATTTCTGCGACCTCCCCCCACTCCACGACTTTGTTCCCTTTGCCTAACTTTAACTTCTTCATCTGAAATTGTTGGAATAATAAAACAGCCAAATCAGAACTGCCTTCCCCAGTCAGGGGGAGCCACTCGCATTTCCCAAAAAATTCACCCACAAGGACGAACACACTCACACACGGGTGGAAACGTTGCATCTCTGCGTGTAGGCGTGAAAACAGTGTGACTCGGCATCAGCGTTGCAGAGAAGTACTTCCTCAGTCGGCTGACTCAGTGGGAAAATGTTTTCATAATGAAGGGATTATTGCGCAGTGGCAAAGTGAATTACACGGTGAGCTTTCCATAGTGGGCTGCTGATGCAGAAAAGAACAGTGGACAACAGATATGAATTAAGCCACCAACAACTCAATCACACAATGTTAATTTTAGTCAAGAGTATGATTTGTACAGTGTACAGTAGCTCTTACATACTTTGCAGTGGTGTCACATCTTTGCTATTCAAGTCTGCAAATATGAAATCATGTGCGTATATATAGACTATATATCTATATGTACTCTCAAATGACTCATGTATTTTGGTCCTGTTTTATATCTTTTCCTTTCCTAACAGGTGCACCACCGTAGCTGAAGGCTGCTCTGCATTGCTCAATAAATGTGCATATGTGATACATATTGCTGGCACTCTTCCAGCACTTTGCAGTCAGTGCTGATATAACAAAATTCACTCTCTGATAGCACAGCGCTGTTGATTCAATAGCACTTTGTTGATCCCCTGAGTCAGGAACTGCTGCAATTTCCTTTGCAATGGCAAAGAACAGGTTTCTATTAAGCTCGCCTCCTGCATCACACTTAACACTTCACAGGCCAGACAGGACAGGGTACATGTGAAATGGGTATAGGACTAATCCTCGCCCCCTTGCTGTGCATATTGCAGTTGCAGGTGCAGATGGCGTGGGTGTTTATGCCAGGACCTGGGCAAGCGCTGCCAAAGCAGGCATGAAGCAAGCAGCTGCCCCTCAGGAGAAAGCCAGACCTTGTAACTCTCGGCAGATAGTTACTGTTAACAGAGCCAAAGGTAAGTTTACACCTTGGCATCTTCTTCCAATGCATGTGTGTGCAGGGAGTTGTGTATTCAGAGCAGGGGGTGGGTGCGGGTATTGTATTTCATGGTGGGCCACATGAAGAATTCATCACGGTGATGAGCAGTGGTGGAGCACATTTATTTTGCATTGCTTACAAAGCTGAAGGCTTCAGCGTGTCCTCTTGCCCTTTATGCACACTGCTCAAAAGGTTGCGTGTGTAGCATTTTTAAACATCAATATATCATTGTCAAATTACTTGTGATATTTTGGTGGATCCACCAGAAGCAAATGAGGCTGCAGCTGAGCTGATTAGTCTTTCTCAGAGCAGTGGTATTGATGGTATTGTATGACATCAATTAATCTGTGCCTTTTATCAAGTTCAAGACTGAACACTGACAGATTTCTGGCCCCGTCTGAGGCGGTCTGATATTGAACAAAAAATAAATAAATAAATAAATAAATTAAATGACATAGACACGTTATCAAGACAGTTGAAAGCAAAGATCCAACAGAAACGTATGGAGAGGATTATATTGTGTACTGTATCCCCATATTTTCAGAAATCTCCCCATTTTCTGTCTGGGGAAAAAAAAAAAAAAAAGATTTTAAAAGTCAAGTAAGCCTCACTGAGAAAGTCCTACATTTATATTTGCGACTAGCTCAGATTTTACTTTCAATCTTTGCATATCTTAGCTTGGCTTAACATCACAGAGGCTGTAAATGTCTACAGTCAGTCTGTCAAATTATGTTTTTAGACTCGCCAGATGAAATTTGCATATCTGAGTATACTGACACCTAAATATAACGATACAGTCAGCCGCATCTCTGGAGACGTCGCCTCTCTGATATTGTATATTTGTAGAATTAAGTCTAAGTTGGGAGCAGCTCATGGAGCCATGGCGTTCTCGCCGTGGATTCTGATTGGTGGGATGTGTCGCTCTTGTTCAACAAGATGTTTAGAAGTTGCAGTGAAGCAACTACTGAAGGAACTTTGCAAGTGCACTTGAAAAATAAACACTCCGTAACACTCTAATTAAATGCACGTAAATCCCTTGGAGTGTTGAAGTGAAAATCCGACTTCTACTGCTGCTGCTAATGACCTGTATATGTAATTGCATATTATGAAAGTAATAGTCCCAATAAAAGTTGACAATGCAACATAAATCTTTTAAAAATGCATGCTTAAAAACACCATCCAGGACTTCAGTGAGAGATAGCAAGCACTGAAATAGTTTCAAACGATTAACTGCAGAAAAAAAAAAAAAAAAAAACGAAACAGAGAAGCAGGTGCAGGATGAATGCTTTACACACTCCTTTATACAACTTACTTCTTAACTTATTTTTATTTATTTATTTATTTTTTTTGTGCTTTTCACAGGCAGGGGTTCTGCCATTCCAAACACTGCCACTAAAGTGACCCCTTCCCAGCAGGGGATCAGTTTCACCTGTGGCACTCAACCGCACAACCCAAACCAGTTTGTTCGACCCGGTTTTCGTCCCACCAACCAGGTAAACGCATGTTATTCAGACTTAACCTTCTTAAGTGATCCCCGCTGGAATCTGTAGACTGCTGTGCACACGATCACATAGCTACTTTCCACAAATTCGCCGTCTTAAAACTTTTTTTTTTGCCACTTCTCTCATGACCCACAGCATGGCCACGAATGTTTGGTATAGTTCACCTGCTAAACTATACTGTACAGCTCTCCATCTCAGTGTTTGGCTGAAGAATGACATAGGAAAAGATTTTCTCACTTTTTGGTTGAAAAAAACTAAGCAAAACTAAAAACATGTTAAATCGGCTCCCACATAGAGTATATTTCATTTCCAGCCTATCTGTGTCACTGTATCTTCTGTAATTAGGACAACTGTGCATGTATTTGTAATTTCTTCTATGATGTAACAGCAAGTAAGTTTCAGAAATGAGTGGTTGTGTTGGAATGAAACTATATTCATGGACTCAACCCTCAGTACAGGTGACCCTGAGACCTGTCTGGTATCATCACAAAATACAAATTGTGTGTATAAAAGACCTGTGAAAAAAAAAAGATATAGATAATATTTTTTAAGCTTTGTAAAAATAAAAATAAATAAAAATGGTGACATGCAAGTCCCCCTAAATCCACACTTTTATAGATGTGTTTTGGTAGGAAGCTTTTGGCACACCTTTGGTGTGAGCCTTGCAGGTTGTTTCTTCATCTCTCCCGTCTTTGCTTCTAAGCTAAATTGAGCCAGGCTGACCGACAGCTGGCTCTCTCTAAAGCAGACATAAGAGTGGTTTCGACTTCTCATCGAACTAGCACCGCAAAAAGTGGAGATTTTTTTTTTCTTTTCTCCAAAGGTTGAGGTATTGTTTCAAGCACTACCTCCTACAGTCCGGACCAACAAATGAAAGTGGACGAGTGGTTGCTGAGTGAAGCAAAGGTTGCATTGGCAGTCTCAAAGAAGATGTGACGTGTTTTTAAACCATTTACTGCTCCTCTGCGTTCCCAACATTACACCTGTCGACACAAAGCAAAACTAATTTCTGAGAGTTTTGGGAGTTAATGCTCTCTCTGTCTCAAAGAAAAGTATTAAAACTGACCTTTCATCGGATTTTCATGCTGGCCTTCGTCTTCTCACTTGGTGGTTGGCAGTGTGAGATAACCAAGAATATTTTCTTCTCTTTGTATAAAAAAGGAGCATCATATTTTTTGTACCTCCACCTTTTTCTTTCTCTAAACCTCTCCTGGCTTTGCCCTTTCTATCTGTGACCTATTTAAATTTAGGTTGCACTTTTTTTTTTTTACCCACATATTGCAGTGACGGTGACAGCAAGGCTTACTGCACTCTCAGGTTTGCCCCTTTGGCCTCAGCACTTCCAATCCAACAGGATAATTACTGAAGCTGCAATACACATTCCCCCTGGGTGAAAGTGGCAATATGGAGGTCTCTCGGTGTTGGCTGAGAAATGAGATGCAAGGAGGCAAGCTTGAGCAGAAGAGAGAAAGAGAGAGCCAGAGAAGGCTGGGGATGGAGAGAGAGACTGTAAAATGTGTGATGGTGATGGAGGAAGACATTATAAAAGATTTATTTTTGGCAGCAAAAAAGCTGATGCAGAGATGCAAGTAAATGTTTATAGAGTGTGTGAAAAAGTTATGAGAACTATTTCAGACATGGACACGTTTAAAAAAAAAATCTTTCTCTGTCTTCTGTATTCTTGATCTCTCTCTCTCTCACACACACACATACACAAACACAAACACACATCCTCTAGCTAACACACACCTACTTCCTAATTTGGCACTGACCATAACCTAAATATTCTGCTATTAAAGTTTTACAGGAAAGAGTGATCGGGGAAGGAAAATTAGAATCTAAATTTGTTGTTTGTTTGTTTTTTTAATTAAATTAGGGTGAGGATCAGTTGAGTACAGAATTATCTATTTATTTTCAAAGCTTAAGTTGTGAGTGATACACTACTCCCAGCCTTTCACTCCAAAACAACTGTTTAGTGTGGATTTAAACCAATTTGTTTCTGTAATCAAATACAAGATATCAAATACTGACCTCTACAAACGCACAATTAAGTTAATGTACTTCTGTTGTGGGGGGGCTTTGGCTTATCCAGGCTGGCAGTTGGCTGTCCTGGCTGTACGAAAAGAAAAGAAAATAAAAAAAGGGGGTTGGAGGAGGACAAAACACAAAAAATAAAATAAAGCAACAAATTGACAATTAAAAATGTTCTACTCTTGGCAGATGGAGAAGAAAAAGTGGTTCAGTTTAGCAGCCTGATTGATGGGCTGTTGTAAGCGCGGGATTGTCAGACCCGGCGCCTGTTCGGAGGAGGGGTTGGCGGAAATGAGGCTTTTTTAGCCCGCGTGCCCTTCAGCTTGTGCGAGAGTGGCGGAGACACGGGCTAAAGTTTTCCCACTCGTGTTCTTCTCTCCACCAGCCAATAAGCCCGTCTCCGAGCTGTTGCTAGGCTACACAGGTCTGTTGTTATTCTCTGGCAGGTGGCCTTTGCAGTCTTCAAGTGTGCGTGCTTGTTTGTGTGTGCACGAGTGAGTCTTTCGATTCATGTTTGTGCTTTGGAAATCTGTGTGTGCCAGAGCAAATCAGAGAGACAGGAAGAGACAGAGAGGGAAAGTGTGAAACAAGGAACAAGACATATGATCAGAGTTTAACACTGAGGATTCATTAACTACATCAGTTCCACCTCTTCTCACCACATTGTCTCGCCTGACACACTGCGCATCCTCGTTCATTTGTGTTCATGTGGTGGTGTCAGAAAGGGACGAAGGGACTAAATGACCTGTTCGTACAGGAGATGAATGTGTGCTTGTGTTTCCCAGCAGCTTGTCCATTTCAAGTCGATTCTGCTCGTTTGAACTCATTCGACTGAGGCAATCTTTAAAGTAAAAAGAAAAAAAAAACAAAAAAAGCAAACAACTTGTAACTAGGCAACAAAATAAGATTCTGTGTGTCGTGATATGTGCTCTAAAGGAAAACGCTTCAAAGAACATGGGATGACTGCCCCTCCGCCAGCCATTTTCATCGGGGTGGAAAGTAAGCGAGAGCAGAGAGCAAGCCTCATTGTCTCAGAGATCTCAATAGATTGGTTTAGAGGTGCATACGAGATACAACTCTGATCAATGTCTGTTCAGAACCAGGAAATCTGCTCCCTGCCTTAATCATCCTACATGTTAACCCTTCAGACCCAGAGAGGGACAATTAAGAAAGTTAAGACAAACCAGCAACTGCTGAGGCAGTAAAATACAATTTAAATGAGTGTTTTTCTTTTACTGCAACGTAGCCCAAACTCACCATGAATTGAGTTTTTGAGCGTTACTAATGACTGAAAAATTAGTTGTCAAGTGTTCGGCTTTTAAAGCTAACGCTCTGGTCTGCACGCCCAGCGAGAGCCTTTCCATTTGCAGCAATAACAACTTCTTAGAGTTGCCAAACTTACAGATATTAATCTTAAAATATAATGCTGTTGCTAACCTGAAATTTGAACGATTTCTACCTTTTTAGCGTAAGGAAATATAGGCTCCAATCACACGAATGGCATCAGCTGCCTGACAGCTGAGTGGTGGTGGCTGGTGGTTTTCTTCTGGTGTTCATTTTTCATTTTTCTCCCACAAAGAGCGAGGCGGTTTGATGGCAATTCTCAGCTCACGTTAGCTTTCTTTCATGTTTTATCACTATGTGTTGAGTCATTGTGAAGCTGCCTCAACCACCCTGTTGTGTTGTTCACACAAAGTAAAAGACGAGAGGACGTTCTATGAACTGAATTAAGTCAAGCTGCTTTTCTTTAATGGGGGGTGACTGAAAGTGTTCAGACTTCTCTCGGTGATTCAGTCACAACACGTAATAACGTGGTGGAGGGATGGCTCAAATCACACAAGGGACTACATAATGGCGAAAAACAAAAGCTCCTCGGCTGGTTACTTCTCTCTGCGATTGCAGAAACTGAGCTGATCTGCCAATATTTTCAGTGTCTGCTGGTTTTTTTTTTTTTTTTTTACTGCTAAAAATTTCAGCAGGTTTTTTTCTTTCTTTTTTTTTTTTTTTTCCAGAAAATTGTCCAAAGATAATGTGGGATAATGTGAGCTAACGCGTTTTCCATCTATTGCATTCAGCTATGAGAGCAAAAAACAATGTAAATAGCATGATGTCATAATTCGGTTGGAGACGTTTATGCCACACAATTCATACACATAACTATTCAATGGTCCGAGTCAGTTATCATTGGTCTCTTTCACATTTTACTTTCATCAATACAGAAAGTATGAACTGCTTTTTACATGGATACAAATGAAAGCATACAAAACGCCTACTGTCAGTCATTAACAAATCAAATGTAAAGCAGGCCACCTTGAGAGCACGACAACGCTGCCATTGTTGCATGCTTAAACACACAAAAGACAAAATAACCAGGAAAGTAAGAGTCTTTTTTCCCCACACTTGTCGACCTGCTCTTTCGTTAGCTCCACACATCATTTCCGCTGTCCTTTTTCTTTTTTTAGCTTAAGTTTTGAATGTTGTTCAGTCAAACGCAAGCTAGTCCGTTTGCTCTTTGTTGTGCAACTGTTGTGCAAAATTTTGGCACCGTTGGCACTTATGACATTGCATTGGAGGTGTTTTGTTACCTATCTTTCTGTACTCCCCAAAGCACTTGTCCAGATTTGTTACCCCAAAAATTTTTTCTGCAATATTACCGGAGTTTTGTTGTATTAGTGAAATGTTAGAGAGACAGTTCCCTGACTTCATATTTTTAGTTATTCATTTGGTTTGCCAAGGAGACTCTGGCCAATCTGGTGAGTCTCTTTATTCGTGAAGAAATATCTCAGACCTGCTGCTTACAGGCACGTCCTTTGCTTTCAGACTAGTTAAACATCGATTCCTTCTTCCGTATCCCCAGGCATATTCTTAATCTGTTTTCTTCTCCACCTCTCTGTCTCCCTCAATCCTTCAATCACCTGTTTAATCTCTCCTTCTCTTCCTCCAGCACTCTGGAGCCCAAGCACATCGAGCCAACTGTCCTCCAGGATTCAGATGTCCCCATTTCCCTTTCAAACAGGTGAGGCTGCTAACAATCTCATTTGCTCCTGTCCCTGAATTTCGGGGGCCAGTTCGGATCTGTGTTCCTCGAATTTACGTCCAATTGTAATTTACATGGGAGTCTGTGTGTGCACACTGAAGCTGCGACTCGGCTGTCCATTGATTTTTATTTCATTTCATGAAACTGTCATCTTATATTACATAAAAATGTGCAGTCGCCGTGCAATAAATATTACTCAGTAGATATGGTACAATTGTTGGTGAGAATGATACTAAACGCAAGTCACATTCAATTCAAAAGTGCTACACATGTGACTCAGAAATATGTGCATATGTATTTGGTTTTTTTTTTTTTTTGTACGAGTGTCAGTGTGTTCTTATGTGTGCAGGTTTGTGTGTAGAAACTTCTCCTCTGCTATCTAATTGAATATGATGAAAAAAGGGTTCGATTTGTGCAGGTGTCATTCCTGATGGATGCTCCTCATAAGACAAGCACAATCAAGGATCATTCCTCATTCTTCCACCCACTCCTTACCCTTCCTCTCCATCATATTTTATTTCCTAAGCCCAATGCTTTGCTCCTTTTCCCCCCTCCCTTTCTCTTTGTTGGCACGGGCAACTCGTGATGTCACAGCGAATTTCATGCTGCCACATGTTGTGTGTGTTCTGCCCTAATTGAGAGGAAGGCGGGCTGTCTTTAGTAATAAGTTTGACGACCCTCATAAGGCGATGCAAAACGGCAAAGCTTCACAACAGATGATGCAAAGCAGACAAAGTTTCGGAACAGACGCTTTTCTTGCTTTGCTGTGCCACCATATATACATAATTTTCCAATTTTCCGCTGAGTGAAAGCTATTTAAGGCCATACTGTTTCATCGTTTTTTTCTGTTATTTGGATACATTTGGTGCACGTTTGCCACATTTTAGCTCTAGGGGCTGCCACAAGCTCTCCAAATTTCCTGTGCGGTGTGCACAGTTTTGCATATTGTTAAAGTACCAGGATGGAAGGTCATTAACTTTAATGGAGGGTGAATGACTGACTGGAACAGATTGGTGCCTCCCTGTGGCCATTTTATTTTTGGGCTCTTTGTATGCAACAAACTATGAAACAACAAATGTTTTTTGGTCAATGTAATAACGTTGATCGTGTGTTCTGTGTGGTCCGTAACATTGAAAATAAACATTCCCAGCATATATATATAAAAAACCCCAGACCTTTGGTGCAAGAGCTATTTCTGTGACAACGAGTGGTTGATCAAACCAAATTTAACCAAAGGAGTGAACAGAGGAAATCCACAAAACAATTATGTTAATTCATGTATGTTTCCATCGACTATCATTTTGTGAAGAGTAAGAAGTTGGTTCATTGAGTTAAACAGCCAGTAGCACAATTTTGCAGTGGGGTGCCATTGAAGCATTTCAGAAAAAGAGGGCTCATTGATATGACATGACAAAAGCATTTGTCAAACCTCAAGAGCTGAAAAACTATTTTAAATATATGGACATGTGGCATTTATATTTGTATGAATTTTTGGAACCATGAATTTGTTTTCATCTGCTGCAGTTTTTTTGTGTTTTCAGTGGATATTTAAGTTGCCATCACTCCATAATTGATATGTTTTAACCATCTTTTTGTCTCCCAGTTTGACTGTGACTGAAAATGTTTGTAAGTATTTTTTCTAAATATTCATATTACCAAAAGACAGGGGGAAAAAAAAAAAAAAAAAAAATATATATATATATATATAAAATCATATAAAATGACAACCTTCTGTGTGAAATTTCGCCATGCTAAAAAGTGTTGTATGCACACCAACCACAAAGCATTGCTGTGCCTGAAACTAGGCAGGTAGATCCCAGATGTTGATATTTATCCATCCCCATCTGTGCCATGTTATTTCTATAGATTTAACACTGTGTTACTCGTGAGAAAGGAATTGAAAAATGCCTCCTGTGCAATCAGATTCATCACCGACTTTGCTATTGTTACTCGTACCGCCGAATTGTCAGCTTATCAGCCGGCAACAGGACATAGATGACACTCATTTTCATGTCTCCGCTGATACATCTCTGTCTCTGTAAAATAAATGTATTTGTAGCGGTAAAAACGTCATCACTTTTATTGTGATTAATGCGTCCCGAGCACGAATACTGGGAGGGCCTATCTTCGAATCGAATTTATTATCGTGTTATCGTGTTCTGCACGAGTGTAGGTACGCTACTGCCACATTCAAAGCCACTGGATTCTCCCTAAATTATGACTCTGTCCTGAAAAATTTGACCGAGCCATAGTCATTCATATTCATAATTTGTAATTGTGGTAAAAGCTGATCCACAGAGGCTTGTGTCTGTATTTGCATTTTGTCGGTGTGGGCGACTGTGCCTGAATGCGTCTCCTAACGACGCACCACAGATCTGATAAGTGGGTACAAAAGTCAGAAAGCACTGTAACACTGGCCTCATTCACCTTGTGTGGTGAACAGCAGTTACCGAAGGGGCCTATTTCTCACATCGCTTCAAAGAGATTGTCTAATAGCTGCTCAAAGGACACGTGCACCTCACCCTGCTTTCCTTTTCCCTCTCTTCTCTTCTTAGTGAGGCAGAAATATGCCTTGTTGTGGCGAAATGAGTAAAGATTTGATTCAGTCGATGAAACCCATGATTAATATTTAACAAAGCTCTTTAAACTTACATGGCACCATTGCCTCGTAGAACCAGAGGAGAGGGATATGAGCAGCAGAGCAAATGAGAGGGAAAAGGGAAAAGAGCCCATCTCTCTGGAGAGGGTTTACATTTTCTGCCTGTATCAGTAAGTAACGATAAGACATGTTGATATCCAATTAGCAAAGCCCACATGAAGAATACACAGGTCCTCCGCGGATCACACAGTCCCTTGATGTCATCATTTCATTGGAAAGAGGACAGCTCTCCTCCCTGCGGTTTGGCATGCCAAATAAGTAAACAAGCACCCTGCGGTGCACGGAGGTGCACGGAGGTGCACGGAGCATGGTAAAACTTAATGCATAGCTCACAGTAATGTGGAATGCCTCCGCCCACCTCTTCACACAAAAGACAGAGGAGATGGGATGAAGGCACAGGAAGAGAGTGTGATGAGGGAAAACAAACAAACAAACAAACAACAACAACAACAACAAAAAAAAAAGAAGTAGGGGCTTAATATATTATTCCAAAACATCCCTGTGTTTATCTGATGCTCTGATTTAGGTTATCTTAGGCAGAGTGGTACTACAGTCTGCATGTTAAAGACTTGGCACCAACAACTGTGTAATCATGTCGTCCTTCATTCCTTTGTTTCTTACGTGCCTTCTTCTTGGGTTATCAGCAGAAACATGTTATCCTCGCAGCCTGTTTTCTGTTAATTTTGTGACATTTCTAAATTAAGTACTGACATACGCCCACTTCCCGGGGACCACCTGCTCCTTTCAGGACATTTTGAGCACTTGCGCGCAAACTGAATTCCTTTTGTGAACCAGAACAGAAGTCTTAATGATCTCACCAACTCAAATTCAAAACTGTGTTACATACAGTGAAAACTAAGCAGGACTCACCATACAATACATCAGCGCTACTGGGGATAACACACAGGCTGCAGTAACTATGATTGGTCATCTCACGCTTCATACACATGCTTCCGTTTCTGATGGTTGACAGTGAAAATATTGATTTAGCAAAGCTATTTCTGCTCACTGTTCAGATCCCTGCTCCATATCACAGTGCGAAAAGCAAATGGAAGTCTTGGCATCTCAGCCATTGGCTATCCGCTGTGCTGTTAAATTAGCAACTATTCCTTTGTTTTTGGTGGTTAACTTCCTAAATAGTTATTCAAGCTTGTATCCTGTTTTTTTATATATATATATATCCATGGTCATGACATGACCAGCCATGACCAGTCTTGTTCCATTTCTCTGTCGACAGAACACTTACTTTCGTTATCGATCACACAGTATTTATACAGATCTGGAATGTGTGCTATCTAAAGAGACGTTTTCACTTTACTGTATACAACATGTGACTTTTAAAGTTTGGCCTTGAGAGGTCCTATCCTATAATCCTATAGACCGTACTTCAACAGCTGCAAGAAGTCATTCAGTAATTCCTTCATATTGTAAAACTATCTGGAAAAAAAACAATGTTGTAATGTAATGTAATGTGTGTTGGGTACCATCAACGTCCACAGTGTGCTCTCACTGAGAATTCAGGGTGAGACAAAATTACGTGTCTTCACGCTCCTGCTCCACAGCACCTGGCTGAGTGTAGGGAGGCACATGTAATGGATCTGGGAAAGCTTCAGATCCCCTGTCAACACCAAGAGGCAAGACCTGTGTGTTTGGATTCATCCATCTCCCTTTGAAAACCTCGGCATTTGGGTGAAAAAAAGAAAATGCCAGCTTACTTTGGATGGAAGATATTAAAAAAAAAAAAGATGCATTTGGTTGACTGACATTTTGGTAAACTCTTTTCTTTCATTTAAACATAATTTCCAACAGCAACTGTAAAAGCTTCCCACTAATTTTACCCATAAAGCGGGTACAGCCGAATCACTAAGTACACAGACAAAGTGTCAAGAAGAAAGCAAAAGCACCTTTCTTTCTTTTCACCAGCAGGATTAATACTGATGATGAAGATGAAGGGGGACAAAAACGATGCAGATCAGAAGGCAAATGCTCAATTAATTGTGTTTTCGTAAAAAGTTAATTTTGTGGCAGCGGTATTTGCAATGGCAGGCAGTTTCATGAAAATAGAACCCCTATGACTCAGTTCTGTTTCCCATCATCAAAAGAAGCTCTTTCCATCGTTGCATCAAAGGCTGAAAACCCGATAGAAAGTCTTTTCAAGCGAAACAGTGGAACCTTTTTCGATCCCTCTTAAATTCTAGGATGCTTTTCATAAACACTCTCTTTTTGCCACTCCATTTTCTCTGAATGCTTACGGCAGCAGGCCTTGATGACTGGAACTCCACAACAAGCGGTGAGGGCGCCTGTCAGTGTCGTACTGTTGCAAGTTGATCTGCACCAGACACCCAGGCAGGGTGAGAGGTGAGCACTGCTGCGTTTTGTGCTTCAGCAGGGCCATTTTGGTAAGATAAGAGGAAGAAAAGAAATGAAAAGCGGGATATAGTGGCTTGCTGTTTTGTTTTGTTTTTTTTTTATAGCCATTAGACCCCTTCATTTACACCTCACTGACTTCATACTTGTTTCCTCTCTTCTGCCACCTTCTTCCAGGCTGTACACCTCGTGTGACCTTTTTTTTTTTTTTTTTTTTTTTTTTAAATCTTCTTCACACCTTTCCAACACGCTCCTCCTCCAGTTCCCTCCATCCACACCATGCTTGTTTGTGTCTCTGCATCTGTGTATTGCATTTTTATAAGCTCCAACAACCTGCACACCGTTAAACCATTGGATACAGTGCGTTGAATAATATTCCGACACAGTGTTTAGGTTTGATCCGATCATTGTACATAAAGAAGGCGGGGTCCTCACAGCTTTCAAACACATTGAATGGGGGTCTGTGGGTCTCCAGACGTGTTTGATGTTGGGTTAAAGTCAGCTGGGCCATGTGTCCCTGTGTGCTTTGTGTCCTACTGGATGGTTGAACCTTTGGTTTTCATTGAGGACTTCACTGAATACTGTTCTTTGCTCATCTTGAGCTCATCCTGACCAGTCTCCTTAGCTGCTTCCCTGTTGAAAAATACCAGCAAAGCATGATGCTCTATGCCTCCTCTGAATATGATGCTTAGTATTCAGGCCATCACTGATTCTCCTGTCTCTCCACAGGATCTTTGTAGCTCAGCGTCAAGTTCCATTTAACCACTCAAACTATTTCAACCTCGCCTATTGCCACACATCGCAGACTAATTAACATGCTGCAAACTTGAAATCAGAAGTATTATATTTCCTGTTTGATCAGCTCCACACATCCCACTGGAAGCTGCAGAATTGCACCTTGGTAAATAAGAATCACTGGTTTCCATAGTAAGAAGTTGAAAGGTGTTATTTCTGATACCTGCATTTGTCGCAGAGAGGTGGGCTTTGGCAGCAGAGCTTGGGAAAAACACAGTGGGATTTGTTTGAGGAAGTGAGAACAAGAAAGGAGGAGATACATTTTTTTTTCTTTCACTGACCATCAAAGTGACAACATAAAAGGGATATCACTGCCAGACCAATATTTTCCTGTCATCCAAACAGCAAACGTTATCCTTGCCTTGATATTCATTCATTTATTTATTTTGAATTTCACTGCTTGCATTTGAGCAAAGTCGTAAAGATGCACACAACAATGAGCAGTGATGTGACATAAGGTGACGCGGACGCACACCCACACACACACACACACAGTGACGTGAGCCCGTGCATGCAGAGATATACATATTTATGAGATCTTTCTGGCTCTTCTGTCACACACTAAAATGCGCATGCCCATATTCTCACACACCAGCTATCCCCGTGAGCGCATGCATGTCGCTAATCACTCCCAAAGCCGTTTGTGTGCTCAGTGAACGTAGCATCTACAGTGCAAAGTGGGATCAGTGAGGACAATCAATCAGAGATACCACATCTTCTAACTGCTCCCAAATTTCTTCCCTTTGCCCTCTAGTGTCTTAAATATTTAGTCTGCCTGACATCAAATGCATACATGAATGTCAATGAGGCAGATCTCATTCCTCTAATTCCACATACACACAGTCTGGGGGAAAAAAAGAAAAAATAAGTCTAGGGATGAAGAAGCAGAAGGATAAAGTCAGAAGCGACTCTTCACTGAAGCCAAAGTTGGGAGCAGTACCCTTTGTATTTTATGGTGTTATTGTACAGTCAAGCACCATTATTTTTGGAGATTGCCCATGGACGCTGTGAAGGCCGAGAGTGATCTGCTGATTGTTACTTCAGGAAATTTGTCTCCATAGTCTTTGACACACAAAGAGGAGAAAGGCAGTTTAAGGCAACTTATTCATGGTGGTGCATTAATTCTCCTTGGAAGTGAAACCAACAATAATGTAGGCTTTTCCTTGAGAAACAGAAACGCCTCTCTTTCGAGGATCTCATCTGAGTCATTTCATTTACGCCACAGAAGGTAACATCCACCTTTGTTTACTGTGCAGCAGTCACATCTTGAGCCTCTGAACAAATACTATCACCTCCATCTGAAATTTATTCTCTGTGCCATTTTGAAGACGCCAAGGCTCACAAACTTTAAAAAGGCCATATATCCTGACCTCGGCCTGATGACTTCCAGAGCTCGGAAATACCAAACTATTTCCAACAAAAGCAGCCATGATAAATGAGCAAATACAAATGAGGCTAAACAGGGAATAACAAATGTGAATGCTGGCACTCTGGAGAGCTGAAATCAGGCACGGAGGAAGCTGCCTCTGAATGATATTTTAGGGATGTGGCTGAATGCCAGATGTTTTTGTGTTTAAGTTTCTGGTGGAAAATCAATTTGCTATTTGCCAAATCATTTATGCACTCAGTACTTTCTATGTTTTCATGGAGCTCTTGTGGTTATTAAATGTGTCTGTTGTTTACAGTGAAATATTTTTAATCTCCCAAATCATTTATACTGAGTATAGACATTCTACAGCTCACTGATGTGTTTAGAAGAAGAGATGTCCGCGAGTTTCAAAGTGGTTTCTGTATCAGAAGCCACATATTTTGTTGAAAGTGTGCCTGCTTTCTATGTACAAGTGCACGCATTCGCAGAGCGACACACCGTTTAGTGTAAAATAGCAGCTGCAAACCAAAAGATTTTATTAAATCAAATGGAAAATACCACCTTGCCAGGACTGTCAAAGTTGACAAGGAGATTTCAGACATCTCCAGAGAATCCAGACAGTGAGCCCTTTTATCTGAGTCTGTAGGAGAAATGGGGCAGTGAAGAGTCACCCTTGTAAAACATTGAGGAGTGCTCTTTAGGAAACCGGTCCCTTTAAAGAGACGTTCCCAGGATAGACACACTACATCAAATTACACTCCTCCCTGCACACTGCCTTGATAAAAGTGTTTATTTGAGCTTGGAGCCTTTCATTGTTTGTGCTACCCAAAGTTAAGCACTGAGTCGGGCATACAAGTCCATGGCAAACACTGGAAAATGTGCCTATCAAAGCCCACCTCCTGTTTTGATGCTATTGCTTTTTTCGAATTCCTGTCCAAAAGATTTGCGTACAAATATGAACACGTTGCAAGCAGTGCGCGTTCAGTGCTGAACACCATGTGTCACATCCTCAACTTGTACTTGTGTTGTATGTCAACATCTATTTACAATCATTTCGGCACTTATAAATTGTGCCTGGTGGTTTAAAAATGTTGTCAAAGATTAAAAACAAAACAAAAAAAAGCCTGTTGCATCTGCTTTCTGGGAAACGCTGGGTGTGAATAAAATCCTTAACCTCTAAACTGTGGTGCTCTGCAGTCTGTAGGTTGAGTTACACCAAATCAATTATTAAGCATTAACCAACCATCGGTCACCGCAGCCCAGGGGAAATAAACAGTTACTGCATTGTTTGAAACAAAGGCTTTAGCAAATTATGACTCAATTAGGATTTATTTAACTCGTCAGTTGTTTTATTCTCATGCAGTAAAATTAATATTATTGTATGAAAACTAAATCCAAAGGTGGTTGACTTTGATTTGGTCAAAGGCTTGTAATAATAAGAGCTTTGGTGCTTCTATCCTTTGTCTTCAGTCTTTTATTGTGATGTGGATGCCTGCCATTGGAAAGTTTCGTGCAGTCGACTCAGGAGCCTGCTGGCGGTGACGCTGGCTTTGTTCAGAGCATAAATGTTGCTCAGTTGGAGGAGCAACAGGGACCTCCCCCCACCACACGCACACTTTTATACGATCCTAGTGTTTTATGTGGGAAACAAAAACGTTTAGTGGAAACACAGAAAGTTAAGAATGAAAGAATGCCAAATCCAGTTATGAGTATAGGTGATCTGCCAGACTGGCAGACTAACCCTAACCCTGATCATGACTAATTACTTATTGGTTAATTGGGATGTGCTGGTCTGATCTGCTCTGGACTTACACTGGACCTGTGTCATATAACAATGTAGAAGATGAAATATAAACAAAAGGAGAATATTGAAGCTGAATATAGTCAAATAAAAGCGAACAGTTAAAGTGACATGTCGGCCAACAGACATGAGCATATTAAGTAACGGTGGGACAGGTCAGCGATGAGAGAAAGCGACCGACCAATCATGCAAATGAAATGATTATTAAAAGCTTTTGAAGAGTGACAGTCCAACACAAGTTTGGTTTCATTTTTGAACTTTGAAGCATCACTTGGTGTAACAATTACACCTTCACATTCATTCATACAGGCCCGAACAAAATTGATACACACAAGGCAATTACAAAAGGCTTCACCTGTGCATAAGAGTAGCTCTCGGGATGAGTTAGTTAGTAAGTATTAATCTGTGATCATTTCTAAAAGTATTTTAAGCTTCTCAATGATACTTTTGGGAGACAGATTGTTTTTACTGCCATCTTAGCCTGAAAGCACTTTTGGGAACTGAGGCCCAGACCAGTTAAAAAGCACTAAATAAACCTGGAGTTAATGTATACAATATACAGTAAATGTGTTCAGTCTGGCAAATCTAACATTTGATGATCCTTTAGGCTTAATTGAAATTAAAAAAAGACAAGATGGTACATTTACTTATTTCATGTCAAGCTTCATTTTTATGTAAAACATAATTCACTGTATATGCTGTTCACTTAGATCTCTCTTTCTCTTTTTCAGGGAGGAGGTGTCGCACCTAAGCACAACCACCTGTGATAGCTAAATAATTGTGTTTCTGCTCGACCCATTGCTGGACTGTATAAAGATTTAATATCACTGAATAAATAATTTCCTCATTCAACTGTTGTTCTTGTTTATGGATATCCTTTTGGCTTTTTGAGGCTGAGCCACACTGAGTGGTTAAAATGTGGCAAAGGACACGTTCCCAGTCAGTTTGAGTTGGTTCATTAGCGAGCATCTGCACACACAGTCAGGCTTGGCGAGGTTATACAAAAATAAAAATACAAAATGCAAACTGTATGCACTCTCCAAATGAATTGAGTGATGCGTAGTAATAACAAAATCTCATTGTGCTGTGGCGATAGTGAAAAGGTGATTATTCAACAATGCGGTGTCATTTTTGCCAGTGGACTGTCTCATACATAATGCATCCAAATCATTGCATTTTCCTCAGTTCTGGGCTACAATGCATATTTCATCAAGTCAGTGAAATATTAAGCACTCTTATGATTTGATATTCTCTTCCAAAATTGGGGGGGAGGGGTTATGTATTTTATTCACATCGCTTGTCCTCCCACTGAGAACAAACTTCCAGGGATGTCTTCATTTGGTGTGTTTGTTTACTGAGGAGATATGTGATTGGTTAATGCTGGACTAATGATCAATGCGGAAACCAATCAATGTTAGAGCTCATCATAGCTCAGAGGTCATCGATCCAGAAGAGGGCCCAACGCTGTCCAGCAGGGGGGCGCTCATTCCAACCCATTTCATTGAAATTGGAGAAGCTCAAAGTGGGTGGATTTTCCTCCTCCCCTCCTGGCATGTGATTTCAATTGTCAACTGTTACTTGGGTGTAGAAGAGCAGGAAGAGGTTGGAGGAGGGGAAGAGGCGCGTGAAAGGGAATTAAAATCAAAGATGTGTGCAAATGGCAGATTCTTGCCCACTCAATCTCACGTTTGATTGGGGAGGCAGGAGAGTTAATTGTTCACTTGGCAAAAGGTTTGAAATCACCGATGTTGTAGGTTTTTAGACAGATTCTGAAATGTTCTTTTTTTTCCTTTTTGCACTCAAAGGTCGTAAAATCATCTCCAATTAATGGAAAAAATCATCGCTTTCCACCTAAATGTCAAAAGCCATTTGTAATAAATAAGAATTTGAATGGATATAAAGTCTGAAGTGAATGCTCTGAAAATCTGTCAGGTGTCATATTTTTCTTTTTTTAAAAAAATGAATGATCCCCTGGGAGATGCAGCAGTGCTGTAAGACTTGCAATGGAGAGAACAAAACAGGATGATTGAGGAAGAGTACACACACACAAAAAAGAGTTTTTTAACCAAACAGACATGTCTGCCAAAGTGTGTAACTGTGTGGGTGGGTGGGTCTGTGAAAGAAAAAGTAAGAAAGGGACAGGGAGAAGGGAGGAAGGGGGGGGGGGGGGCACTGAGGGTTGGAGTCAATCAAATCATTGTGTGCAGCTATAGAATTTGACTAATATGACACAGTAAAATATTTTCAGTTCCTTTTGAAAATGTGGCTGGAGTGAATAGATTGTGGCAGACCAAATCGTTTGACTAGGCAGTCCTTCAAAGCGCCTCTGGATTTATTTGTGCTGACATGTGGCCCAGACCACCTGTGAGCTGAATGTTCAGATAGTCATGAGTCACCTGACACGGATGTTAATGCCATGTCTGAGCAGGCCTGAAGACTCTAAATCTTCCTATTTATTAATGGAATCTATGAGAGTCTTATGCGGCTTCTCCATAAATTTTAGGCGCTAAAATGATCTGATTTGTTTTCTTAAATGTCTACTGTAACTAATCCACAGAGGAATAAAATTTATTCCACTTTGTAATTGTTTGGGTTAAAAAAAACAAAACACGGTTACAATGTTTCAACCAAATAGACAAAAGCATTACTTCAACTTAAGGCTTCTAGATTTTAACTGTCTTAACTTAAACTTAATTTAAAAATTAGCAAAATATGTTATCCAAAACTCTTGTGCTCTTTACTTCATAATTAATTATTTGGGTTTTTGTTTTGTAATGCATAATTTATCTTATGTCACTGATTGACTAAGCGGTGTATTTTCTTAAATGTCAAAGCACTTTTGAAGGCATCTATTGTTCAACATTCATTACAATTGCACCAATACTGACCTTCACATTCAGCACCATCATCGAGCATTTTGAAACTCTGAAACAAAGTGTCAAGATAAGGCATGTTTATAAGGTTCATCTAAAATCCCGTCAGATATCTGGCAGAATTGCAAAGTGGAAGTTAAAAAAAAAAAAAAAAATGTTGCTCCTTAATTAGAGTGCCACCCTCAGGGCAATTAATATAATGTGCTGTAACACCAGAGCACGGAGCTGATACATCACCCGTCTGAGCTTCATTAAATTTAAGTCTGGGATGTCTGTGATGTCACTTGAGATACGACGCCTGATGGCCGATTAACACAGCGGACGACTTTATTGTGCGGCCGAAAATTATCTACTGTGATAGCCAATTTGTCCGTTTTCACATCTTTTGTTTCATTTGCATCATTTCCACCTGGCGTGCAACGTGGCCAGCATCTGGCGTCAACAGGATTTAAAGTGAGCAAAGTGAGCTTTCGATAAGGAAAGCACAACAATGAACTTGCAACAGACAGCGCATATTGGTAACCAACAGAACAAACGCACGGCACCCTCTGATTGACCTCATTGTGCCAATTAAGATGCAGACCAATCTCCATAATAAAATCGGTACTTTCTGAATAAGCGCCTGACAAATTGTCTTCCGTCTTGGCAATATCCATTCCATTACAGTGACACTGGTATTTGAATACCAACAAGGCTGCTGTTGTCTCTCAACTCGGGGTGCCAGCATAGCAGGTGTTCAAATTGATAGGTTTGGCTCAGGTGCACTTGATTTGAGTAACGAAAAGAAACGGTGTGACTGACTCAGTTGGAAGAGCGGACAGCGTCTTTGGTGGTGAATAACAATGGGAATGTATACAATTACGCGCATAATTTTGTTTTTAAAATCAAGTTTGTTTTGGGTGAAATAATCAATTGTGAAACTTCTGTTACAGGCCCACCAAGCCCTAAAGCAACACACCACACTCTGTGCAACCTTGTGAACAGCCCTGGGGGACTTTCCCCTTCAGTCAGCAATATTGGCAATCGTACTCCCAAGCTCCCAAAATGCTCTACCTTTTAAAACCAGAAAACCATTTCGAACCGTTTTATTTATGGACCTCGAGGTTGTTGTAAGCGCCACCCACCTTTTGACCTTTCTGCACTAAAATTATATAGATTCTTTTTTTAGATGCTATTTTTTTTTTCCTGTTGACTTTCAGTTGAAAAAGTTAGGATCTGATCCATAAGTAAGTACCAACACAAAAGAAGAAATAATAATAAAAAAATAATACATTTAGCAACAGAATATTGACCTGTGAATATGGTTTAGGGTTAGGAAAGGTGGCTTCACATGCATTTCAACATAAAATTAGCTCTTAATAGTTAAACTTGTAACTAGTATAATCAATAAAATATTCAGCAATGTTGCAACAAGAGTAGTGATGAGAGGGAGCAATAAATTGACAGCTTGCTGAGGGCTCTGATAGCTGGCATTGAGCTAGAAATGCGTAATTTCTGACATAATTTCTCCACTTGAGAGATAAGTAGGTTTAAGCAACAAGTAGAGAGAATAGTGTCTATTAGTATGTCTGAAGTGTTCTGTCAAAGTCAGCAGCTAGACCGTATGTCTCAACCCAAGCCTCCGACTCCGCTTTTTTTTTTTTTTTTTTTTTTTCTTTTTACTTCTTACTTGTAAGTAATTTGCTTAACAAGTACAGAACTAATTTCAACTCGGGGTTCCTTACAAAGTGTGTTATTTCACACCAGTGAGAAGTTTGAGCAGGAGTTTCTTTCGTGCTAACGAGTTTCCTTATTTATGACTGGAACAGAAAGGCCTGATTAAAGCTCTGCATAGAAATGTGTTGTTTGAACAAAATGGCTACTGTGTATTTCTGCCCCCTGTACACCTAGTTCACTCCAGATGCCCGGGCACTTCTCTCCTCTGAGTATAATTGCAAAAGCCCTCACAGCTGGTGAGACTGGAACAAGCTAATTTTCGCTTTTGTTTTTAAATGCATGTTGCATATTAATCTCTTCATTTCTGTTTTAATGTATGTTAAATGAAAATCCCTGCACTGAATACATGGCATTAGCTGTAATCTTTTTAAAAAGATTACAGCTAATGCCTTTGATCAGTGGTGTGGATCAGTAGTGACAAATTGACTTATCTGTATGATGGAGACACTGAGCTGGAGAAGTTGCTGATGAGATGCTGGGAGCAGGCAGGAATTATTTAAAACCTCGAAAGCACGGCGGTAATTAACAATGTTTTTTGGGACTTTGTATTTATCACCTCGTGCGGCGACATTGACAACAGTTTTTATAGTTTAGTGCAGTTGTGACTCTGGGCGACTGGGCGCATCCTCAAATATTTCTGCTTTCTAAGAAGAAAGGGGCAAATGGCAAACGCCTCTTTCAATAATAGCACACTGGTGCAGGCAAGTGCACTGAGCATCAGAGCCATTTGAATTACACAGTAAAGCAGCGAAAATTGGCCTCAGCTGCCCTGTTTGGCTTTTGAGTGGGAAGACTAAACTTATTTCCCATCTAGTACAAAATGAAGTGCCACGACGACGACGACAACAACAACAACACCCAAAAGAAAGGCGGGAGAGAGAATGGAAGCGGCGCCGCAATATGACTGCAGTGACATGAGCCTCTAGCTGGCAGGCAGTTGGTGGCTTGTGTTGAAATCCAGTGAAACACTCTACACAATCTAATGAGGGGTGTGCCTTGGAAAGCTCGGCATTTTCCCACCATGCACGTTAACTTGCTGGTCATTTTCAAGCATTTTCCTCAGTAGAGGTTTCATCCAACAAGATTAAAGAAAACTCAGCATTTCTGTTGCAGTACAGAAGTGTCTCTTCTGGCCTTTTTTCCCACCCTTTCTACCGTCTCTCCTAAGCGTATTTGTATTTAAGTGTGTCATTGCTTGTTTGCACGACCCCGAGGCCTCATGTAAAGTACGAGACGCGAGGACGTTTATTCATTACCGTCAGCAGCCTGCCTCAGAAACAAGGAGGGGGAATGGGGGAGGGTGGTGGCTGAAGGGACTTGAGGGGGGAAGTTGGGGAGAGTGCAGAACATGAGAGCATAAAAAGCATTCAGTTAAGACATGAAGTGCAGGGTTCATTAAGCATGAGCAAGGCGATGAAAATGACCATCCATCAAGAGAGAGTGCTGTGGCAGCAGCGAAAGGCGCGCGCAAGCATGCACACGTGTGATGTACTCAATTACTGTGGGGGAAAAAAAACAAAAACCAAAACACTTATCTTTAAAGCAAACCGTTAGTACAAATTGTAGTTCGCATCTAAACTTTTAGAAGTCGTATTGATTCCACCATCCAAGCCCTTAGTCTTGTGTTCACTCTTATCTTTTTCCTCAAAGAATTTAATAGCTAATGGACCTTTTGGCTCTTTCCTTTCATCTGATTCAATAGCATCAAGCCAGCGCCGCTGCAAAATAAGAGGGTGCATTTGAAAACGCTCTGCATTTTAATGCTCATCTGAATTAATTATTCCAGTTCTGAAGAGGAATCAATGTCAGGGCTCAATGTGTGTGTTCTGTTTCCTGTTTTATTTTGAAAGGTTTCTTATCTCTGCCACGCCAGCTCTCCAGCCTTTTTCTCATGTTTCTAGCACCCTGCGTAGTTTGACCAGTGCTCGTAAGCTGCAAGTCCACTCCAGTTGGTCCGATAAACAAAGCCTAGAAGATAATAATTTAATAGTAATTTCCATCTCTGATATCTTTTGTAAGCGTACAATTTGTGCTCCAATATAACAAACATGAGTGTTATCGATGCCACTGCCCACATGAAGATCAAAGTTGTCTCAAAGTTGTTGAATACAACGCATGAATATTTAAAGCGAAAATAAACTGACACAAGCATTGAAAAAAAAAAAAAAGAAAAAAATAAAAGCTTATGACAGCGAGACTGCATCTATGAATTACTAAGCTAAACCAAAAAGGCCAAGGCAGTCTTCTTCCTCTGACGTTCTATGTAAAGGTATGCATTTTTTTTCTGTTGATGAACCCAGCAATAGTCCCTTCTGAATCGGTATCTACCAAGTAAGGCTCTGACTTTGTATCTTTCACAGAACCTTGTGAGGATACAAAGTGTGTAATTCTTTTGGGAGAAATGGGTAGGTCGGCTGTGCCTCCACGGCGGATTACTCTACTTAGGTTGGCACATTTTCAACGTCTGGATTATGCAGCCTTGACAGAAATTGTTTAACACCTTAGGCCGACCACCTGCTGCCTTGACACTAAGCCTGGGAGCTTCTTTGAAACGACACGTGCCCTGATAGTGCTGTGATTCTCCGACTTTTTCAGCCGTGGACAAGGGGGAATTTTCAAGCCCCACCTGCCCCCATTGCCCCAAAGTGGTGAGGAAAGGTGTTTCACATTTTCAAATTGACTGACGTAACATCATGATTGCCAAATTTGTGGTCCGTGTCATACATGAATCCATTTTGTGACGTTTTAGCCCACGCAAGCCTGCCGGCCCTCTGTGTGAAAGTTCTTTTATTGTTCTGCTGCAGATAACATGTCAACATTAATCATTACATTGCACTTAGATTCCTTTTTATCCCCTTCGCCAAAGAAGTGTTCCTTTCCTTTGGGCAACAAATAGGTTACTAATGATGACTTTGTTCATCTGTGGGTGTTTTTGTTTTGAATGTAGGATCTTTGTTGTCAATAAAGAATGGCATTACTAAAGATAGGCATGAAAAGGAAAACATGCTCCACCTTCCACCTGCAATGCTTTCACTGCATAAAACATGTATTTGTATGTTTTTGAGGCTTTTTTTTAAAATTATTATTATTTTAACCATGCCACAGCTCTGAGAATGCACCTTTTAGAAGCAGGAACTGTGTGCGCGTGTGTGTGCATGTGGCCAGGACTTGATCCATTTTGCTTAAGGGAATAGTCATCCATAATCGAAAGTTTGATTTCTTTTCATTCTAAATTGTATGAAATGTATTCACCCTTGAGCAGAGAAAGGCACATGCATTCACAGACACAGAGGGCACACCGAGTGAACACTGCCCTTCACCTGTTAATTTACCGGCATGACATAATTGCACCACACGCTGGGTTTCAGCTCTGACGGTGCAGTACATGTGGTCTACACTGACTCCACATTCGGCTGCTAAAACTCTTCAGAAATATAACATCTGTGCCAGTCAGATAGGGCCAACACAGTGAAACTGAGGCGAAAGGTGTTGGGTTGTATTTTGCGTTGCTGATGATGATGTCAGTTTCAATGCCAGCAGATTTACCTCCTGTCTGTCTTCACTGGGAACCTCACGCATCACGTTTGAAATATCGTCATGTTCATGCCTTAAGCACGCACTAACAAGAGAGATTCAAATTCAGCGCTCGCCTTATTGACATGAAACTCCAAAACAAGCCAGAAATCTAGGCGCAGCTGAAGATTTGGATGTGAATTTCCGCTGCCGCCAATTTGAAACCGGCATAATCGTGTGTTCACAGGTATTGGTAAAACAAAAAATTCAATCAAGCAGACAACTGCATTTGCTTTACGAGTCCAGCATGCAACACTGGTCTTTAAAACACAACGCTGCCTTCCTCCGTATCAAATGATAAAAACCTACTACTCAGTGTTTCCAATATGCCATGATTATAAATACAGAAATAATTAAACAAAGCATTTTGTATGAAAATAAATCTGGTTGTCTTTCTCCTCATGTGCCTTTATTAAGAAAATGCCCGATTCAATACATTTTCATTTCACTGCTAAACAAAAGCTCTTTACGCGCCCCTTTATCCTCCTTTTGAATGCAACTTTAATGACTTATTTTCTATGTATTTCTATGCCTCTGTAAAGCATTTCCAATTACCTCGTGTCGAAAGAGTAAATAAACATGCATTTCATTTCCTTGCTGCACACAGAAATGTGGTGCCAAGAAGATGCGGTTTGGAATATGAAACACGTAGTCAAATGGAACATGACATGCCCTGCCGAATACACCGCATGGTGTCAAATTCAAAATGTCATTCCGCCAGGTTTAATTCTTAAATAATTATGTAATGTGATTTTTTTTTTTTTTTTTTAAGCGCGCCTGCTTATCTGTGTTGGCAAGCATGCATCTTTTGTCAGACTGTCCCAATCCAGTCACCATTTGTGCCTCTCCAACTTCTTCGGCACCCAAGGCTACACATGCATACACCAGTCATTGCAAACTGTTTAATGTGTTTCTTTAGTTTGCCTGTGTGGCGAGACCCGAGCATCATACGGTGCACGTATGTAAGCGGGTGATAGAAGACATCGAGCAGCAACAGCAGACATCATCTGCGTGTCGCTTCTTTGAAAGAGCTTTTTCTTCTTTGCTATTAAAAGTTATTTTTAAGTGGCCTTGCCCTGTAATAATAAAAAAAAAATGCTTTTCTTCTTGCTCTGCTGTGTTTAAATGTGCAGAGCGTTCTTCATCTAGCAGTACACACCAGTTATATTCCTCTCAGCAGTGGTGACAACACTTCCAACAATAGGACACAGCACCTACACATCCTATTAAGTCATTGACTGACTGGGAATTATTTCAACGTCCACATTGGTGACACACCCCTGTACTTTGTTATGAGCGCCCTTTGCGATGAGCAACATACTGCTGGCCGAGGCTCATTGTCATGGCAGCAATAATACCACCTGTAGTCATGGTAACAATCAGAAAAGACTTTGAAACAGTCACGTGTTGGTCGGGTTTAGGCAAAGACCAGGTTTTAGGTTTCCACAAAAAAGATCTCTGGGTGGTTATAGCATGTTTGTAGAGAACCCACAGGGGGTTGGAGGGTTAGCAGCTTTGCAGAAGAACGCTCTCACATTCCCTGGTGCATGCTTTTGGAAAGAAAACTTTATTTTTCTTACTCTGAGCTAGAGGCAGCTCAGCGTTGTCCCAAACTGCATTTATTTTTGCACCTTCAGTCACTTTGTATACCCACAGTATTGTGTGTTTTTCGGTGCATATTGGTATTTATCTTGGATTGTGTCTTAATGGAGTGAACTCAGTGGGTGAAAAATGTTTGTATTTACAAACTCTCCTGTTGAGTGCTCCGAGAACAAATGAAATACATTTGCCCTAGGAGGAGCCTTAATTCCCCATTACTGCAAAAATTTAAATCTGAATTCAAGAAACTCTAAATTTGTATTGGGACAATAAGTTTGGTGACTGTACCGATACTCTGTTGGACTGGGTAGCAGCCTGGCTCGCTAGCTCATACTGTATATATACATATTCATTTTTGCACTTTCACAACTTAACCTTTCATACGCTGATATTTACTGTCAGTCTCTTTTTAACTAGCTTAAAGTTTCAAATAACAACTTTGCCCACACTTCTAGCACAAACACATGCAGCGTGCTCACTATGCAGGTCACGATTCATAACATTTTGTTCCAATGCAGGGTGTGCTGTGGATTTTGTGAAGGAAATCAAAGATGTGGAAAGGTTTTGGTGGGAATGTAGTGGAGCATACCCATACACGGTGACAGCTAGACTTTGCCTCGAATACTATGTGCTATCTTTTAACAGTAACGGTGGTCCTTCTGTACAGTTATTTGAGCTATATGATGTCCAGGTGCGTGTCGGAATGTATATTGTTCAGAATTGTTAATACCTACTGTATATTCATCCCTTGACTTCACCATATTTGACTCTTAAACAGTGTGACCGTTCAACACTCACAAACCACAATACTACTGTTCACAGTAGACACCTAACTAACAGAACAAACAAACAAAAAAATAACATTTTTTTGACACACTAGATGTCCTTTGAACCAGGCCAATGTCCATTCAAGTTTACACTCGATTTGAAATGTGTTCAGCCTTTATCTTCATCAACACTTTTCTTCAGCACTATATTTTCTCTCTCTATCTCTGAACTAGCCTATTCCCACGCAAAAGCGCACACCTCACTTTGTTAATGTGCCAGTTCTCCCTGCAGCCTCCTTTACCTGGCAACAGGCTGATTCAAATTTGCTGCTGCTTTAACACATGCTATGGGACAAAAATACCTGGCACAACACATTGTCACAGTATGGTTGTCATGCCTGGATATCATCGGAAAAACATTAAATCATAAGAATTGAATGCGACACAGTGTTTCTTGGTTCATTTTGGTTTTTCCATTTTTCTGAGTATTTGAGGTCACATACACTGTGTACTATGTATCTGCTAGTTGCCCAATCCATTAAAGCTTTCTACCAAGTAAAATCATCAAGGCCAATGACTATTTCTTATAGATAAGCCACATCTGATTGTTGAACTGCCTTTAAATATCATCTTCAAATATGTTTGAAAAACTGCCATTCTTTCAGCCGAGTTGATGAAATGGAATCAACATTTGATTTTGTCTCCGTCTCAAATGATTTTAAAAAGAAAATAAAAACTAGAATTCAGTCAGCCTTTTGGTTTCAATGGCACATTAAGGCTAATTCCTACATTGGCCTTTATTATTGATTTGAATATGCCCCAATGTCTCTGCTCCAATAAAGTCTATTCCCACTGTTAATTGAAAGGATTAATTAATGAAAGGATTGTCATCGATAGATTACTACTAGTGCATTTTTGAACCTTTTCCCTTATATATTGTATTACTTATAGTGTTCCAAATAAAAAAAAAATGTATAAACAGAAAATCAGTGGCTAGCTTGGGTTTTGCATGAAGTCTGTGGTATTTGCATTTTAATTGGCTGGCAGAGCTAATGATAAAAGACTGTAATTTAACAGCTAAATATGACTGGGAATGAAGGCAAAGCAATTAGTATTCTCTAAATGTCACGTCAACGTATCTGGACACAGAGTACACAAGATTTATTAGTCAGTCTGTGGTCACACTGAGAGACTATGTACAGTGTAGTGTTACATTGCTCGGGTACCTATGTTCGACCACAGCTCCCTCAACTATAGAGACACATCATTTCAAGCTAAAACCAACAATCCCAAATGTGTTTCCACAGACTACAAATACCCACTGGGAGTGTGAAGAGTGGAGAAGAGCCTTTTTCTACTCTCCCACCTAGCAAGTTCTATTGCATATTCACTGCTGACAGTATGACTGCACATTTATCAAAATGGACAGTACGGTGGCACTGATTCCCTTAAAGCCACAAAATCTAGGGGTTCTTTTTCTCAGAATTTTTTTTTTTTTTTTGTCCCTAGTGTTGACCAAATGTTTCATTATACATTTTTCTGTTTTTCCACAAACATCGTTATTAATGGAAGGGTAAACAAATTTTAACACTCTCAGTGCTTCCCCTGCATGCTTATTGAGGCATGGATGTGAAAACAGTTTAGATGGCACATTTTCATGTTATGGGAAAAGGAATGTATGATTTGAATTCTAACTGTCGTTATTGCAAATAGTAGCTCAGATGGTGTGCTTGAAGTCTGCATTTGGTGCATCCTGGGACTGCTTGACCTTCGTTCCCAATGGCAAATGGGAGGGTTATGCATCAGAGTAAGAAGAAAGAGGAAAAAAAAAAAAGAAGAAAAAAGTGCTTCCAAGGGCCTGCTAAACAGGTATAGGTAGTCGTAGTTCATTTGACAATGACATATTGAGAGAAAATCTTCAATGCTACCTTGTAATGGCATTTCAGGTCTATTATTAGCTCGTTTATTGCAATCCTAATGCTTGAAGGGCAGGTAAACAAGATCAGACTGGCAAGAGATTAAATAACACTCCCCAGTCATCCCAAAGGTAATTACACAGAGGTCAATGAGCGGAGGATGACCCAAAAGGAAAAAAATAAAATAAAATAAAATAAACAAATGGGTGTCACTAATCAATATTTCACACTTCCACACAGATACATTCACCGACACATGCTTGCAAACGAGTGGTCAATTCCTACACTCCCCCGCTCTGCTTTAACAGAACACGAGGACCAAATTACATTTTATTGGCCTTTCTCTTTCTTATTAGTGGAGCAGCATCTTTGAGAGCAGAAGAACAAAATGAATCTTTCAACCTTTTCAATTCCTGTGTCATTTTGCCTGATGTAATCAAGGCCTCCAGAAGGTGCACCCATATGGAGTACACTTGCATTATATATTAGGCCACAGAATAATCTAACTCTAATGGGGGGCTCATATAAAATCCATACTATGTGTTGCACGATTTTAAAGTATAGTTCCATAAAATGGTGCAGTAAGTACAATATAGAAAAAGACTGCCTTTATTATTTAAATGATGTTCTGTTTTATTTTGCATTCTGAGGTTAGGGAATAGGAAAGAAATGCCAAAACTGGAGGCTGAACCAAAACAATACACAAACTGCCTAAATCTACTGACTACTGGTTTGAAACTGTTCAAATATATACAAGCATATAAAACGTGCAAAACATTTTAATGCAAAGGTCCTAAATGCAAGAGTAAACATTTTTGTAGACAATGCACACGCAAACTGCAACTTAGGAGCCTCACACACCCCAGGATATGGTTTGAGATGCTAAACAACATGAGTCTCGAATCAGGACAACTGGTTCAATTCACTTGCAATATTAATCAGCTGCAAATCAATATCCATATTTAAAGAAGTGAACACAGCTGGTTATTGTAACAAACTACATAATCAAAAGAAAAAAAGGAAAAAAAAATTGTGCAGAGCAGGCACAGTGTTGCTTTTGTTGTTGCTAGAATGCTGAGATGAAACTCCTTACCATCTTAGATAAACTCTGTATCTGAAGAGTTATTCTTTATAACAGGCGATAAGCAAGCATCACTCAATTTGCAGCCCGGTTTCTTAATTTTTCAAACAGAAAGAGAGATTCATTCATTATTTGTTTGACATTTTTACGTGTTTATATTGCAAAAGCAGCTCCGGATTCATTTTTGATATTTTGAAGAATGTTCTCTGCATTTGATTTTATTGCGAACACAATCTGATCTTCAGAGCACGAGCTTCAGCAAACAGACATAAGACAGTGCTCCATAGTAGAAACTACCATATATCCAGCCCTTCTTTCAGTTCCACTACTGCTTCTCGCATAGCTGGGCATCAAAAATACATATGAATAAGGAAAAGCCATGGCAGTGGGATCACTGATGTGCTCTTGGCGTTGACCATATTGAAGCGCATTTGACAGTTATGTGGTCACTCACACAAGGATGCCTTGAATATGGCCAAAGTGATGCCTGCCTTAAAAATAGAGTTAGCACACCATGTAGTCAGTCGCAAGGAACCTACTAAACTGAACAAAATTATGCAAAACAGCTTCTGCATCTACCGTTATTAACCAATGAACATGCGCTTCTGCTATGACACCAAACAGTCCTTCGTGTCTGACTGCCAGACGAGGATAGAGAGTTAAAAAAGTTTTGAAACTTTTTTTTATGGGTTACACAACATTATATATCATTGAAAATAACCATAAAGACTTGTTTCAGCTCAGGAGGGCAAGTGACAAAACAGAATGATAAATGAGTAACATGCTGAGTGTAATGATCAATGATCCTCCCTGTGTGTCATGCTTAATGGGACCCATTGAACCAATGACATTGATTTGTTAAACCTCCCACCTTTGACCTTAGTTTGGGCTGCAGAATTAATAAATTTTCAATATGAGCACTGGCACATTCCTTTCCTCAAGCCATATCTCTGCCAATAATGTAAAAGAAAACAAGAATAAAACTACGCTGCTTACAGATGAGTCTTATTCTTCTTCATAACCTCCCTTGTGTACTGTTGCCAACTCAGGCATTTGCTGAGTTGTGTTGTTCTGTGTGTCAAATTTATGTGTTACCTACCCCTTTGACAACCAGCATCACCTGGAACACTCCATCAACAAGGATAATTCACAACCAAAGACAAAGATGGGAAAAGACAACAACAAGGGAGAAGGAAAATGAAGTGAGGATAAACACAGAAGAGAGGAGCACAGAATTACAAATCCAATTCCTTTCATTTCATGCTTGTGTGCTGTTCGCATGTCACTGCCACCCAGGAAGTTAAGTTCAGGGAATAACACTTATTATGTCGGAGGGAATATTTTCACCCACTCTGCTACCAGCAATCAGTGGAAAGAAGAGGGGCCCAAATCAGAAAGCTGCTTGACTGCTGAAAATCCTCTCAGGTGTGCCATTTCAAAGAAGTCCAATCCGAGTGAATGTTATGGACTGTCAGAGTTTTATTTGATATGTGCTACATCCACAATTTGGTCACCAAAAGATTTCAAGGAGCCATTTGGAAGCTCTTCTGCTGCAAACAGTGATATAAAAGCTGTTTATTATTTACCAGTCTAGAGGAAACTTTATGAATGCAGCAACAAACTTTACTTCCCATCGTCGCCAGCAGCTGCATCCAGTCGTGAAAGGCAAAACTCGCCATCTCACAGTTGATTTGTCTCATCACTTTCCGTTACTGAACCACTGCAGCATCCAAGCGTTGGTCACATCATCTTGTACATATATTAATGACCAAGACAGTAACACTAAGACACGAATCTGTAATTTTGTGCTTTAAAATAATATTAGAGTTTGGCATTGTCTTAATCAGAATAGCATACATTCATCATGCATTTTTTTTAATCTTTTTAATTCTTCTGCATGCCAGGGTCCTTGTAGAGAAAATTCAATTTCATATTTTACTTATTGTATTCTTTTTCCCACAAAAATAAAACAAAAACACACACACACACACACACAAACCTCCAAAAACTAATTTTGTCCACAGCTTGCACTTGTCTCATCCTGAGGGCAGGGATCAGCTAAGCCAAATCCTCAACAAAACCCCTCCATACAGACCTCTGATCAGTGGCAAAAAGAGAAATCCCTCACGGGGAGCCATGCCACTGGGAAAGTTTGCCAATCCCTCTGAATGATTACATGTAAAAGGTTAGCAGAAGATGATTTATCTTCTAAGACAACGTATTCCGGATTAAACACTTTCTTTACAGTAGGTTTTTAAGGAGACTTAACAGTGGGAAAAAATGATCTGCTTAATCAGTGCTCAATAAAGCTGTCATCACTTCTTCCCAGCTGTCAGATCCAGTACTTTGCTTAAGGGCATTAGAGGAGTTTGTTGTATCGGGATATTTAATGCTTTAATCAGCAGAGGTTGATGGCGGAAACTGCCACACGAACAGTTTCTCAGATACCAGAGGAGCAGATGGGAAATGTTGCTTTGTTTAGATCATTTCTTCATTTCATGGTCATCCATCCCAAACTACAGACTGATAAAGATCTATTTTCTAAGTGCTACAGATCCAGTTTGTCACTGTGTATTTAGAAGGATGCACAGAAACAAATACATTATGTGATGTTTGTAATTATTGCTGGAATCCAGGGCCTTAAATTACTCAAAAGAAATCATTTCTGGGTTGGGGTTGGTACCAGTATGAGGTCTCTCCGCTTTGGTACTGAGGGAGGTTAAATTAAACCAGATTGAGGTGTAATATTCTTTTTTATGCTGACTTATATGAATGTCTGACAGATGGACAGATTCTTTCAAAATTCCCAGTTTTTTTTTTAAAAAGCTATTCATGAGCTATGATGCTGCTACATGGCCGATTTTAGCTCGTGGCATGTAAGGAAAATAAGCTTGGTGCCGAACTCACACCATTTCATCTGGACTAGCAGAAAGAGTGTTCACTGGATCCCAGAAAACATGAAAGTAGATACTCTGCGAACGAGCATGCGAACATTCTGTTCAATGAGACAATGTAGGCAATGGAGGCCGATAGAAAGCAGACCTATGTGTGGATTCAGGGTGAGCATCAAGAGGTGTTATTACTTAACCTTCCTGTGGTGTTCGGGTCGGCACCAACCCGTTTTCAAGTTTTAAAATGCATTAAAAAACACGTAAATTAGTTTATTGCGTCAAGGCTTTTTGACTTTGTCAAAAACCTCTATTTCAACAAAATAAAACAAAAAAAATGTTTTCACTAAATTATAAAATGTTAAAAAAAAACAAACAAAGACGGGCATGTCCAGGGGTATACTGACAAAAAAAAGGCCCAGAGGCCCACACCAAAAATATTAAAACCAATATTTTCATGGATATGGAAGCCTAACAAGGTAACCAAGAGATGAGAAACAAATTGGATGATAGCTAATTGTTTTTAGTGTATTTTACAGCTGATTTAAGACACGGGTCAAAACCGACCCGTTAACATAAGAGATGGTAACAGAAAGTGAACACAAGAGGAACAAGCATGACAATATGATTTGCAGAAGATTTCCTTTCAGAGTCTGTCCAGAATGGAAAAAAAGAAGAAAGTCTGTTTAACCTAAGGACTAGGTCCCAGTCTTTGTTTGCGCTACTTTTTCTCTTCAAGTTGGTCATCACCCTTCTCTGTCAAGCCTGGGATTCACAGCTACAAGCAGATGTTGTCAGCCCAATTTGTTACAAGCATAACCAGAGAGATGACGCATCCAAATGACATAACATGGAATCAGTTGTGATAAAATGTCAGAATTTTTGGTATTCAATTGCTGATATGTTCCCAATTCTACACATTCCTCAGCAGCCAACTCCAATGGATTCCCCAGAAATCTGAATAAAAAGCCGAAACGTTGCCAAAACCATTACAACAGCGAGACTCGGAGTTCACATGACAACGGACCAATGATGATGGTCAGCAGAAAAGGTGGTATGACAAAATGGTATGTCAATGAATCTTTGGAATCAAAGAAAAATCAAAAACGCTTGACTGATAAATACAAACAAACAAACAACAATTAACGCCAGGAGATCACACAGAACTGTGTGATGTTTGACATCTTGCTCCCTGTTCAGACGATACTGTGCAATTCATCCAATCAATACAATAATAAAAGCACCGCATGCTTTTATTACTGGAATAAACCGGTGAGCATGGCGAAGGGATCATCCCTGCCTGGAGTCTCCTGCAAATCGGTCATCAATTCCACTGATTACACACACGTATTCAGCACACCAAGTTCTGACCTCGAAACGCTCCTCCTCCTCTCTTTCACCTCTCCCACCCCACGGCTAATCAATGAGGGACGGCTTTGTGGCTGTTTAAACTGCCTGACTCTCTCTCTTGAACGCGGAGCGGGTGACACATCACATTAATAAATAAATAAGCAGGGGACAGTGCAGCACTCATCAGAGCGCCAATGATGGGCCAATTATCTCATGGCAAACAACGCCCTGCCATCACCTGCTGCAATCGAAGGAATCAATTGTGGGGGGTGGGGGGGTAGACATAAAGGGCATGTGGGTGAGCAGGTAGAAAGAGGACAAAAGAAGACAGAGGATAAAATGCATGATGGAAATGAATAGAAAATTACTACTGAATAGAAGCACTTTAGTACGATGTGACAGACCTTCTGGTGGCCACATTGGAGTTTTTTGTCCATTGTTAATGAATTTCTTAACAAAGCTCAAACCTCAAGATTCAGTATTTCCAAAGAAATATGCAGAAGATTCATTTGTATATACATATATATATATATATATATATATATATATATATATATAAGCCATGGAATTGATATACTACGTATATCAATTGTGTCTTGCTTACACTACTTACAGTACTTACTGCACCATTTTATGTTATCTTTTAAAGAATTCACAGATGATTAGCGTGAGTGCTGAATGATATTTACCCACCTTTGGGCATGATGGACACTATTTTGCAACTCATGAGTGAAGCTGCTAATTTATAAGCATCTGACTGTGTGCTTCACACCAATATTTGTCACTGAACTCAGGAGGAATCAGAGGTCTAAAGCTACTGATGTAAGTCTGCGGCAGGACTAAATGGCTTGTGCTAATGAGTTATGGCATGCAAAAGCACATAATTGGCAATCTTTCTCCACATTAAATGCTTACAGGATCAGAATGCCGAGCCTGCTGCTAAGAGGTCATTTTAAAGGACCGTTGTTTGAGCATTTGGAAAAAGAGATAAGAGGTTTCATGATGCAACTATAATCATAGGTCTATCAGCTGCAGGAGAATAGATAAGAACCAGATCCAGACTGAAAGGTTGAGAGATGGATCCAACCACAGGATCAGATGTACATTAAGGACTTCTGAAGGAAAGTACGCCAGGACAGTGTGGGAACGAAAATGGTAAGCAAAAAGGACGCCGTCAATTCTGGAAAATTCCGGTTTGAGAGGAAATTGCACCAAGGACTTCACCAGGGACTGAAGGCTCACAATTAATATGCATTCACAAAAAATGACACACTTATGTACAACTCATAGGGTCATAATTAACAGCTATAGTATGGTAGAAGTTCAAGATTACAGTGTGTTACTTTAGATACACCCAGTTTTTTTATGTACCACTCATACTGCATTTGCATTTAATCTGCAGCTGAAGTTTTACAGTCAATCTTACGGATATACAATCAAAGGTCACGTAGCTCCAATCATATAAGTGTGAGTTTTTGCTCTTACACGCTCATGGTTTGTAAAATGAATAAGGATTGCCATTGCTGCATTGTAATAATCAGCATTTATTTTTGTGGGTTGAAGCCCTCAAAGGGGTTTAATATATAGTGTTTAAACATTTCCCCTTCTGTCAGATGATACAAGGGGGGGTTGAATGATTGGCATGGTCACTCCGACCTGGCAAAGCTGACCACTTGGATAAAATAGATATTTGTAGAATAATTCTGGAAGTTCTAGGGAGACTCCCAAAAGGAGATAGTTTTCATAAATTGATGAATTAAGGATAGCAGCAAATGCAAAAATCAAGTACGTGTATTGGAGGTGAGCAGATCCTGATGTTTTGTAACCTTGAAATTTCATGGGAGAGTTTTTCTTTTTTCTTTTTTTTTTCTTTTACTTGGCACAACCACCATTTAACCCAAGCATGCATCCTGCACACAAAGACGTTCAGGACTATAAAAGCGAGGGAGACTTTCGCACTGCGGGCTTTTATCATCTCTGTTCTTGCACTGTGTTGATGGGATGAAATGAAAGACCCTGCCACAGACTGCTAAAGAAACATCGCCCGTCTCCACAGTTGTTACTTCTGTGTAACAGTCCCTCTTTATTTGAGTAATGAGCACATAAATGTCGTTGTAAAAATATATCCCCTACCCATCTGTTGATTAATTGATTATGAAAGTTGGATTTGACGCTTCATCCTATGCTTTGAAAACTGTTTGAATTTTAATACGTGAACTCATTAACCAGACGCAGTGATTATCAGCGGAAAATTGCTTGGCCTAGGACCTCGACAGAAGACGAGACTGAGGCTCCCAGATGCTCCATATGTTGGCGAACCCATGAGCAATGATCACGGTCACTGGTGAAATCCTCGTCCTGTCTGTGTCGCAGGAACAGCTTCAAAGGACTGATCCAGATGTTTTGGTCCCAAAGCAGAGAGCTCCCTTTTCAACTTGCTGCTGAACTGGTAGTTTTTCCACATTAAATGAAGATCATGGACGAATGATACCGGATGTTCTGTCTTCTGTGGAACATTATTTCAGCCTCCAATCTGTGTAGGAAGCAAACATTTCCGAGGGAAACTTGTTTCAGCACAGCTCAACGGTCTGTCTCATTCACTCCCTCACATACTGTGCTGTTTAACGTGTATTAATAATTTCAGGAGAGAATCATTATAACTATTACTCATGATTACGAACCTGTGTGGCATAAAGGGCATTTGGATTAAATGGCTTCCTACCTCGATCTGCAGGTGGGCAATTACACCTCCGCTGATTCCCATGTTGCAGCCTTAGTGGCATTATAGATGCCTTGAAGGAAAATGTAAAATCCATACAGAAATTGACAGCTAATTTTCTTAATTATAAATGCTACTTCTAACTTGAACAAACTAAAATGAAACAAAAGATAAATAAGTAAAACTCTCACTCACTCCAAAGTTGGCAGCTCTACAGTGCAGCATTTACCAGCTTAACACCCAGACTGCTCAGAGCTCCATGGATGGCAAATTCTGGATTTACAGAACATTCACCAGGTGGAGACTAATTTTTAACAGTATTATAAATCTTTCTGAGGTGTAAATACAACAGTTTTTTTTTTTCACATTAACCCATGACATGTCTTTGGCTTAGCATGGATTACATATTAATATCAGTGTGGATTTAATTTTCAAAAGCAGAAGGAGAGTTTTGTTTCATATAAAGATGTGAAATACTTGGTTTTAGTGTCAGATCTACATACAGCAGCTTTTTTTAATGATAGACCTTTTACTCAGCCAACCTACACCTACACTGCAACGAGTCTTTATTAGTTTTCTGTACTTTTGCAAGGTTGTTAAAAATGTATATATTATTTTGACACAGCTAGTGTACCTTCTGGATATTCCTACTGTGGTTGCTATATAACACAATTGGAAGACCTTGTACGCATACCTACATAAATGTACAATATATAGTATAATAGTGTATAGAAAAAGTAGAAACAGAGCAAAGGCATGCCAAGGCGAAATGGATAAAAAGGGAAACGGAAGAGAGATTGAAAGATTGCAGTGCAAAGATAAAGGCGAGTCAGATAAAGGAGTCTGGTGCAGGCAGAAAGTTAGACAGACTTCGAAAGTTGAAAAAGAAAATATCCTCTTAACCTGACACAAATGCCACAAAGCATAATCTTCTCTGTAGGTCTTGAGCACCTATAGCCGCAGACAGACTTTAATCCAGTTTTGATGAAGGTAGAGCGACAGTTTTACAGGTTTGGCTTTGTTATAAATGGCTTCAAATTGGAAGCAGCTCTCTTTAAGAGGCTTTTTATGCATTTGGGCCATTGGGTGAAATTCCTTTCTTTATTCTCTGAGCCTGAGAACTTGGCTGAGAAGGAGGGAAAACAGTGTGGCGGTGATATTGTCCCCTTTCACTGTTGTTTCCAATATATGTTTGTGGACTTCTAATAGACGTCTTGTTTCCAGCAAGAGATTAGGGTGGATTTATCTGTTGTCACACAACAGAAAGCACATTTTAGTGCACTTGCTATTGTGTTACAGTACATATTGCTCACAGAGCATGTGTCAAACAGCATGTTATAAATACGTCTCGAACACTTCAATTATGTAATCAACGAAGTTGCAAAAAATAAAACTGACTTTCTGTCAAATGCAAAATACTAATATCTGACTCACCACCACCCTCAGATTAGGATGAAGAACTCTTAAGTTGTTATTGTTGACAGGGTGCTTCTATTTTTAATTTAGTATTGATAAAAGCTTAAATTAAGGCTGCAGACTCGGCACGGGAATTTGCCTTCTCAAAGTCAGGCTGATGAGCCGTGAGGTCTTGTCATTGTAATGAGCGAGCCTCATTATGAAGAAAATCATCCTGTTCTCTTAGGAATTCAGCATGAAGAGCACTCTTTTAGGTAATTAATCCTGTACAGCGGTTTATAATGGCTGCTACCGCTATCAGTACACACGCACAATACTGTATAATGTGCCATTTGCTCATCACCTCGTCGAAGGGTCAAACATATGAGACGAGACCAACGCTGCTTCCATTACAGTACACTACATATACCACTTATTAGACCTATTGTGGGATAAATCTAGAAGTAGCAGAAGTGTTCTGAAGATCAAAAGGATGCATAAATGGATGAAAAAAGCTGTCGTGTGCACGAGGATCCCCATAGAGGCTACACAGTTTTTTTTTTGGTTTTTTTTTTCTGAATGCAACAAAAACATATGTACTCCAAGAAGAAGGTGTCATGCAGGAGAGCTGTCGCTTTACATGCGCTTACCATCTCCCATGTGACACCAGTTCTGGGCATCTTTCAAAGCTGTCTGGTTTTCTTTTCTCCACCGCGCCTGCCATTTCAAATGACAAACAAGTGATATACTGGAAAAGGAAAGCTGGAGAAAATCTCAGCTCGGAGAAAGTCATCCTGTCATCCAGGGTGCCGGCGTGAAACTATAGCAGGACAGAGGCATTGTTGTGTGTTGCGATAAAAGATGCATTTACTCCCAACATCAGTGTTTGATGGATCAGAGCTCCGGCCACTCCGACTCCACTTTGGATTTAATTATTAACAGAACATTGCCGCTGACAGTTTTGCTTTCTGTCAGATGTGGGAAAGAGACCGCCGAGACAGAAAGAAGAGGGTTTGCAGTCATAGCTTTCAAGTCATCTTCTCTGATGCAAACTCAATATGAGTGCGTATGGCTGCGTTAGTGTGTGTGTGTCGAAATGGACGCACACCAGAGTGCGTTTAGATGAGGTTGATGACTGTGCTTGATGTGGTGGCATCTCCACACCTGTGCTGCCATCTGTGCCCCAGCACCCTCAGTGACCGCTGTGTCTCCCGGCACACGACAAGTGTCGCACAAAAAACGCTGATGAACACATCTCACTCTCCTGTCCTTTGGAAGGAAGGGACAGAGACGTTGGATCATCATGTGATTTGATATAAACACTTGAAAAAAAAAAACAAAAAACAAAAAACAAAACCAGGGATACATCATGGTTAGGCTAATGCTTATTTGCATTCTTGCCAAGAGCTAGATGAGAAGATAAATGCTCCTCACGTCTGTAGCATCAAACAGCTGCTTAGTTTAAATCTGCATAGATGCTTTATGTGGGGAAAGCCCAGCTCTGTATGAAGACACAGTAATCCACCTACCAGCGGCTCTAAAGCTTAACACGATACATCTGGTTTGTTTACAGCAAAATGGGCAAGATCCAGAGTTGTTATGGTGGCGAGGTGGGGGGGGGAGGGCTGCACTGCAGCTATTAAATTGAACTGAACTATCTAAAAAAAGACTGAAGACAGAAGATAACTGGTCATTTTTCTTTATGTTTTGTTTTTCATAGGTGTAAGTGTTGAGCTTTCAAGTTTTTCACGTATGTGGATCTTGCTCCCTTTTTGCCTGAGCCTGGCTAACTGTTTACTCCTGGTTCCAGTTTTTATGCCACAATAAGCTTCTATTCAACACAGGGCTAAGAAAAAAAAAAAAAATACTGCATTGCAAAAATGCTGCATCATACTAATAAATAGCAACAGATGAATATACACACACGCCCTTGCATATATAAAAACACTTGCTGTCCACAGAGGGATGCTAATAATAAAAAAAATAAATAAATAGAGAGGAAAAAAAAAAGAAGGCGAAAGCAAGCAAAGGAAAGAGGGTTAGGGTTAGGAAACTGTGCTGGTGGAGTTTATTTGAGGATATTTTCTCTGGAAGTGGTAAAATCCTCCTCAGGCCTTAAGAGAAGAAAACAGGCTAATTAATTAGACAAACAAAATTCACACGCATGCACACATGAATGCACGCTTGCACATTGGCCACACAAGCATCTCAACAGTGCCACCTCCACTGTTGCTACCCCCACCACCGTTTCACCGGAGTGGCGTGGTGTCCCCCGTGCCCGCCTCGAGGAGCATGGATGGAGATTGGCTGGAGCGTTTAGTCCACTGCTTACGATTACGATAACAAAGGGAGCCACCAGAGAAGACCGCCACCACCCCGAGGGGCACTATGCACCTCCTAAGTGGATCGCTCTGCGTTGTCACAACGTTTTCACAAAGCTAAGTGGGACGGGGCTGTGTACTCCCTTTCATCACCAGCAGACCTAAATGAGCTTTGTCAGGCTCGCTAATGCACGCTGGTGGCTCTGTGACTTTTGCTTAGTGTCTGTACACATCCGCATTTGTGTGCATCATTCCTGTACCGCGTCTCTGCTCTGCAAAGGGCCTTCATACGCTTCATAGATTCACCTTCATTCGCTCTACTTGCATATGAGGCTATCTTCAACTCCCCTGCTGTTTGTTTGCAGAGCGGTTCACAGTCTGGTCAGAGTTGGTCAAGGGCAGAGTTCTGCACTAACTCAGCGGGCCAATGGCACTAATTGCTGCCGGTCATTGGTTAAATGTTCCCCCTGTTTCCCTTTCACGCGGGGGACATTATAACGATGAGGGTGAAAGATTGGAGAGGGGATGAGAGACAATTGCATCAGGGAGGAAGAGGGGGGAGCTGAAGCAGCGAGGAAGAAGGTTAATCACAGAAATGCAGTGGGCTTGAAGATGTTGTGCCAGAGAGAAAACGGGGTGATGGTGAGATAACCACAAGAGGAATGGTGATGGTTCAGGCCCAAAAGTTCGTGTCGTGGGAAATCATCCGCCTTCAAGGTATTATTCCTTGTGTCAAAGCATCAGCTGAATGTATGGAACTTAGAAGGTTGTGAGGAAGCAAAGCGGTTGGGATACCAGAAGCAAATGATTATAGCAATAGCGCCAATGCTTTTACTTCCACCCATTCAAGTCTTTCGTGCTCTCCGTTCTTTTCAGGGTTCCTGAAGTTGACATAAATTTTGCTGACTTAAGTTCTCAACTGTCCAGAAGCCTTTGCATGAAACCAAAAAAATGTTTTCCCCCTATTATAATCTGGTGCCTCATTATAATATGAATGCGTTCAAAGAAGCTCTGCGTGGATCCTTGCTCTGATGTTGGTTTCTTCAATCGAGGCGAACGCGGCGGCAGAGGTGTGGGAAGGGAGCGAACAAGGAAAAGAGGGAAGTTACAACAACAACCTAGGGATAATTAGGGATAATCTTAAAGCTTTGATGTCTGGTACCTGAGCCCGCGATGGCCCATATAAAATCCCAACACAGCCGACTGCCTCTCTATAATGTGTAATTACATCTCCAGCCATGGAAAACGCATATATATTTTTTATTCGGACTTTAGGTCTGCAATCATTTTCATTAACCACTTTACCTTAGTTTATACTTTCCCCTTCTATTCCCTCCCCGTTTGCTCCATTTGTCCCTCCCACAGGCTTTCTCCTGTCTCCATGGGATCCCTCCTGCCGCACTAACACAACCCTTCGGCGTTAACTTGCACCCTTCACGTGAAGACACATGCACATTCCCCTGTGCATACAAACAGACACACAAGCCCACGCCGCTCCTTTCCCATCCCTCTTATCATACAAATCTTCTCATTTTCTCTTTTTTTCCTCTCTGTACACTGATCGGACCTCACAAGCAAAGGTGAAATTACCTTTTAACAGTATAAAAATGTATTTGAATGTCTTGAATGTAGTTATTAGAGATCTTGTTTCTCCCCAATTCAGTGACAGGATTCTTTGTGCTGCATGCCCACACTTGAATTAATATAGAACAGTAATAGTCCTGGGGCATAATGTGGACTTTATCCGCCTTACTAATATTGCTGTACTTTGTGTGTCTCATCTTCTTTATTAAATACTGATGAACAGTTTTTATTTGTTTTGTTGATTGCCAACCACTGCACCCCTCCTTGACTTTTCATTCATTGGTCTTCTACCGCTTATTCTCTTCTGGGTTGCGGAGGGTACTGAGGCCAATCCCAGCTCACACTGGGTGAGGGCGGGGTCACCCTGGACAGGTCACCAGTCCATCACAGGGCCAACACACTCAGACCTACAGACAATTTAGAGTCACCAGTTTACCTAAACATGATGTCTTCGGACGGTGGGAGGAAACTGGAGTACCTGGAGGAAACCCATGCAAGCAAGGTGACAAAATGCAAACTCCACACAGACAGGCCCCAGGCTGGAAACTGAACCGGCAACCTTCTTGTCGTGGGGCAACAGTGCTAACCACTATGCTGCCTTGCTGCCCTTTTAATTTTTCACTAATGTCAATTAGATTAACTGCTCTTAGAGGCCCTTTTCTCCAGCTGAAATCAACTAACTGGAGGCCACACAACAGACAATCATGGTACTCACGGTGATCATCATTATTATAAGGCCCCTTAATCTCCAACCACACCTTCATAGCCTCCTTCAACCCAAGCTCTGAGCTAACGACCGTCAACGTCAAAAAGAGAGCAACAGTAGAAGGACAAGTCTCAGAGCAAAAGGGGGGCAGCCAATCCCACACCAGGTCTGACAGAGATCTAAATATAGCGCAGACATCTTTGTTCCCAATGCATTTAACTTTCACAAACAGGACATCTGCCACATTCAGTGAATGCAGACGTCTTTTTGCATACATGCATTCTGTTTTATGTTTACAGACTTACATGAGAATAACTCAATCTGCATGTATGTTGTTGGCTGTGCGTAGTAATGTAGTTCACAATACACAACTGTGTATATCTTTATGCTTCCAGGTGTTACTCATGTTTTAATGACCGGCGTGCGCTTATACATTCTTGAGACTTGTATTCTAAATCATTGAAATTTGGGGTAAAGAGAGGTTTTAATGTAGTATTCATAGCTCAAGTACATTAAATATTAAAGAATTAATGCCAGTCAATGCAATGTCCTCTGAAGTCATGAAGACACAGTGTGTGTGTGTGTGTGTGTCTGAGTGCACGTGGGAAAGACAAAGAGAAAGACAAGGAGGATATCAGCGAAAATATCGCTGCAATGTCATTCAAAAGGAAACACTGCTTGAGTCGGATGATTGATGATGCCTCATGTAACCATACACGTGTATTCAAACAAAGATCCTATGCATCCTGCATACGTTTACAATGCCAACGTTCCCAAATCATGTCCGACACACACAGGCTCCCCTAAATAACAATCTGCTGCAGCTACGTTTTTAATCTCTTTCTACCATCACACAAGGAAATGTTTATTACATGGCAATAAAAACCTGCAGCACTTCAGCTTGACACTGAATAACAACACACATTGGCATGTACAAACACACACAGACGCATGCAGCAGTGTGTATAACACAATAATAAGTAGGTACAGAGTCACATTGTACTGTCACAGAGCTCATGTTAGTCTATAACTAGGCTGCACAGCCAGACTCATCTTTGAAAATACACCCTGCACTCACACACACACACACACACACATACAAGGACAGAGCTGGTGGGTAATTTTGGCAGACAAAAGAACTAAGCTGTGCACAGACCACAATCTTAATGCACCCTGACACAAACGAGCAGTTTTGACACAATACCTTTCGATCACAATGTGTTTGGGTTTGCTTTAGCCTCACCACATCCATCAAGGGGCTCTTTTTCTGTCTCCTGCCACTTTGTCAGCTCTCTTGGAGGCTCCAGGACACAACAATCTGAGGGACGTTCAGTGTAATAACTTGAGACAATTTCAGAGATGGGCTTGGTACCATGCTTGACACTTTTCTATGGAGTTAAACATCTCATTTTCTCAGTAAGTGCGGCAGCTAAAGATCAGAAAATGAAAGGGGAGGAGAATCTTTTTTCTTTCTTTTTGATTTTTAAAAGTTTCTCAGTAGTCACGTAAGTTTAACTTACTGCTATGGAACACACCAACACACAGACACACACACACGCACAGACATAAAGGCCTTGCAGATACTTGGCTTCTGACAACTGCTTGCACACCTCTCTGGGTGCCAATGCCTTGAGTCAAATTATCTAACAATTTTTACACAGGGAGCACTTACACAACTCTCCTCCCGTGGGGGCGACGTTGAAGGTGTCCTTTTGCTAACAACACTAGATGGCCACGTACCTCCACGTGTACATACACACGAACGATCACGCCCACACACACACACTTATGTGCGGACATGCGACTGGCTATGTGGGCACTGGTAGAGTAATTATAGACATTTTAATCACTGAACTCTACTCCTGTGGGGCAGCAGACATAGCAGGGAGTGGGCAGAGGAAGGGGCCCTTGACTGATTTCAACCTTGGCTTAATGATCAGAGTTTGAACCTGAATGCTTTGCAGCAGCTACCATGGCAGATGCCTCTTATTTTCAGGGAGCCAATGAAGAACCAAGCATTCTCCATCAGGTGCCAAGATACTCTTTTGATGTGTAAAATGGATTCAAATGTATGGAATGCGTCATTGATCTATTCTTGAGGATAAATAAAGACTTTTGGGGCTGTAATATTGCCCTGGGTATTTGTTCTAGAATTTGATGGATTCAGAGGATCATAATCATCACCAAAATTTGGGGAACTGGAAGGATAGATTTAAGCCTCAGGCATTTTGATGCAACTGAATTTAAAAAAGGAAAAAAATAGTCACTTCAATTTGTCTAATCAGAATCATGTTTTATTAAAAGACAAATGTGTGTTTGTTTCGTTTACCCCCAAATCACGAAGGATTTCCCAGTGCAACGGTTTAATCCAGGTAAAACCAAACCTCCATCTTGAACTTTATCTGCTATTGGATAGCAATGCATAAGAACAAAAAGAGACTTAGAATGGCAGCAAAAATAAACAAAGCCCTTAATCACTTCAACAATATTAAAAATATATAACAGAGACTCATACGGCACTACTTTCTCACACAGTGTTCAGCTCTAATGCTTTCTGACTTTCTTATCTAAGGTGGCATAGGCCAGTGTTAATATGAAAAACAGCAGCGCTGGACACCTGGGATCATATCACCTGAGTTTTGTCCCGCAGTAATGGAGGGAGGAGGAGGACAACGATTACACAAAGCCGTCGAGTATGTTTTATATTGGAGGTCCGAGCTTCCTGGGAGGACACGGCCTCTCCTTGACCCCCCCCTCCGCCCGTGCCTTGCTGCTCAGTAGATTAGCTGGAGCACAACAGAGGCCAGTGCTATCGGCGACTTGCAGCCTCCTCAGGCCCACTGGCCACACAAGATATCACTCACACACACATGCGCGCGCGCACACACACAAATCTGTGAATTACTTACGGCCATGCACATGCACACAATATATTTGGCCCTTATTCCTGTCACTGTGCCTGAAGGTTCATTAGTGACACTGAGACCACTTCAATAGGAGCAGCACTTTCAGAGCGCCATAACACATATATGCACACACACCAACACCAACTCAGACACGGTTTGCTGTTTCTTTATAGAAGTGCACACATCATGTCCACACTGTTGCCTTTGAGTTAACATGTGTACAGGATTAAAAGCATATGTGTTAGTGTGCCCCTTCATCAGAATTATGGCGGATACACAGCCGCCCAGCCCAGCTCTGCACTCACCAACCAGAACTATGTACTGTAAAAAAAAAAAAAAAAAAATGATGTCAGGATCAACAATTCACTAACTAATTACTTCAAGGTCAGTTATAGCAGTGCTCCGCTTTGAAGTTTCACAATGCAACATCAAAGCCTTTTTTTTTTTTTTTTTTTTTTTTTAGTTTTTCTTTCACCTCCGGATTTGAAAGCACCAGGATGCCATAGAGTAATGTAACAAAGAAGGAAGGATGTGAAAGCGAGGGTTGATGTTGTGGTTACATGATTTCAGCGCAGTGATTAGGGAGAGAAGAACATGAGAGAGACAGAGAGAACATTTGTCATATTTCTTTTATAAGATTTTGCGTGGGACTCGTACATGACACATGAGGCATTTGTCATGTTCGCACGCTGGTCTCTGACATAATCCCCTTGACAACAGCCTAATGTGGGGTAAACGGCTTGATGCTGGGCAAAAAATTCAGGCTAAATTTAGGGTCATCAAGGATCATTGAAAGATCCCACTGTGATCAGGTATAATACGTGTTCTGTAATTATGCTTTGCTTTATGTCATTTGGTTTATTTGTCATTTACTAATGAGGTCTTGGACATATTCTGAAGCTCACAATTTTGAATCATTTTGAATAAAACCTCATTTGTCAGCCGTGCAAATTACTGTAATTTGGAATAAGAAATTATTACCAAAGTACTTAATTTGTTCATGGAATTGACTTGGAACATTTATCCTTTTGTTAAGATATAGTTTGACAAATTATTTGTGAAAGTGGGAGAGCAGAGACTATTCCTGTCATCTATCCAGACTCTAAAGGCTAAACTTCCTTGGGAAAATGATAACAATATTGCTAATATGCTGTAGGGAACCTTCCAAGTGCCATGAGTTTTGATGAAGACTGGAAAATTAGACTTATCAAACAGCATGTGATGACACAGGTTGGGAAAGCCTGCAGGCTGAATTTTTATATGCAGCGTCCAATTCTACTGTGTGCCTGAAAAAAAAGCCCAAACATAATCAATGACATGTTTGTTTGTGACATTTTGCATCTTCTTTCAGGGGGTCTCATCTCCTGGGTTTCATGAAAAAATGCTTACTTCGCCTGCCCAAAGATACTGGTGATGTTTTATTCTAATAATAATAATAAAGGAAATGAAGTAAGAAGAATCAACTTTTCGAAAGAAGCACGAAAACATGTGATGCACATACTATAGATACAACATTGGTAAAATATACCCAGCAAGTTCACAAAAACAAATGTTCTAATGGAGTAAATTATTGTGGGGGGAGCAGAGGTGCCGGAGGGAGTGGCTGCTGAAGAGGGTTGCACTGGAGTGGGTGGTGAAGGCTCTGGGGCGGCCACTGAGGGCGGAGGGGGCGGCTGCTGAGGGTTTGGGGGTCGGCGACGTCGGAGGGAGTGGGTGCTGAAGTTGAGGGCTCTGGGGGTGGTAGCGGTGGAGGAAAGGGCGCCACAGGCTCTGTGGGCGGCCTCTCGGGGAAGGCTGCAGTCTCGGGAGGCGGCGCAATGGGAGGAAGTGCAGCCTAAGGAGAACGGTCCTCAGGTAAAGCTGGCAACTGGAGGAAACAGGCAACCAGGAAATCAAGGACCAGGGACTCCCTGACCTCAGGCAGGTGACTTGGGGGAAATACAATCAAATGCTGTAGTGACCCAGCCGGGACAGGAGACTGGTGGAGAAGATGGTGGTTAACATGCCTAGGTATCAGGCTTGGAAGCTGGCCTGGATAGAGCCACGGCCTTGAAGGCTTGGTTCAAGGATCAGAAAAGAGTTGTGGGCAGGAGCTGGTTCAAAACTGGTAGGTTGGAAACAGGCATATTGGAGAAAGTCACTGAGTCTATGACGAACGACATCAATATGGGGGACAAAGTGGTTCACACAAAACTTTTACTTAAAATATTGTTGCTGGGTGGTGATCTGGTCCATGTATTTCTTGTGTTGGCGAGGGTTGAAGGCAAAGAGGTGATTCACAGTTTCACTTTCAAAATCAGATTCAATATTCAGGATTCACTGAAAGGACTAGTTGTTTCAAAGTCCCAGGGACCCTACATGGCAGGGGCGTCCTCCTCCCTGAGCCAAGCCTGTGCCTGACTGCACACCTGAAAGCTCAAAGAGCCGTTGCGCCGCTAGGCCCATTTCTTGTTCAGATCCTTCTGTCACGGGAACACAGGGGTGAGCACCCAAATGCAGGAGCCAGAGGCAGAAGGGTGAAGGTGGGGATTAAAATTTTATTGAAAACCAAAGACTCAGAACTGATACAAACGGTGACATGCACGGGAGACAACAAGACACAAGTGAAAGACATTAGGGCAGGGAAGAACATCCCACAGAGGGGAAACTTGACAGGAAGACAGGGATAAGACAAGGACTTCAAAATAAAACAGGAAGTAACAACAAAACTAAACTGACCCTAACACAAAGACACAAGGACTGATTGACTGACCCTGACAAAGAATGGGTGTCTGTTTGGAGGTAAACAGCACAACATCTCAGTAACAAAGTAGCAACTTTATTGCACAGACAATGATTCATACCGAATTCTCTGTGCAAATGTCAGCGAAAAACATCAGTAGGAATATATCAAAAGCTGCGAGTGTGTGTCATTTTTTGTGAACTATTTGTGAGGTACATTGCTGCAAACCGTTCTAATGTAGCACATTGAAAAAAGTAAAATTGTATCAATTCCAGGCTGAAATGACACTATTCTCAATACGCTTTAGGTCACAGCACAATATACTGCATCATCACAAATGCATTCATGTATCAGTTGGAAGCAAGTCCACGTCTTTACTTGTTTGAGACATCCTCAGAGTTTTCAGACAAGTACATTGTCCTCCACATTTCATTCAGTCATTCGTCTACCGCTTATCCGTTTCTGGGTTGCAGGAGCGTGCTGGAGTCAATCCCAGCTCACACAGGGTGAGGGTGGGGTACAGCCTGGACAGGTCACCAGTTCATCACAGGGCCACTCACACTCAGACCTACGGACAATTTAGAGTCACCAATTGACCCAAACATGATGGAAACAAGAGTACCTGGAGGAAACCCACAAGGGCACGGGGAGAACTCTGCACAAAAAGGCCCCAGGCCAGGAACCAAACCCGAAACCCTCTTGTTTTGGGGCAACAGTGCGAACCACTATTCCATCATGCTGCCCACTCATAGTTCAGAAAACACAAAAACACACTTCTCACACTGTTTTCCTCTCCATTTGGGCTGATAGCAGTCCGAGCTACTACTTGGGCATATACATATATGTACAAGTGTACAAAAGTGTGTGTGCATGTGTGTGTGGGAGAAAAAGCAAGAGAGAGGGGGCTTGGTGGTTGGGTGTATGATGAATCAGTCTCCCTGCACCTCTCTGCATTAGCATTGCTAATGTGAGTAAGTGGTTTAGGAGTGGTGCCATGAGGAATACCAAGTCAATCTGGCCACCAGTGAATGTGTACGGATTGTCTGTCGTTAGATGGCCTCGCACTCGCACTCGCACTCGCACTCTCACTCACACACACACACACACACACACACACTCCTGAATGTCAATGAAGACCTGCCAACTACTCTGTTACTCCTTTATCAGGGGTCACTTTAGAAAGAGGGAGGATGGCTAACAGCAGGCTGTTTGAGAGAAAGCACCTGTCTGAATTTTCTTTGCAGAGCAAGTTGCTGTTTGTGCAGGTACTGTATGTGTTCCTTTATGCATTTGTGTGTGAATGTGTGTGTGTGAGTGTGTAGGACAGCAATATGTTCTGGTGCTGTTTTTGGAAGGCAGCTGCTAAATAGAGCTGGCAGGGTGTTGCATCCTTTTGAGGGAAGGGTACAGAGGAGACATGAGTGAAGCCAGCAGTGCTGTGCTGACATCCCCCTCGTGCCCTTGAGCAGGAAGCCTTCACATACCCTAACAACATGCTCCCCCTGCTCTTGCCATCATCCCTGTGGTTGTACTGTGACACTGTCCCAAAGGGCCCAGATTGTCACCTCTTTTCTCTGACAGCCCCTGAGTTTTTCCGTATCCATCACCCCTGACCCCCCTGCTGATGCAAAGCATCTTCCCACAATGTAGTGGAACAAGATGAATGAGCCTATGTCATAGACTCCATAGGGTGGCTGACAATCCCATGAGCTGCCATACTTCGACTGAGCAACTGCTATAACAGCGGCCTGGAACAGTGGCCTGGAACTTCAAATGATATATGGGATCTAAATACTGTGCACTATGCATATGGCTACAGTCACCCTGGGTGACCTTCATATATATATATATATATATATATATATATATATATATATATATATAGTATAAAGGGATGGAAGTCCCTCAATAATACTTATTTTAAACAGATTATTTGAGAAATTAAATAATCATTTGGTGTGAAATTTGCTGTATAGTGTTAAAGCACTTTGATAAGGAGAAAATGTGACAATAGCCTTTGACAAAAAACCTTGTTCAAAGAATTCCCACAGGGGGATGACGTCCCATACTCTTCAGTAAGGGTGTTCTACATATACATGTAAATTGCAGAGTAGGCACGTCTCAACAGAATGAAATGTGTGTATGACCTATGTTCAGCTACCTCATTATGGTAATCTTGAGGATAAAACATGTAAAAAGGTGCAGTGCCTTTTTAAGATGTGGCAGTGTCTTTGCAATCACCTGAATCCACGTTTCTCATTAGGGACACAGTTGTAGGTAAAGAGAAAAGGAGAGTGATATAGAGGAAGCGTGTGTGAGCAAGTGGCATAGGTAAGGGCAGCGGTTTGAACCTTAACTGCTCACCTGCTGACAGCTAATGTTTAAAATTGTGCTCCCTCTGTCTGGAGTTTGGTGAACTGCTCTGCCTAAATTCTACGGGCTGCTGCAGAAGTCTAATAGGTGAGGCAGACTATGCTATCTTATGGTGCTGCACAACCACACAATGCGTTAAGCATGTTGTCTCTCTTCCTATTTAAATCTGTCTTTTTCCGCATGTGGCTGGTATCGCTAACACAAGCAATAACCTCAGTGACACTGTATATCTGCACATTTACATGTGCGCTGCCATATACATTGACCTTCTCTCACCAAGTAGACTGTAAGTACAAGTGATAGCTAGATACAGCAGCATTGCTGTCAGGGGGTGTCAGGGGGGTCACCGGTCTGCATGCATTATTAAACACAGAGGGGTAGAGAGGCGGACAGCAGGTCAGGCCCTGATGGAGTAAGACCTGATGTTCCATGAGCCTCGGCTCGACGCCAGAAGTCGCCATCCACTGGTTGGAACCAGAAATGTGGGAGTTCATCTTATAATCTGTCGCTAACGTAAACAGTCATGCATAGGTTATAAAAGTCCGAGATAAAAATTCAGATTCTTTGCTCAGAGTTTAACATGTACTGTGATGCAGAGGCTATGAGCCTCTCTTTTGATTGGCAGTTGTGAATAACAGCCCTTCAGCTAAATACTCAGTTAAACCAAATCATGCCAGGCTGGATGTCAGGCCCAGGTGTGCTGTGCAGGATAGCTGAGGGTGCTGAAATCAAAGTCACCGAAGTGTTGATGGTTCATTTTAAGGCAGTATATTTGCATTTGTCATTTGTCAAGCCATGATAAAGCGTGTATACAATATTTCAAATATATAGTATATTTATATAACATATTAAAAAGGAGTAATAATTAAAAAGTAAAATCATCAATCTTTAAGCTTTGGCTTCTCATTTGATTTAATTTTGCTTTTTATGAGCTGTAAATGACTTCATCTAAATTCACATGTGGGTAGATTTCCTTCTGACACCAAACGTTGTCTTTATAATAAACTGCTGTTCAACAGGAATGCTTTGAACCACAGTTACATATGTACCTCCCATTTAAATTGTCTATATCGGCCCATCAAAACTAGTGTTTCACCGACAACATGAAGCACTTCCTCTGAGTCTCTTCCTCATGAGTGAGACGGTGCTTCACACACGGGCTGGTTTGAATGGCTAACATCACTTGGTGTGATGTCAGCACATGTAGCAAACCTGTCTCCTAGAGATTACAATTACGTGCAACTAATATGCAAACATACAGCGAATAATAGAAATAGAAACTCTCATTAATATACTTGCTAAGTTGCACAACATTGACATAGTACACATCAGTAAACTGCCCACTGTGCTCATCCCAGCACAGTGACTGGACATGTAGCATCAGTGGCAGAAACAGCCCGTTTCAAGATTTTCATCATTTTCTGCTGCTCCATTCACATTGTTCTATTTCACTTTTTCCCACAGTTTAAAATCTCGCCACTATATACGTGAGGACTTAACAACCACATAGTTCACAGCACTGTACACGTAAATACTGCGTTGTCATGCCACCCAGTTATTATGTACACGCACAAACAGGAGTGCTGCTTTTAACATTATGCCTCTAAAATGTCACACATAGTGGGGCTGTGAGAGGATAAAGTGGTATAGGTGCAGAAACAGATGTCTGCAAATGAAAATATTACACTGTGTTAACTGATGCAACACACCTGCAGAACATCCTGTGTGAAATATGTACTGTAAGTAGGTGCCCAAGGTTATATGCTTGACAGAGAGAATTCTTAATGAGCTGCTAAATGCATTACATTATGTCCATTGACCATTAACACAAGACAAATAAACAGATTATGCATATGAAGGAGAGTGGTTTAATAGTGATGAGATATCACAGGGCTGTAAATGGTGATCTAGCTGATGTCGTATTTGGTGCACCTTTGATTAATCGCGTGTAAATAATTAATATCTGTGTGAGGTTTCCTAATGCTGGTGGAAAGGAAGTGATCATGATCTTTTGAGCTGGTACATAGATAGGACTGCAGGCAACGGACAGCGCGAAAGCATGCATTTTTATTGGAGGACATGTCTGCTTGTCTCACTGCATTGTAATGGAACAAAGGCGCTTAAGGTAAAAATCACCTGGACGGAAAAAAGAATAAAATTTAGTGGAAAAATAGAATATAAAAGAAGCTTTTTCATTAGTGACCAGACACTAAAAGTGCAAGCGCTAATAGCATCTTCTTTGCGTTATCAAATGTAATTGAACGTCGGACAGTTTGTGCAATGTGTTATTTCTGAGCAATTTCATAGTCCATTAGATTCCTGTAAGAGAACCACCTGTTCTTTAAACATGCAGTGACCACTGAACTCTAAATACCAGAGACTACTAAAGGCAGCGATGAGTCAGCTGCATTACTCTGACTCAAATGAACTGTGGCTTGCTTGGTAAACAATAAAGACAAGTTCAAGAGGTGAGCCCTTTGCGACAACATATGTTTTTTTTTCCACGTAATAATAAAAGCCCCTGTGAAATTTCAAAGAAAAGGGTGCTCTTGCTTGTATTCAAGCAAGATGCGGGCATTTATGCATGCCATGGACTGATGAAGTGCGCTGTGTGAAAGCCAGAGTGCTGGGTCGCTTATAAAATTTTAAAGGAGTGGAGATTTGATGGAGGGCAGACCACAAGCATCCAGTGATGGACTTCATTATCCAATAAAATTTGCACGGACACCTTCAAAACCTTTTGGAAACACACCAGCAACAAGTGGTTCTGTTAAAAACACAGTGCATAATGCAATGTGACAGAAGCCAAAAGCCCCATGGGAACGGCAGAACACTGCTCATGGTGATAATTAATGCACTAATTTATTGCTGAATCCTTTTTGGATATTGGCCAAAACCAAAGAGCAAATATCACATTGACATCAGCTTCATTTAGGCAATTAAATGATTATTATTTTTTAAGACATTTTAGGATGATGAAGCACTGGACTTATTTCTTTGAACTATTGTGACACATGATATGCACCTGCACCCTGCACAAGTTTTAAGTACAGCTTAGTCCAGGAATCTGGAATGCTTAAAAAATTCATTTTGATATTTTCAGATTGATGTGCAGTTTGTCCTCTATGGTTTAATTAAAATTCCACCTCATTTTACAGCAGAAACAATCTTAGACATTAGTATTTTATGGAGTGGTGAGTTTAGTGTTTCATTGCTTCATTTTCACATATCATTCATTAATTCAGTCAGACTCTTCATTGCCCAGTGACCTCAATTCCCAAAGCTGTCATAAAAGCAAAATGATGTGGCCAAAAAAAAAAAAAAGGGTGAAAAAGGGTAAATCATATGAGGGAACGAATGTATTAAAACAAGATTAATTATTTAAAATCTTTCTTTTTGCGCTGAGGTTTGCAGAGCAGTCGTCATGAAGTACGTCAGACCGTCTCTCAGGCCTCAGCCCATACCTCGAGTATCAGCTACTTTTGATACTCTTGTTGCTTTCAGTAGCTACCTGTTGGCCATCTGTGCAGAGCACTGAACAGGTGGAGGCGTCATGGGGCTGCAAAGGCAACAAAACAAAGAAGATCAGCTGCGTTTTAACCATCAGCCAGGCTGCAGTGATTGTGAGGCGGGGAAGGAAGAAAATGTCCTTTTGGAACCAAAGCACCAAAACCACAAGATGGAAATATGACTAAAATATTTGAGGGCTGTTATTCACAAGAAGGATATACGGAAGTGACTCATGCTTCAGATAGAAGAACTCTGAGATGAACAATGACCAAGAATTGTCAATGTGGAGAAAGCTTGAGGTTTATGGAGTCTCCTCACAGAGTTTAGGTTTCATTTGTCTTTAAAGTTTTCAATGCTCTAAAAATGGAGACAACCTAGTACTGAAACTCTCATTCATTCATTCATTACTCCAAAGGCGATATAAAGAATCTTCACTGAAGTGAAGAAGAACCGGAGTAACGGCAAGAGACTTGAAGGACTGCATGTTCATAAGTTACTATATGCAAAAGACACAAAGTTGAACTGTTTAGGAAGAACGTTCAGCAATACACATGCTATAAAGTATTGCTGTGATTCCTCAGGGACCAATAAGGCTGTCATGCTTGAGGGGAAAATAAATTCCCAAATTTATCGAGGAATCCTGCGGGATAATGTCAGAGTGTCTGTTTGCCAGCTGAAGCTCAGTAGGATCTCGGCGAAGCAGCAGGACAACCCTAAATATTGAAGTAAATCTCCCATGGGATGGCTTCAAGAAAGAAAATCTGCCATTCGGAGCAACCCAGTGAGAGCTTAGACCTTAGCCTAATTGAGACTCTGTAAAATAACCCCAGGAGAGCTGAATTAGAGAGGATACAGCTGAGATGGAACTGTTGTGGAAAAGAAAACACAAAAATAAACTCTGAAGCCTCTCTGAAAGGTTAACTCACTTTTTCCCCCGTCACTGTGAATGTCTAATCGGTTAGATTAATAAAGACGTAAAAGGTTAATGGAGTTTTTGGTATTGGCCTAAACACATTGTGTTTGACAACAGATGGCCCTTCACGATCTATTCTTGAAGAAAAACTCTTGCCACGGCAGCTCCTTCAAAACTGGCGGAGGGACACGGTGCCTGCTGTTTCCCATCTTTTGTGGGATTTTCCTGTTTGCAGCTGAAGATCAGAAGACTCAGCTGTAGCTCTTAAGGTTTGAAATGTTCTGGTCAATTATTAAGTTCTTAGATTTGTAGAATGAATAATAAATTGTTTTGACAACCTTTACACTTTTAAGGATTACGCATACCATGTGTTTGATCGTTAGCTTTGATTGGCTCGTGACTGATTTGACATTTTCTTTGACTGTTAGATCAAAATTGTAGCTTTGTCTCACAAGATACCATCAGCAGGACCTACAACAAAAGCTCGGATATTTGATGCATACACAATAGGTTCATAAAATATGATGCATTGTTAAGGTTTAAACTCTCCAACAGTATATAGAGTGGTTAGAACACCTACAATGTTAAATGCATTTTACAGCTTACTGCCTCATTAATCAAACTCTGAAAGCTAAAATGTTTTCAAAGAGTGGAAGAGTATATTATATCCCATTTAAATAAACGATCTTTGTACTGCTCCCCCCACATACACTGATGAAGACAAAGCATAAAGATCATTGTGGAACGACAGTTTAAACATTTTAAGTGATATTCACCAAAGGAAGAATAAAAACAAGGCCTAAGGTCTCAAGACAAAACAGACAATTTTATTCGATATTTGAGTCAAATATGAGGTGAAAAGAAGAGTTGTACTTTCTAAGAACACGTTCCCTATGTTTGAGAGTTAGAGGCACCCCAATCATCGAACTTCCAATATTTTAAATGTTCTATGAATTGACACAGATGTAAAGTTGCAGAGAAAGATGTTTCCCTTCGCACACACTCATAGACTATCAGATACACCATGACCTCATATAAGCCTGATGGTGATATAATAAACTTTCTGCCTCCTTAGGGCCCTGCCACACACGTTCATGCATTCATAACCCATTCACGTATAACTTTGGCTTTGTTGTCTGTTTATAGGAAGGATACTCCCTCAGCAGTTCCCAGAGAGCATGCTGCAGCGGCTCCAGGGGCAAAATGAGATGGTCGGGGCTCACACGCGCCCTCTCTTCCTCACAGTTTCTTTTAAGGTCGGATTTGGTGAAGATTTAGAGGGATTGCAGAGAGGGCAAAGAGATCTGACTGTCCTCAGGGTTTGTTTGAAAAATACTCTTTTCTGGGGACTTGTACTGTTTACCAAAATTCTTCTCTTCCCACTTCTTTCCTTTCCTTCCTCCTTCCCCCCGCCCTGTAAATGACTTTTTCTTTGTTAGAATAGGTCCGCAGGATTGCCTCAGTGTCCAGCCATTATTGAGTTGGTTGGTTTGCCCACTTTGGCTGAGGCCTTTAAAAAAAAAAAAAAGAAAAAAAAAAAGAAACAAAAGAAAAAAACACTTTTAGAAAAATCAGCCTTAAGAACTGGCTTCAGCATCAATATTTATGGTGCCCTGAATATGAAGCGCTCTAATGCTGATGATCCCCTGACCCGACTTGCAGTTTCATCATCTTCGGATTCACATTTATGATTTGGAGGAAAATGTCTCAACAATTATTGGACGGGTAGCAGTGAGCTTAACTCCTCTGACTTCTGTGGTTATTTGACCACACGGCGCATGCTGGTGTTCGCGACACAAAGCGCCGCTACCGCTAACCCCAGCAACGTAGAGCTGTTATGTTAAAGGTGTTACTTGAAGTGATAAACTGACACATTTGACTGAATCATCAAACAAGTCTGTTGCTTGAGCCTTTTAGAGCCTTAAATGACTTTTCACTCGTCAGTAAACAGTCCTGATTGGAACTGTACTATTTGGGCTTACTCCTGCTGCTCTCACCGTGTCGTCGTTCCAGCCCAAACAGGCATCCGTTTCCATATGTATAAAGCACTGAGCATCCTGCATAATAAGTACTCAGCACCAAATGCAGGCAACTAGCAAACAAATATAGCATTCGCTAGCGGTCCGGTGATCAGATGTGCAACTCTATCTCAAAGATAATTGCGCTGCAGATCTGCAATTTTTATTCCTAATCACTTCGCCATTTTAACTTGATGAGGTTATTTAAGTGATATGTTCACAGAGAAAAGAAAAACACTGTCACAACACAGTCAAGCGTCTTAGAGTGATACAAAGAGGTCTAAATTAAAGTGTGTGTTGGCGTTTTGCCAGAATGAATTTACCTTTTTGGAAAGTTGTAATTTGCATAAATTACACTGTGACTCACAGTTGTTGAGACGAGCTCTCGACACAGACTGCAGCCCAGAAGCGAGAGCAGCTCAGCCTGCTTATCACCTGTAGACAGCCTCAACTTGTCATTTTTCCCCCACCATGAAACCCCGCCAACATTCTTCTGCTTTCTTCACATTACCCCAAGTCTCTCTCTTTGCCTGCCTCTCCCACAATTCCACAGTGCTGATCCACTTTCCCATTTCGTCCATCACTCTTCATTGTTCACGTTTCTGTGGAAGGTCACTTGATCTGGTTTGGGACTGATGGAAATGTTTCAATTGATTGTTCATGACACGCATGCACACACCATGGACGAACACGCCAGAGAAAATGGGCCCTTCGGTTTATCAAGGGCGAAAGATAAACAGCTCTGGGGAGGGTGAGAGACAAGGTAGGGATGTTAAATGTGCTGCTCTAAATGTCTTCACACATCGTCTGTTAACTGATGCTGAATCAGGGCATCCGTCCTCCTCAGGAAGATCCTGAGCTGTGGTGTGTGCGCTTCTATGGGTGCATGACTGTTGCAGGCTCGCTGTGTTTGCGGCACTTGCATTATGACACAATCATCCATTAATCAAGAGGTAAACTGGACAGATTATCACAGCAAAAGACCATGTTTGATCTGAGCTGGAACAAAAGTGAAAGGATATTTAGAAAGGAATGAGGGACACATCCGCAGCACCTACTGTACGAGAATATTACATTTGAATGCAAAGAACTACCGCTCTGCAGTTGCTAATAATGTATTTACTCACTCACATAGAAGTGATAAATGGACTGCACTTTCTTTTCTAGTCTTTCCCAGTCACACAGACAACACAGAGCCTTCTCACACGCCCGTTCAAAGATCACACCCTTACACTGATGGAACAGCTGTGGTTCAGCATCTTCAATCCATTATACTTGGACTAAAAGAGCCAGGGATCAAACCTGCAACCTTCTGGTGAATCAAGACCTGCTGCATCATCTGTTGACCCGCTCCATTTCCTGAGTTTCAGTCACCTCTCAGCACTACTACAATACTAAGTACTATTATTATAGCCACACAGTGACACTGGTACAGTAATCAAAAGACAGAAGATCCAGTCCTCTGCTTTGTCACTCCGGCCAAAGTGGTGTCAGATAGCAGATACTTCTTCAGCCAGGATGAAATAAGGTGAACTGAGAGGAAATTGTGCCTTTAACAGAAAAGAAAAAAAAAAAAGATTTTTCCACTTAAAGTACAAAAGGTGTCACAGAACCTTGGATAGCTTAGCCATGTGTGAATATCAAGTCAAAATTAAACAAAATACAGCAAAAACAAAAAAAACAAAAGCAATAATAATAATGGTTAGATTTTTCTTGGGGCTTACATCAAATAAGTATACTCCCTTATGTCTGGAGGGAATTTCTGTATTTTATCTTTATTTAAAAAAGAAAAAATAAAATAAAATAAAGTCTTGAAATGTGAATATTGCAATTTGGCTATATTGGGAGTTTGATTATATTTCAATGAATTGCTCAGCACTGCTACTAAAGGAGAGCTGAGTGTTAGTATTTAGTCACTGCTGATACCACACAAGTTTGCACAATGGAAGTGTGGGGAGTGACAATAACAAATCCCCCTGAAAAGTATAATCGCTGAATAGAGGTGGAAACTCGGACAGAGGCGATTTACATTCGAAGCGATAAGGAAAAATGATGAATGTGGAGATGCTCACAGTTGACTGCTTGGAGTATCCGACATTAAAGTGTTGCTTCACGAATATCAACAGCAGCAAATTATTATTACATCTATGAGGCTGGAACCAGAGGATGTTCGGTGCTTTTATTGTTTTCGACTTAAGCCTTTAAATGATTTTCTAAAGTTGTTGGAGGTTAATTTTCTGTTGGTGGACCAATTAATTGCTTCACTCTTCACTTCAGTTCAGTACGCGTGTACGTATAATCTGAATTGGAGTTTCAAGCTCACATTGTTGCTTTGTCTGTTCGTTTGGCTTGCCTGACAGATGGCTGCATCAGTGTCCCTTGAATATTTTCCCACAGCCGCAGTCAGTGCTATATTTTCTACATGAAGTTGCTTTGGGTACCACTGAAGGGGATTTACCTTTACAGTTACAGTAAATGCCATGTTCTTGCCGGAAAGAAGCACTTTATTACGAGTGCAATGCTTTGATAAGAACTGCTTTACGCAAAGTGTCAGAGGATCTTTTTTTTTTTATTTTATTTTTTTTTTTTATTGTTGAATGCCTTTCTTGGTGCCCATCTTCCAAGCAATTACATAGGAGACAGTCATCTAATCTTTTGAGTCTCTGCTAAAATTGTGCTGCTGCCTCTGCATAGTGTTATATTAAATTGCTTAACAAAAATATGCTTAACTCACTGAAAATGGACTTGTGTAAAATCTTCTAGGCTGTGCCATTCACACACCCTGATCAATATTCAATGTTCTAAACTGGAGCACAAAACTGTAATTTCAATTTCAACACTGACTTGATGGAAGAGGGAGGAAACTGTGGCACTGCATAAGGAAGAAAATAATGCACCCATGATGATCCTGACAGCAGTGGCAGCTGAGGGGGGGCTCAGAAAAGAGACAGAGGAAGACAGAGACAGGACAACAGGCGAAGACATCCGAGGACACAGCAAGGGGAAGGGTTGAGGACAGAGCAAATGCTGTTTCTCTTCTGCTTCTCTGCTCTCCTGCATTTATGTTAAGACTGAGGGAGAGGGGATGGATAGGGATGGGTGATTTCAGGTCCCCTCATGCGAAGAGAACAAAATCTGTCATTCTGCGTCACTCATACTTTGGTACCTGCGTATTTTAATGAACATGAAAGTATTGTGCAGCAAAATCAAGTCTTAGCAAGGTCATGATTATAAATGCAATCTTTCATGATTTCTGATTTTGTAACAGAAAACGTTACATCATTATTGCATAGGAAAAAAAGGGTTTTTGCTCATTTTCAGGTGAGTCATCCAGGTAAAGCTCAGTTATTCCACACAGTGAGGTCCACAATCATGGTCTCTTTACTCCTGCCTGTAATTTGCATTAGTCTCTGCACATTGCTGAATACAAACTCCATTAAGCAATGGAGATTTAGACGTTGTTAAATCCAAACATAAATTAATTCATTCATCCATTCACTCATCTTCTGCTGCTTATCCATTTCTGCGTCGTGGGGGGCGCTGGAGCCAATCTCAGCTCCAACACACAGAGACAGACAGAGACCAACAACCACTCACACTCACACTCAGACCTACGGACAATTTAGAGTCACCAATCGACCCAAACATGATGTCTTTGGACGGGGGAAGGAAAGTACCCGGAGAAAAACCCACACAGACACAGGGAGAACACACAAACTCGACACAGAAAGGACCAAGGCCGGGAACTGAACTCGCAACCTTCTTGTTGTGGGGCAACAAAGCTATCCAAACATTAAATCTCATTAGATTTCCTGACTACCTGTAATGTGAAGGGTTTGCTGAGCAAAGTGAAACCAGTCTACGGTTTCATTATTTCATTTATTATGTGTCTAATTGGGTTTGTTGTTGCAGGTTCGTACATTTTTCTATGTAATGAAACTTTAAATGTAAAAGGCAACCTAAATGAAAGTCTTTTTGTGCTATGCATTATTCAACCAATTCTAAAACTTCCTCTGAAGGCCATGGGAAGAAAAAAAAAAAAAAGCAGCAAATGAGGATTGAAGAGAACAAAAAAGAAAAAGTGTGCAGTTTAAGTCCATCTACTGGGTAAAAGAAAAATTCAATTCACAAAGAAACAACTTACATTTTTTAATCAATCATACAAAGATCCTCAGTATTGGAGAAATTTACTTCGACCCAAGTTGATGCTGATGTCAAAAATATTTGAGGTCAACAGGATGAGTGAATTTTTGGTTGTACATACAAGAAAAACCAGCTATTTCTTTAAGTCCTGCATGGCTGCTCATAAGGCAAATGGTTCAAAACCAGTAAAAACAAATATAATAACAAATATAATAACTGATATAAGACAGTGGAGTGGATGTGAGGAACATTCTCCTCTATTAACAAGACAGAAACTAAACAGCCAGACAACAACAACAACAACAACAGCAACAAAAAAAAAAAAGGAATTGGTAGGACACACGAGATGAGTGTATTGCAGCTGTGAGTGGTGTGAGTTCTCACTATCCGTCAGCTTACGATTTACACAGGCTTTTCTAATGCATCAGTGCCCTCAGCCTGTCATAGCTTAGCAGCGTGCCTGCCCTTAAAGATATGAAAATCTGCTCCCTTGGAGCGTGCAAATCAGCATTTTTGGAGCACACACATGCATGCAGACATAGATGTGTGGAAACACACATCCAAATATTTCAGCCTCCAGGAAATGCACATTTACACAGTTACAAGTTACAAGTGCGCACACACACACACACACACACACACACACACACACACACACACACAGAAAGTCACATTGCTTTGGCTTGAAATGCCTTTTACGGAGATTGAGTACGAGCCCTCAGCTGATCTGAATCTAGGCTGGAATTTGATATGCGACTGAAAGAAGCAAAGTCATTCCAGCTGGGCAAGAGCACCTGTCGGTTCACACACAGCTGCCGCCGTGGCCAGAATTGGGCAAACCAACTGACTGAGAACGTTACAGACTCCACATGCGTGTGTGCATCCTTGCATTTCCACCGGTGAATGACCTTAAATGGATCAAAACATAAAGCAAATCACCCGAAGTTGAGACATGGTCTTTTTTCCAGGTTGTGAGGAAACACACTTAGACACATGCACACGCACAAACATACTGTACAGTAGCAGCTGCTCCCTATTTCTATTTAGAAAGAACATTTGCTCACATCCCAACCTCTGAATATAATCCCAGGGCAACAGATGTTAGACACATGACTCACCACAGGCTGATGACAAACCCGACACAGCACTATGTAGTTCACTTGTGTGCAAAACCCTCTTTGATATTCCGTGCATTACTGCTGGCTGAGGTTAGCAAGCGGATCACATCTATTAGCTTGCTAATTCTACAGCTTGGCCTTTGCATAATAAGATGCATTTTCTCCAAGAGAGTGAGTGAGAGAGGGTTGAAAGAGAAAAAAGGAGTAGAGGTGGGAGATAAGGAGGGAGAGGGGAGACAGGGTAAGTAATCAAAACATGTTGGCAATGACTTAATGAGTGAACTTCGCCATTGTAATATTGGCCTCAGATGGTAATTGAGTAAATGAAGGGGTTCTTCGCTGCTTCTGCTCGCAGCTGGTGACAAATATATCGCTTCCACTCATCTCCACCATCCCTATCTGATGCATTAACCCCTAATGGACTGCCAACATGCATATTTATTGCTGATAATCATCCTACTTTTTTTCTTACCAATTATGATCTGTAATTTTCTAGTTTATTATCATTCATTCACCTTCTACTGTTTATCTGTTTCCGGGTCGTGGGTGGTGCTGGAGTCAATCCCAGCTCACACTGGGTGAGGGTGAGGTACACCCTGGACAGGTCGCCAGACCATCACAGGGTCAACAGACAGAGACAGACAGAGACCAACAACCACTCACAGACCTACAGACAATTTAGAGTCACCAGTTAACCCAAATGTGATGAAACCCACGCAAGCATGGGGAGAACATGCAAACTCTGCACAGCGCTAACCACTACGCTGCCGTGCTGTCCAGGAAGATTCATGAAGGACCGAAATTTACCGATAGCACAACAGTTAGACAAATATGCTGTTGGCTTCCCCGAAAGGCAATAAAAAGTCACGTACGCAAGAAGTAAAAGCTACAAGAATTTATGCCAGAAAATGTATTCTTAGTTACCTCCATCTACATACCTCCCTTATACACCATCAACTCATCCATTTTTAAGCCACTTTTTCCAATTATGGTCAGAGTGCCAGGTACTTAAATAGCTGCCCAAAATGTTCTTTTTCTCAGATAATTGCTTGAGCTCCCCCCGGGAGAGGGGGAGTATCATAAGGAGGTGCCCAAGTGTTCTCAAGCCAGCTGCAAGAAGCAAACCAGTCAGCATTCTACTGGTGTACCTTTGGATCTCCTCCCAGTTGGTTGAGCCCCAAATAATGGAGTAAAAGGAAGCCATCATCCTATTGGTGATCAGACTACCTCATCATATATCATTAATATCAGTAGGTCCAAACAGATCACAGTCTCCACAACAGCTAATGTGAGAATAGATGCTCCATTAAAAAAAAAAAAAAACACAACAACAACAACAACAACAACAAAAATACTTAACTACTCTATTAGCCCAGATTTTCTGGCTTACCCTCAGAATAAACTGGATAAAGCATATGAGACTGATTGGCAGTTTGATGGGATGATCATAAAGCAGGACCACTTTAAGATACATAACAGAATTCCACAACAGTTAAAACAAACCTTCCAAAAACTAGAGACCAGCGACTGCTTGCCAATATCTCTGCAGCACAGCAGCACCGTCAAGCATGACAAACCCAACAGCCTTTATCTGGAGAGAGATGTGCCACTTTCATACATTCCATGCATATAAATTGTCATAAAATAATAGCAAAATCATATAGGGTAACATATATTAATGTATCATTTATTAAATAGATATTACATGCAATATTGACAGTGTCAATATAGTAGTATGTAGTAGTAGTAGTAGTAGTAGTAGTAGTATCAATGTAGTATTGACAGTGACACTCGTTGGCTGGTGGGCTCCAATATGAGACCTTAGTGCTGCTCGAACACATGCACTGCATTTACACACATACACCCAAGACTCTTTTTTGTTTTAGCCATTACCATAATACAGTGTCCTTCAGTATAGTCCAGGTAAGAAAATAAAAAAGAAACACCTTCAGATTACAGTTAATTACGGTCTGATTATCATTTGGTTACCAAAGATACTGTCTTTTTTTTGGGGGTGTGTGCAGGTCATAGTCAAGGCTGGCTCATCTTTCACACTTCGCTACAAGATGAAACAGGCACAAAGAAAAGAAATATGAATGGAAAAAAACACAATCTAGAGAAGCTCAACGGCTGATGGATCAAAGATACACAACAGGGATCTGTCTGAAGGACTCTCTTGGTTGAGTGGGTTGAGGCTTACTCCTTCTAAAGAACATGATCAAAATCAAATGGAGAGGCAAACAATGTCACATTCATAGCAAGGACAAAGATGCCACAAATGTTCAGCGCTCAAAAAAATGCTTACAACATGCTTGAAAAGCCAATATTTTTACTGGCAAGATGTACACAGAAAGGGGGTGGGGGGGGCTGCAAAGGAGAAATAGCAACCAAGAAGGGGCTGAATAAGGTCTCAATTAGTACAAAGTGTGTTTTATATTCATTTGAGTCATCGATAACTGAATTCTGGAGTACATCTCTGAAAGGATTTTGTAGCTGGTGTATCAGGCATTTTGGATGTTGGTGTGATTGTAATGCGAAGCCCTGACACCGACTTTGTTTGTAAGCAAGATAGATTTTGCATGATGAAACCTTGGAGGGGAAAAAAAAAAAACAAACTGTGGAAGCAAATGAAAATTTCATGGCCCAGTGCCTCCATAGTATTCTGAGTTAGCGCTTCTATTTCAAGTTCCCACACTCAAAAAATGTTTTTTTTGACCGGAAAAGGTTTGGTTAAACCCACCAATCCCCATCCCCTCCAATTTTGCATTTCTCAAGCACCCAACACTTCATGAAAGGGGTTTCTTAGTTGTTGTATGTATGTATGTGTATAAAAAAAAAAAAAAGCGCTGTGTGATAGCAATTTTGAAGCCAAAATCTCTTGGTATGCCACCAAACCATACCATACTGTATGGTATGTAAGAGATTTTGGACTATTCCATGCTCCCATCTTTGTGGAACAGTTTGAGGATGGCCCCTTCCTGTTCCAACATGACTGTGCACCAAAGCACAAAGCGAGGTCCATACAGATATGGATGAGAGCGTTTGGTGTGGATGAACATGACTGGCCTGCACTCCTGACCTGAACCCGATAGAACACCTTTGGGATGAATTAGAGTGGAGAGTGAGAGCCAGGCCTCCTCGTACAACATCAGTGTGTGACCTCACTAATGCCCTTCTGGAAAAATGGTCAAAAATTCCCATAAACACACTCGTAAATCTTGTGGAAAGCCTTCTCAGAAGAGTTGAAGCTGTTATAGGTGCAACTGACGTCATATTAAACCCTGTGGATTAAGAATGGGAAGTTCATTTGCAAGTCGACGCAGGCGAGCAAATACTTTTGGCATATACAATAGTGTACATTCATGGTAATATGCTGAGATTTAGACAGAAATAATATTCAGGTTATTTTAAAAGCTTTGACAACCAAATGTGTTTAATTATCACTGACAGTCAGCCCCCGTGCTGATTTTATATGTTTTCCATTTTGTCATGCCAGAAATGGACTTTTACGGAATTTTGCAAAGAGAGGGAAAACTGTAAAAGCCCCTGTTCATTTTTTTACTTTAAACAAAAGCTGTTAATTGAAAGAAGTTCACATATAGATGCAATACATGTTTTCATGTTGCTTTTTTTTTTTTTTTTTTTCTTTTTGCTCCAACCAATGGATATGTAAACCTTTAAGCCTTAATAACTAGTCAGCACTGGGCCTGCAACACGGTAGTTCAGATGAGCTGTGTACCTGTGTGTGCGTATGCATGAGAATGTGTGGAAAATCATGCATTAAATGCCAGTGGTTAAAAGTGACTCCAACCAGATAAAAGGCTTAGCCATCTTCCAGGTCGGAAACAGGGTTTACTGCTGGTTGTAAACAACATCAACTGAAAGGCCATAGAAAATGGGACTAAGGGAAGAACACAAAGGAGACATGTCAGATATGTTTACCAAAGCAAACAGTCTACTGCGTAATCCTATCATGACCTTGCAATACGCATAAAGGAGAGAGAAAGAATTACATAGCTTAAATGTCTGATTTAGACATCTTCACATTTTACTGAAGCATTCACTTACTAGTAAGTGCAATAATAACATAATCAGAGAATAAACAAAAACAAACAAAAAAACTGAATCCTTCTACATGTTAAATAATCCCTTTCCTCATTGGAATCATGTTAACTGCAGTGCATGCATGCATGCATGCATTTGTCCTTGACTTATGAAATGAGGCTGACTGATTCCAAGCATTCATTGCTTCCTATTGATCACATTGATTTGACGCTCCCATCACTTACATTCTCTGACCCCTTTGCAGTTTTAGTCCGAACTTCCTGTCTGCTTCTATAACGCTTTCCCTACAATACACGCCAGCTACATCCATAAGCACTTACAGTGACTCTGGCTGCAGCAGCAGTCTCACTTTGTCAACTTGTGAGTTTTTATTCTTCTGTTTAAAAAGAAAAAAAAAAAAAGTTAACGGGTAGGAAAAAAAAGGCAAGACTGGAGGGAAGACTACCGACTACACAGAAAACAACAAAAAGATGACAAGACACGACAAGAGAGGAGAGGAGTAAGAGAAACACAGGATAAGACAGTCTGCAAGAACAAATCGATTCAGATCTCTTTCTAGTTACTTTAAAGTCAGCTGAATCCCGAAGAGCGAGGCGAACGAGGGACATCATGGAGACGTACAGAGATTCCTTCAGCCTGAAAATGACCAGCAAGACTCCCCTGACAGAGCCAGTGAGACAAAAATCAGAGTCAACATGTGCACAAGACAAACTGGAGACAAACTGAAATACACAGAAATGGACAAAATAGGAGCCTGTCTCTGTGACACAGAACATCAGTGTCACCAGCAAATAGGATAGTTATATTACTCATTACTTTACTACATCACTACATCACAATGCTACCTACACTGCATTCACATGTAAAACCGCCAGGCAAATACCACACATTCTCTGCATTTCATTTGCCATTCCATACCTTGTTATTTATTTATTTATTTATCCTCTGCCACCAGAAAACTCTCTGGTGTCTGGCCCTGACAGTGTTCAAAACAAACTAAGAAAAATTATCAAGACAATTTAAGATGCAGTGTCACAGTCTTCCTTTTTTGCAGAGGGTGGACCGACTCGCCTCACTTGATGTTCTCACGCTAAGCTAAGATGACTCACAAGGATGTAAATGATTACCCATTTTTCCAGCAAATATGCTTTCCCTCCAAATGATCGTTATAATGGAGAACTCAAGAGACAAATAACTTGCTAGTTGTTAGTGGAAAAACCGCTGACTGCTGAGCATACCTATGGCTGTGTTCAGGCTGACATTATCCTTTTCAAAATCCGACAACTACATGTCAGAATGAGCCGTCAGAAAATCCCACATTTGTACAAAACATCCAGCTGATCGTTGCAAGTTACACCTTTCCATTAGTCATTTCTATATTTGTTTCTGAAACTGTGCTAGAATCAATTATTAATAAAGGTAAATCTCACACGCCAAGTTATGAGTCAGTGAGTACAATTAAGGAGCAGGACAAACTAACGAACCAAGTTCCCCTTGTTTATAATGCACCACCATGTCCCTGTCCCTTTCACCTCAAATGGCAGCTTTGCCTCACACCTAGCTTCTTGTGCCTCCCCTTTAACTCTCCTCTATTCCCCCCAGGGAAAGAGAGGAAAAAAAAAAACAGGCCTAGTGTAATACAGCACAATCTCACTCATACTTATGAGATCACTGTTTGCCAGTGCAGAATAATTGCATGTTCATCAAGCAAAAAAAAAGTTCAGCCTGGGTCAAGCTTTTGTCAGAGGAGAACGGTACATTAACCTGCCAGTCAAATACGAGCAAGCACACATTGTCAACAGAATACTGTGACGCAACCACCACATTTCTACTGTTTGCCTTGTGACCATTGTGAATAACAGCTGCATTTTCTTTCAGTGTTTCAGTCCATCACATTTCAAACATAAAAAAAAAAAAAAAAATCAATCATAAATAATCAATTTATACTCACACCATGCTGCCAGGTCTTTAATTGACCAAGGGCATAGTTTTGGTCTGAATGCCCAAAATGGATGGTGAAGTAAGTTTCAACATGTGCTGCCCTCAGTGAAGGAGAAAAGCCACAAACCTCTCAGTCTGAAATCTACAGGGGGTGCGATGTTTACAGGGTTATTGCTTTAAGATTTGAATTTTGTTTCCTGTGGCTATAAATAGAGGCCTTTTGGATTCAGTGTTTTGCCGGCTAATAATCAGCAACACAGGGACTTTGGCATACCTAAGTGTTTGCCTACCTGACGCCCCTCTGTGAAACAGTTTAGCAGGAAGAAATTTGGAGAGATGGAGGGAAGCAGGGCATTTCTACCAAAGCGACCAATGCGCAGCACAACATGAAAGCAGGAGCCTTGTTCAAAGAGTTGCCGTCTGCTACATGCCCCACTAGTCTGCATGCTCTTTAATCCCCCCTACTGGGCTAATAAATTCCCCTTTAATTAGAATGCAAATACCACTAATTTGATTAATATACCAGGACTTGTTTTCGTGTGACCGAGGCGGAGAATAAGAAGGAAATTAAATGATCCCAAGAAATTGAGCGTAGGTTTACAAATGTCACGCATAAGGCAGAAGTGGACGTTCTGATGTCTGTCCATGGCCTTTGTCAGCAATCCTCTCCATTGTTCTCTACTGGAGATTAAAGTGAGAGCGGAGAAGCTGAATGGGAGAGGGAACGAAACCGTTACAATTGGGGGGGGGGTGGCGAAGAGAATAAGAAACCGAGCAAAGTGAGAATTCTTAACATCACTCATGATTAGAAGCAATAAAACCAATATTCAGCTGTCAGCAGTAAAGCGCATCCCACAGTGAGGTTTTGCTCATTTCCTTCTGTGTCTCTGTCTGCATACATCTGCGAGCGTGTGCGTGTTTGTGTGGCACTGACATGATATAAAGGCTCGTCAGGCTGCTGAAGTGTGATGGGATGTCATATTAGGATGTTTTGGTGCAGATGGAGGCACTTTAGAGGCGCTGATGGGAAAAGAGAAAGTTTTAGGCAACGCTTTAAGAGCCATTACAGCGTGTTTTCAGTGGGAAATATGGGAGCTACAAGTATAAGGAGCATGGTGCCTATGAAAATGAGTGAGACAGTAAACATGGTAGGCCCGTATAGAAACAGCGGCAGGCTAACCGCTTAAACAGGCTGCATATATTACCACAAGGTTAACGTCACCTTCAAACTTTAAGGAGGCATCGCTCTCAAAAATACAGCAAGCGATGGTTCCTAAATAAATGCAAAGCTTTGTCAGCCAAATGTTGTGCCAATCAAAGCTAATGCCATCAAGTTGCCAGATTGTTTCCCCCCACCTTAGCCTCTTGTCTGCTTGACACTTTTTCCCAGATTGATGTGTGTGTTGCACGGTAATATCTTTTAATCGTGGGTCGGAGATATAACACGGCCAATTCATTTTTTTTTTTTTTTTCTTTTGGATATCCTTGTCATGATTGATAGATATCGTCAAAATTAAAGGCTCGACTTTGAGGTCAGGAAGAGTGATTTGCTGTCAGCGCTTCTTTAATAGTGAAAGGAGAGCCGTTGAGTCGTTTCTCTTTGGGGACAGTGAGACAAAGAAGATGAGGAAAGGGGGGGGGTGTTGGATGAGAAAGAAGAGCGTGGAGAAGACCGTCTTATGAGGTTATTAGGTTTTAATCAATATGGTATATGGCCAGAGGATGATTGGAAAACAAACCTAATCTGGGAAGCAATATGTCTCTCGTTCATCTCCCAGACTGTCTCTCTGGTGAACGCGCCTGGCTCCTATTGCAACCTTTTTCCAACACATACACGTCACTGTGAATGCTGAGTTCACTTATAAAACAAGCAAACATCATCTTGGACATCTGAGATTCTTGCAGTTGACGTCAATTTATGGCTTATATTAGAGGGTTCTTTTGAATATCTCCATAGCCTGCCTAAAATCTCAAAGCAGTTCTCACTGGGCGCGGGCCCTTGTTGAATATATTCAGGGCTTTTGCACCCCTTGAATAGTGGTGAAGAGACATCCGTATGTGCACCAAATTGTCATTTTCACAAATTAACTGTGTTGCAAATAAAAGGTGGAGACTAACAGATGTATATACATTCCGCTGGACTCACTGAGGTGAAGCCGCTTTCCTTTATTTAAAGCTCCTTCCGTTTTCTAAGCCTGAGCAAGACTCCTGTTTGCCTCTGTGTTTTTTTTTTTCTCTTCCTCCTGTGGAAGAAGGGGTGAAGTGGCACTGTGGCCTCGAAAAGCATGTGCTTATCATTTCTCATGTTTGTGATTGATTCAACCAGGCCGAAATGACTTGAGATTGTTCAGTTAGTTGCACTTGCTGCAGGTGTTAGAGAGCCAAAACATGGTGTTAGAAGATAATGAGCACATCAGCCCAAAAAACAAAACAAAACAAAACAGCTAAGTGATGGACACTATTACATTCATAAAAATACAAGCTCCTCAGGGATACAATGATCCAGGACTTGTTACCACTGTGGCCAAGGTGTTTACACGGTCCATTAATCTTTATCAAAAGAGAAGAAATCAAGGACTAAAGAACCTGAAAACAAAAAGAAAAAACATTTTATTTTCAAGGAGCAACCAAGGTGAAACAGAGTCATTGACACCAGGGTCCAGCTTTATAAATGATGTGTTCCAACATTTTTTCTTAGATACAGTTAAGATGCAAAAAGAAGAAACTTTTCAATTCAGCATAAAACAAAACATCACGCAAATGCATTATTATTATTATAATAATTATTATTATTATTATTATTATTATAACATGATTTCATGTTTAACACAGCAAAGACCATATTAATAGTTTCTTATGTTTGTGTTTTAGTTTTTGACAAAACCAAAAATATCCTTGGTATTGTTATTGTAATGCATTATGTAAACAGTTTAGGGGCTATTTCAATATTAACTAATCACACTGATGACTTGCCTGTCTCTAGATTCAGAAGGAGTAAACCAAGATTTAAAGCAGGAGTGGCTGTGCTGACGTTTACTGATGAGCTCAGTTTGTAATTTCACCAACAAACAGCGAAATTGTGCCTCTTTTTTCCAGTTCTCTTCTCAGCCGTGTCTGATAATTTGCGTAGGAAAATTCTGGATTAAGGGAGGATCGTCATCCTGTGGAAATGGGCCTTGTGCCCTGTCTCTTGATGATTGAGATTCATAAAAAGATAATTGTGTGCATTTGCATACCTTTATAATTCTGGCAAGAAAAAAAAAAAGTTACTGGTTGTGGGCTTATACAGATTTTTAGTCAAGAATATAAATAGTTTTATGTATCTGGATGGGTGACAGTCCAAAATGCGAATATCAATGATTTAATAAAAAAATAAAAATCTAGGTCATTAACTTCCCGAATTTGATGATTTTCTGGGTAAAACTTTGTGCTTTCACCTTCCATGAGACCATTTGTTTGATGTGGTGATAGAAAGAACTAAATTTTAGATCCAAGACAAGGTCGCTTTGCATCTAAGCTGGTAATGAGCACTACCACACTGAGAGGAGCAAGCTAAAGAACTCTGCTGACAAGCACGCCTGCTGGGTAGATCCCTCCGGATACGTTGACAACATAACCAGCTGGGAGACGACCCCCGGGCAGATCCAGGACATGCTGCGGGAACTAAACTTCCCATCTGGTGAGGGAACCATGGGGTTCCCCCAGTAGAACATTGAGGTAATTGCTTGGGAAAAACAATTCCTGGGCTTCTCTGCTCACCTTTTTTTTTTTTTTTAAGTCACAACTGTGGCCCCTCGAATATTCAAAATGAATAATCAAGATGGATAATCATGTGGAATTGAAAAATCTGTAATTATAGCTTCAAAGTGATCATTTTGACACTGATACACTTGTCGCTAACTAGCAATAACAACTTATTTTCAAAACCTGTGTTTGTGTTGCACTTGCAAATTTAACACTGGTGTAAAAAATTCCTTCGGAGACTGTGACGCTATTAGATAGATCTGACAGCATGGAATGATCTGTGTTTACGTGTGTGAATGTTTTCTGAAAATGTTCGTGGCACCATGTTCCACTGATACCATCATTTTGGTCTGTTGCACAGTCACACAGGCACGCACGCTTCAATGAATGGAGCAGCTCATTCAGAGACACAGTGGGCCCTGCTGCATGTACATTTAAGTTTTACTCAACAGGTCTATAGCTCGTGTGCAATGGATTTCAACGCTGCATCCATTACATGATATGTAGTAAAACTATCTAGTGTGTCTGTGTGTGTGCGTGTGTGTGTGTGTGTGTATTTGCTCTACTCAGGTGGGTGAAACACACAAGCTCTTTGTTACCAATACTTTAATTTTAAGTATGCAATCATATCCCAGGTGCAGCTGGCTGGCAGAACAAAAAACACTCAGTGCCTGGCCTAGGGGCACCTCGGTGGGAGTTGTTTAGGGAGCTGGCAGCGCTGGGTAAACACTAAGCCGTGAACGTAAGACTTCTATTTGTCCGCCGTACACCAGTGTGTTACATCAGCATGCTGTTGTGACAGCGCCCTTTTCCTTGCAAACTGCCACCGCATCACCCCCTTGGTCTTTCCGGTACTGAGCCCAAGAGAAGGGATGCTGCAACAGAGCATGACTAAATATTTCAGCAGAGCAGATGGCCAGGACTTTTGTCAGTAGTTGTGGCAAGATGGAAAGATGTCTAGACAACTGCAGCTCCAGGCAGGTTTATATCGTATGTTACAATTTGACCAGCAGGATGCTGCTCAGTGCAAAGTTAATGAATACAGTCATAGTTTACATAATTTGGCTTTTTTTTTAACAAAGAAAAACTCCTAAAATCAACAAATGAATGTCAATGAATTAAATATATACAAATACGTAATTTAAAAGTGCTTTCAAAAGTATGAATTCAATACATACAGTAGAAGGAGAACAACATAGTTTCCCTGGATGGCTCTCATGGATGGCGCAGCCGGACACTAAAGTTTCACCTCATTCTTTGCAACTCTCTCAGGTTGGACATGAATCAGGTGCAAACAGGACTTTTCCCGTCTATCCAGTAATGTCCTGTTTCTCTATTATGTATAGCACCATTGTCTGGGCTCTTGACTCCAGAACAACCACCCTGTTGCCTTTAAACCCTCTTTGTTAAGTTTCCGCTGCATGCTTCGGGCCATTGTCTTGTTGGAACGTTGCGCAGTTTAAACAGATTGTACTACAGGATGTCCCCATCTTCTGCTACGTCCATTTTAGCTTCTACTTTTGCAAACCCTGCAGGGCCTGCTGTCGAGAAGCATCCCCATAATATGACGCTGCCCCCACCCTGCTTCACTCCTCAGGGATGATGCGCTTGGTGTCTGCCAAGCACAGCGTTTGCTCTGATGGCCAAAAAGCTTTGTTATGGTCTCATCAGACCAAAGAGCCTTCTTCGAGGGAACCTTGAAGTCTCCCACATGCCTTTGGCTGGACTCTAATTGAGATTTAATATGATTCTTCTTCCTCTGTGGCCTTCACTTTGCTGTTCTTCCAAAAGGGCTTTGACTGGTAAAGAACCAGGCAGAAGTTGTTGTATGCAGAGTCTCTCACACCTCAGCCGCTGAAGCCTTTAACTCCTCAGTCATATTCATGGGCATCTTGGCGTCCTCCCTCACTGCTGTCCTTCATGGACACTCACTCAGTTTGTGAGGTCGACCTGTTCTAAGCATTTGCACATGTGCCGTATCTCCCTCCCATTTCTTAATGATGGATTTTAGCTGAACTCAAGAGGATGTTCTGTCACTAACCCGAACCCTCTTTTGAGTAACCTTTTCACGGAGTTGCTTGGACTGTTCTTTTGTCATTATGGTGAAGCTGTAGCCAAGAATACCGATTAACCAGTGACTGAACCTTCCAGCCCCGTGCGTCTTTATACTGCAATCTTCGGAATACATTCGCTGCACTCAGGTGATCCACGTTTTACTAAATGTGAGGACTGCCAGCACCAGCTGGCGGTAATTGCGTTGAATTAGGTCAGTTAATTTAAAGAGAGCGAATATTAATGCAATCACTTATTTTCACCTATTATCACTTATTGAGATGAATACTGAGCCAGAAGAAAGCAGGCGTGCTGTGCAAGAATGGGGCAGATGTATTTATTTGGAGTATTTTATCTTATCTGAGAATGAACGTGCTGCTTAATTCATTGCTTAGTCTTGGGTTTTTGGTTCTGCCGTGAATAGTGACCACTATGAAGATTTGACTTCACAATTGACATCCCACCGCAGGGTTTAGCGAGCATTCAATTGTCTGAACTTCTTGCACTGGCGTAGAGAAAAATAACACTGATGCTGGACAACCGTGAGTGATGAGCCCACTGAGACAGCAATGGATCACGATTTCATGTGTTACATAAGGTACAGGCAGAAAAAGACTCCACCATTAGTGTAAAAGCTTACTGTTAAACATTTTTAAACATTCACATGTGATCTCAAAACAAAAATATAGCATTTAAAATATTGTGAAATATTAACCTGAATAATTATTATCCATTACAGAAACGCACAACCTCTTTTACTCATATCAAAGCCCCAGATAATGAGCATGTGACGAGAAGAGGTTTAGGTTTATATATCTATTTTTTTTTATATCTTAAATTTTATGGGATGAAAATAATTACACACATAAATGGTTATTTTAATGCATTAGATTCATTCTGGAGTTGCTGTGGGCGTGCAGATACATTTAAATGAAAAGGGTTGAAAATTGAAATACAATTTAACAGCATCTGAAAAGGATGTGCCTTCTCACAGCCAAATCAAAGCTTTACAGAACATGGGTACTGTTAGTGCTGAATTATGTCTGTCTGTTAAACCGTAGGAATGCTCTCTCTATTTCAGCTGTAACACACACACACACACACAAAGTGGACATTCTGAGTGATGGAGCCTTCTGTATTTGGAGGAATCCCAACCTCATTAGGATGATTGTCTGAGAAGCGCCTCTGACCGCCGATCATGAAGTGCAAAATTGAATTTGCAATGAAGTTTGTGAATATATACGCACGTTTGTGTGTATGTATGTGTATATGTCTGTACCAAGATTCATCACAAGGCTGACACTATTTGGACTATTGAGAAATGCCGCATTGAATGCTGTTTTAAGGAAATGACAAAACAGACTGTCAATACGTTTAAGATCAGACTCAAGCTCTTTTTAGGCTGGAACGTTTTTGTTTTACTTATCTGTGTCAAGCAATGTGTGCTACCTTTATTTTTGTATGAAAAGTGCTATGCAATTAAAGGCCTATTTTATTTAATTTGATATTGACTACCACATTTAATCTGAAGGAGGGTAGCAGCTTAATGTCATACTGTAAAATGCTGCATTGGCTTTATTGGACAAAATGACTGATGATTCTGTACATTATAGGACAAAAGAAAACTTGGAGGAAATTGTTGACACTTTTGTGTATGATGCCAAAATTCATAATGCATTGGCAAAGATAGATCTATAATGCATTAGTGTGAGGCGTGGGGAGGGGGGGGGTCAATGAATCATAAATAAGACTTTGATCTCTCTTGCAGATGCTGATCTTCAGTCTGTTTTCCACCATCTCGTTCTCTCCGCTTTATCTCATTCACAAAAAAAATAAATAAATAAAAGTCACATAAAAACATTGCTATCTCCCCCTTTTACAAGATGCATTGGATAGTGAGGGGAGAGGATGAAGGAGAAAGAGGAGCAGAAACTGTCTAAGTGGCACGATTAAAAAGGGACGCAGGCAAAAAGAGACAGGGGTTTAAAAAAAAAAAAAAAAGGAAAAAAAAAAAGAAAAAGAGAGCGAGCAAGAGAAAGAAAGATGGAGAGGGGGAGTTAATAAAACAGCATTAACACTGCCGATTTGCTGCTTTACACCCGGATGGGCACTTCTGTACCTCGACACATTTATGTTCTAATTATCTGCGTCATTGAGGTTGATTGATTGGCCTAATATGATACGCATGGCACCAATTTAGCAAAGAAACCAATCTGTGACAGTTTTTGTTGGCACATGTATCCTCCTCCACCACGCCAGAACCTCTGTTTATGTCTTGTGTTCAATGTTGGCCCGACTTGAGTGAACTTGCGCTATTTACGAGTGCCAATGACTGAACATCATCAATCACACAAGCATCTTGAAAGCACTTGTTCTGCTTTAAGGACGAACGATGATAAGAATATTAACGAGTAATTAAATGGCAACGAGACTATTTGTTAGAGGGAGGACTACGGCGGCGTTCGCTTTTGACCTCCTGTTCGCCACGTTCAGTGTGGGTTTGACAAACAACAGGTGACAGGAATCAAATGGCAGATGTTAGAAATTAAATGGTCATGTGCCAGTTGGAAATTGTCTCACTCCTGGCAAGGGAACTGCCTTTGGAATATTCCTGAACGCTCCTTCAGCTTTACTGTCAAGGGCAATATTTTAGAGAGCGCACATTAAGGCAAGTTGTGACAGATTTAATGAAAACAATTACATATTACACCGTATTAATGTTACCGTGCACACTTGGTAACTCTGCCAAGGAGACCAAGCCCCAAGAGAGACCATACATAAGTCTGACCTTAGTTGAGCGTGCGTTTATCACAAATTGAAGACAAATTAATGGGCATGTGCTCTGACACGTGTCTGACTGTGGTGCAGGAGAACATACATTTTGCATTTCTACCACTTCCCCTCACCCTCTAGAAACTTTCCCTGGAAACTCATCACGGCGCAGCACATTAGAGGAAGGTTGCATCCAGCATGCTGCAGGCCTAAACAGCAAATCATTTGCATTAGAGAGACCATATACTTTGGTTCATGCCAAAGTGACTTTGGTCAGAGGAAATTATAGGAAGTCAGTTTAAATTCATGCAAGCCAGCAGATAAATGAGCATTCACAAATATGCTGTCATTTATGCCCACCTGCCCACACATGCCTGGAAACACCCTGCACTTTGGAGAAGTGGCTCTATTTCCCCACGCACCAGTCACCTGTAGAGACTGAACCACTTTGCAGGTGATCAACACTGCCATAAAACACAATGAACATATGTATTGTAGGACCCACCTTTACTGTGATCAAAGAAAAGGGCATGGAGGACAACAATGTGAAGGGCAAAGGGGTCACCAATTACCTCCAGTGAACAATATAATGTGTTGGCAACACAAGTCCCTCACCCCCACTCAGTCAAAATCGACAAGGAACACGAGAACATATTTGCAGTGACTTTGTATGCCGTAAAAATGCTCGGTGAGAATTAAGTAAAACGCTTCAACAGCAGTTTCTCAGTGACTGGATCGGGAGAAGTTGAATGGAGTGGACATGTGGTCATGCATGGAGGAGGGCCAATCTTGAGAGGCCTTGCCACTGGAGAGTAAATCATTTAATCTGCGCAGGCACACATACGCAAACATGCTCAGGAGTCTGAGAGGACTGCAAGGAAGCTTACAAAAATAAAGGAGTTCCAAGCATATGGTCAGGAACTGGCCGTTAAAAAGCAGAAACATCCAAACTCAACACTGTAACAAAAACTTATTAAAAAGGAAAATGTTCTCATCCATCCATCCTTTAGACTATGAAATGATTCAGACATTGGTGTACACAACTTGTGATGTTCCGAGACACAAAATGCGACTATGTTCTGACGATTGCCTGCGTGCGTAAATTGTTTATATTGCATTTTACGTCTCTTTTCAATTTTGTCCATTCTACAGCATGGCGAGACATTTTCTTTTTAACATGGTCACAGAGCTTGGATCGTGGCATTTTCATTTCATTTTTCATCAAATAAATAAAGAATTGAAAATTAGAATGCTATTGCATTAAATTGGATTCATATTTTTATATGAACATTCTTCCGTAGATATGGATTTGAGCTATTATTATAAAGTGCTGAGTGCCAGTCCGACCTATTCACAGGATAGGAATGACAGCTCACATGTATATTATAGAACTTCACCCAAAGACTGATATAATACTACTAAGAAAATCTTTGAGAGCAGGTCTTTCATGTTGCTCCTGTTTTAATTCCCAGCCTCCCTCACACCTCTGGAGGCCATCGCTACAATAAAATCGGATGTACCATATCAATTCTGCACCACATTCACCCATTGATATGAAACAGCTGATGGAGTACGGAGAGCAATTTGACATTAAATGCACAAAAAGCACATCTTGTGGGAAACACATTAGACCGCAGTCAGATGATGCCTGCGTGTCTTCAGTTCCAGTCTTGTCTGCTGTGTGAGCATTCATGCAATTGCACAAGTGTTTTAAGTAGAGGAGATTTAAAGAAAAAAAAAACAAAAAACAACCATGTTAGTATGCAAACGCGTCTTACACAATGGAAATGCAGTTGCTATGAACACAATGCTGCTAAACATGACAAGAGAATATGCTATTTAGAGCTCATGTTCATTTCCTTTTCGTTTGTTTGTTTGTTTATGCCACCGTGATGTCTTTAGCATTGAATGCTCAAGCTGTTACAAATTCTCAGGGTTAGAGGTCTGGGTTCACAACATTTTACAAACTTAATTTCAGCTCAACAGTACTGAACAACATTCTTTGATATACGGGGTGCATATTAGTGTCATTCTTCTAATTGCACATTTCGCCAAGCGTCTAATGAAACGGACCTTTCGCTAAATTATCTAATTATCTAATAATGACTTGTTGAAGTGAATGTTGATGAATGTTATTGAACGAAGTGAATAATGATTATGATAGCATTACATTAGCATGTTTGCATATTTGCCAATTAGTATTTAACTGAGTAAAATTGGGGCAAATCAGGGTGTTTTTGAAGGTATTTGGGTTTAAACAGTATTTGACAAACAGAAAATTGGAGAGGCTCTCTGTCATTAGAAGGCATGATCTGGGAACCTTAACTGTAATTGTAAAAAATGGTTTCAATCCATCAAATTGCTGTTAAGGCATTATGCTGAATACATTAGAAACTTCCTCACTGCTGCAGTTCCCCCTCATCTAATCTTGTTGCACATCCTCCCAGTTCAGTGCTACAGCACAGTTTGTCTTCACTTTCCCTAAATTTTCCCACTTCACCACCTTTTGGCCTACACTCTGCCAGCTGCCTGTGGGCTGCCCCAAGTCATTTAAAAACAGTGGTGTGGGTCCACCAAACAGCCAGGGGCACACTAACTCACCGGATCCAGCTTCAGCCCTGCACTCAGACACGTCACCTTCGATCCGTTGCTCTGCTAAGTCCCATCTTCTCACTTTCACAGTCGTGGAATGATATTCTCACCTCAGAAAAACAAAATCCTTCCCTCTCTCCAGGGAAACCAGAAAAACAATCTGTTACGGCCCCACCACTGATGATGGCCTGTTTTCAATTCAATACTGAACCCCAGCTTAAAGCACAGATTGTTTACAGGCCAGCTCTCAACCAACAATGACACACAAATATACTGGGAAGGCACCGAGAATTCTATGTTGCAGTTCATCAATGCCCAAAAGGTTCAGGTCCCGATTCTTCAGACAGGACTCATTCTGGTGAGACTGAATATAGATAGAGCTATCTTTATCCTACACAGCTGGGGTAACTGGGTCTAAATAAGAATAAAAGGAGATCCATAGCTTAAAGGAGACTCTCCAAATCCAAAAGACAATTTGGACACGGGACGTCTGAGTTAGAGTTTGTAGTGTGTCCTGCTGGACAGGGCATGCTCAGAAAGGGGTGTGGCATTCTGAGATCATCTTTTTCTAGAGCTTGCATAAATTGAACCACATTTGCTATTATTTCACTAAACTTCTTTTGTTTCCTCACATTTCCATCTGATGTGTTTTTCTAAATGATACTTGATGAAAAAGCATGTATTGCACTTCCACTTTGTAGGCAACATGAGGCAATAACAATTCCAATGAGGACAAATTGTCAAGTGAAAAGGCGAGACAACGCATCAATACTCTCGGAGCTGTAATCCAACACCAATCTAAATCTAAATGACAGGGGCTACATGGAGTGAACACCACACTCACACTCATTGACCATTTCACTATCAACACCTGCACACCTATTTATTCATGCAGTCAGCCAATCAGACCAGAGCATTAAACCATGCCAATACAGGCCAGGAGCTTAAGTTAATCTTCACATTAAACGTCTGAATGGGGAAAAATGTGAACTCTGCAACTTTGTGGTGTAATTGTTGATGCCAGATGTGCAGGTTTGAGTATTTTCTCTCTCTCACTTCCTTTTTCTCTCTTTCTGTCACACACACATGCGCACACACACACGCGCACAGAGAGAGAGAGAGAGAGAGAGAGAGAGAGAACGATGCCAAAAACCAGTGGGTGGCAGCTCTTGGGGGGGGGGGGGGGATTTGTTAATGAGAGAGGTCAGAGCAAACTGGTTGGATCTGACACAAAGGCTATAGTAACTCAGATAACTAATCTTTTTTTTTACTGCAGTAAGCAGAAGGTTAAGGTTCCCCTCCTGTAGAACAGAGACTGGAGGCTGCAGCAGCGAGCCCAGACTATGCTTAACCGGACATTTGAAGCCTAGGAAAACAATACAGCCTCTCCTTATGAATTTGGATTTCTGCAGAGGCCCTCAGGCTGTCAGGTCAGGATTTTAGTTTCAACAGAATTTATTCATCCTGCTATGTGTAAGCAGACCTGGCTGCGGAGGGGTGGAGTAATGGCGTGGGAATGTTTTCTTTAGAAAATGTGGGCCCCCAAATGCCATTAAACCTTGTTCCCAATAAAATGCTGAATCTGTGCAAATCATAACCTTCACAATCCAGACACAAAAAATAAACAAACAAAAAAACAACAGGTGATTGTCCTTCACAGAGAATAGTGTAATCAGTTTAAATTGTATAACACAAATAAAAGGGAGACTAACATACACCGAGTAGCAGTTTTTCTTCATTTCGGGTGAATATAAACATCAGATATTACATTGCATGTCAGAAAAGAATGAAAGAGGTAAGGAGGAAGAAATAACACATCATGTTAGATATAATATGGAATAAATCATTTAAATTATCTAAAATGATGATTATAAAGATGCTTGGTTATTTATGAGATTGTCATTGGGCTCCCTTGAATGTATCAGCGCTTATTTATGCGTTACAGCTGATGGCTGCATGTACTGTCATTCTGAATTTAAGAGATAACAGCGGGGGGGGAGAAACTGCAATGCAACGAAGAGTAGAATTTAAAATAGTGCATCAGAGCAAAATGGCGTATCTAACAAAATTGCTGAGACTGGTTAAAATAAACAAAAAAAAGTTTTACTCCTCAGAATATAAATCATTTTATATGCTATGCCGTGCATCAAACAATTACTTATATATATATATATATATATATATATATATATATATAGGAGCTAAAACTATTTGTCCTAGACAACCTGCCTTTGAGTGTAAGATTGCCAAAGTCTGGGACAGATGCCAAAAAGACTGAGTTCAAACTCTTTCTTTCACAAAATCAAAATAATTTCATCAGACCAGATGATAGACTGCTTGATTAAAGACAGTTTGCCTCTTTATTAGCAAACGCCACATCGTTGTTGGTGCCCCCCTTTTTCCCCCCTCTCTCTCTCTCTCTCTCTCGAAGCAGAAATTATTTTCTCAGGCTGAACGTCCACCCACAGCCACAAACTTCAGCAAATATCTCCCCGACACTCAGCTCCAGAAACTCATCTTTCATTTTGTAATGGTATAACTGAATAAGATTAAGAAACTGTGCCAACAAAGAGGCAACTGGTCAGAAGCCGCTTATGAGAATTACTTGAAGCCAATATTTCCTTTAAATGCAAAGCTATTATGCCATGAGATGCATCAAGATTAAGATCAAGATCAGAGTTCTTAACATCTCTTACTCTTCCCTGTCGTTTACTTTTTGCCACACAGGGAGAACAGCGTGGCCTTCAATGTGCCTCTCTAGAGCAAACCTTGTGAGATCCCTGCCAAGTGACTTTCATGAATAAAACCCCAAACCCACATAAAAGAACCTTAACGGAGCTTATGTGTGCGAGAAACGAGTCCTTCCATTCTCCTACCTACAGTACACTTCTGATGACGACAGAAACTTTTCATCGCCTTGTTAAGAAAGAGCTAAATTTCCATTCATATACCATGTCCAAAAAAACATCCCAAGGACATGAAGAAAAAAAAAAAAAAATCCAGTCTGGAGCTACATGTTTGGAGCTCTAAATGTATTTGCATTCAAGTTAGTGTTAGTTGTGTGTGCCTGATCAGGATAAAGGGTGTTTGTCTCATGCTAATGATATCTGCCATATCAATACCACAAACAATCGGGAATTGAACATATTGAGAAATGGTGCACCGTATTTAGCTGTCTATGGCGTGGTTAAACCGCATCTGTCAATAATCGAGTATGAGGCTTATTAGTAACACATTCACATTAGGAGATTAGCCATCGACAAGAAGATAGATTTTGTTCATTTGATTAGGAAAAAAAAAAAAAAAAAAAAAAAAAAAAGCGTGACATAAAATGGATAATGGATAGAGGAGAGAAAAATCCCCACATATGTAAGTACTTCCAAGGAGATTCCTTCATTATGATCTCTCTAATCAGAAACTACAAAAAGAAAGTTATTTCAATTCAATAGCAAATCACTCATTCCCTTATCTCACTCCTGTTTGGAAGATGAATCAACTACTGTCTGCCTGCAGATGAAAAGATATTCATAAACTGTTATAAAAGTTCAAGCAAACAATAGGAAGGCATTATTATGGTAGTTAACATTTTTTTTAACAATTATTTGTTCCCTGTGGTGCTACGTCAGTGCAATGAGGGCCACAAAAGTAGCAAAAAAAAAAAGAAAAAAAAAAAGGCTGTCCTTTTTTTTTGGCACGTGCGTGTGTGTATGTTTAATATCCATGACAGCAACAGGGACATGAGCAGTGGGAGTATTTCTTCCCTTCTCCAGTGCCCTCCCAACATTCAGCTTGTTAAAGGCAGCCCCGTGTAAGCACCCCGCCAGCCTGTTAGGGGAGGGATAATGAAGTAATCCATAGTCATTACTCAACCATCACCCTTGGTGAGCACAGGCCGCCATGGACCACTTAGCTGGAGGTGTGTGTGTCTGTGTGTGTGTGTGTGGAGGAAAGCATCCAGTGAAGGCACTGCTAGCGGAGAGGTTTGGAGGTTGGTGCGGGACATAGGGATGGTGTCCTCGGGGTGTGTTGAGAAAAAGGGTGAGCGACTAAAAGCCTGGCTGGGTGCGAGTGTGTCTGTTGTGTTATACTTTAATTACCGCAGAGACATAATTCGAGCCATTATTGATTCACCTGATACACTTCGGGAGGAAATTCCTCTCTTCTGTTATGACCTGCCAGCCCAAGGGGAGGAGGTGGGGGCGTGGGTGAGGAAGGTGGTGAGAAGAGAGAGAGGGAGGTTGAAGCAGGGAACAGGTAGAGGTGTTGGCAGGGAGGCAAGCAGGCTTTATACCGGCCATAAAGTTCAATATGATCATCCTGACCAGCCACGTGGGGACTGAACCTGTAAATAAGCAAGGCAGCACCTGCTACAGTGCTAAAGATGCTGATTTAAGACGAGTTGTTTTGACCGCCTGCTCATTTTGCATGATGGCGCAATTTACAAGAGGCAAGGAGGGCGAGGCAATGCGGGCCTGATACAACATCAAACACAACAGCATGACTCACAGCCGGACCCGAAGCCAATTTCCAGGTATTAGAGTACTTTAAGTTTTATGATCCCCTATCACCAAACCTAATATAATTACCCCGCAAGGGCACTCTGTCTTTCAGCATCGGGGGCGAAATGGGATGCTTGAAGAAAGGGGGGTTGATACAAAGGTGGCAGCAGTGTCTATGAAGAGAGGGCATACAAAGAGAACAGATACACATCTTTCTGTGGCTTTTTTTTTTTTTTTATGCATACCTAAATCCCTCACTAACACACCCACACACACCCAAGCCTTCCAGAGGCCATTTAGTGGTAGCCGACTATCATATGGGCAGTGACCTTAGCTGTGTTTTTAATTAATTGTCTCATTATTTTAATTAAGAAGTAACACCCATTGACAGAGCCACCTGAGAGTCTGTGTAATTAATAGAGTCCGTTCTGAAGGTCAGTCCTTAGTGCATCTGGAAGAATCGAGACGTGCGCAATCGTGTGTGTTTGAGAGGAGTGTGCGGTGTGTGGTTTCTCCCCTCCGCTGTTTTATCATCCTGCATGTTGTTGTATGAGACTAGTATGATTAGCTCCTGTCACAGCAACCCATAAGTCATTCCCTTGCTGACGCCACAATCTTTGCCCACCCTGCCGAAATGCGAAATGTGTCACTGTGCCACAAGTGATATATGCCGCCATTATGAATAAAATAACCATCGTTAGGATGTCCAATACAGCATTATCTCCGTCCCTGTGTCTCCTGCTCATACTTCAATGCTGTACAACTCCACAGCCACAAGGTCAAGCAGCGAGTTGAGTGTTAATGTTTTGTTCTGTGTTCAACCTCCAGAGGTCAAGCAGCATTTTCAACAATTACTCCTCAGGCCGGATATTGAAGTGTCAATGTCATTTTGTGCGTCTTTGGTAGATTCCGAGCCGGTTGCAGCCACGCTTGTCCACCTGGCAGCTCGAGGTTGACATGTCAGGGGGTGCATAAAAATTTCATGCTTACGAAGAGCAACAGAGATAGCCTGGAGCATGAGGAGTAGAGTGTGGCAGAGAAGGAGAGAGAAGGTTAACGTGGCAACGAAAAGGTGTCACAAACGAGGAAGTCTGGGAGTAGACAACGCAGCTTGTTACGGCGCACGACGGACGGTAAGTCAGAGCACACGGTGAAAGGGACCGCCTGTGGTGGCTGTGGTGTAAACAGTTAATTCCTTGCCGGATTTCGTCTTTTAAAAGATTAATTACATCTAATCTGTGCACGAGGGGCTGTGTCGGAGGAAGAGACATCAATAAGGCATGACAAGGCACAAGAACAGATAGGGCAGCAGTCTGGGGATTGGAGGGACAGGCAGACACTGGCAGCCACTTCGCCTACACCAGCCAGCAGAGAGAACTAGATAAAACACTGTAATCAGAGTCATCGGAGAGGAGGAAGAGGAGGAGAGAGGAGAACTTGATGAGAGAAGTGGGATGCTTAGACCTTAAAAAATAGTCACTATTGGTTATATAATCGCAGCTCTCATTTAGCTGTATGAAAATACCATTTCTAATTTAGAGTCTATCTGCAGCATGATCACAAAGAGATTTTTCCGCAACAAAGTCATTTTTGTCTTTGAAACATCAAACTCAATTCTCTGTACCAACTTTGAAAAGACAGCCATCTGATAATGTTGCATCCCTTTGGGGTAAAATATTACTGGGAAGTGAAATCTAAGAAAAGGATGCTGAAAATAATCCCTCTGAAAAATCAAAGCTTAATAAAAGGAACAAAGGAGTCAGTGCTACCTTGCATCAGCGCAGGAATGAACAGTTTGGACATGTAAAGTGTGCTGCCTGTGCAAACGCATGGGCCTGAACGTGCACACAAACGTATGGATTCAAAGAAAGCTGGCTGGCATGCAAGCAAGACCTGGTTCTGTCAGTGTCACCGAGTCAAGTCTTATATCAAAAGGAAACAACATCTGAGTCATCTGCTCCACGGTGAGGCTTTGTTTAAACTTCAGACAGAGAGTGGAAGTGATGGGTGCGAGACAACAGCAGCGAGACCCGCTCTCCGCCGAAGACACTAATCCTCGTGATGGCACTATCAACTGCACGTCGGCCCACTATAGAGTAGGCAGACGCGAGCGTAGGATGTGCGGCTCCCTCTGACAGCTGGGGTCTTTATGCTTGGGGAGGAACAGCTCATTACTGGAGATGTTTCTCTGTGTTTTGATGGGTAAATAGAAAAACTGCTATCAAAAGCCAGTGCTGACAGCCAGTGCATTGCCTCCCACTTAATCTGGATACGCATGAATAAGAAATAGGATAGTATCATCTGCATACTGCCATATTTATTTATTTTCTTTCGAAGAAAAGGAAGTGCAAATATCAGATGCCCCTTTTTCAATTGGTGATTTGTGTATCAATGGGAAGCTGTCAATGGGGGTACTTTGAAGTGGCAGGAGGGAGATAAGGATTATAATTAGCTACTTGCTGCTGAGAAAGTGAATTGGAGCTGCAGGTAAGGAGAGGCCGACAGTGCCTCGTCCCCTTTCCCTCCTTCACCTCTTTCAGGCAAGATTCAGATGAGAAATCAGTGAGTTTAAAAGTCAATTGCCTCCTAACAAAACTTGCAGTTGGAGGGCTGCAATCTGACTGTGGCGTAGTGATTGCGTTTTACTGTCATGGTGCTTCAGTCTTAATGCATCCGCTCATAACACAAGCTGGCAAACTCACACCCCTGCAACCATTGCGGACGCTCCCGGCAAAATGCATTGCTCATCAATCCATCATGTGCATTTTTCGCCCTTTTATTTGCAGAAGGATTTGATGGGAAAGGAAGGTTTTTTGTTTTTTTTTCTCTCCTTACATCCAAGTGATGGGGGGGAGAAGACATCGGGATGAGATTACCAGATGGATGCATGTTCCATGTGCCTCACCATACTATGAAAAATAGCTTGATTGAATTAATTCATAGTGGTAACTATGGTAACTATAACTAATAGTAACTATTGGGTTACTTGTGAGTGTGTGGTTTTTTTATTATTCTTTATGAAATGTATTTATTTATTTGGTTGTTTTTACCTGTGTTTTTGCATTTTGTTGGCAGCTCCCACAAGAAATACCAGAGCAGAAATAGACTTGATACTTTTTTTTTCCTTGCTGTTTGTTATTAAATGAAAATGAAAAGTTGAAAGCGACTGGATTTCTGTTATCTAAGGTGGATAAACCCCGGGCAACACATTCAGAAGTTAGCAAATATCTCATTTGACTTCGCTTCATCTACACTTGGACTCAGCTCTCCAGTGATGCCAGCTACACAACAAAGTCATGGCTGTCCTTTAATGATGGCTAAACTTCAGAGGTTTGATCAGGCTCATTTGGATTTGACTGAGTAGATAGGTGCAGATCAGAAGGATGCCTGAAAGTCTGACAGACTCCACATCCACACCACTTTATGGATTTTTTTTTCGCTCAGACTTTATACATTCAAGGTTAAACTACCTCTGGCATCAAAAGCAGACAAGAGAGAACTGAAGTTGGACTGGGATTGAAATCATTTTTCTAAACACTGACAGTATCACGATCCTGGTATCTTGGTGTGTGTGCGTGCTTTGCTCATGTGTTTGTGTGTGGGTTTTTTTTTTTTTTTTTTTTTTTTACTTGGCAATCAACGGTAGGTCAGATCAGGCTTGACTCTATGCACTTTGTTCTTGGCTGAATGACAGCGATCCCATTTGCTGGATGCAAATTAGGAGTATTGTCAGTGCTCTTAATTCAACACAGCCTCCTTTAAAAAAGGTGGCTTTTTACAAAAGTGCTAATAGATGGGTAGTTCTCCGCAGAGGAGGCGATCCTATTGTGGATAAGAATGAGTAATGTCGCTAAGAGTAAGTTACACTCAGGGGGTGTGCATGAACTTTAACTCACACGCTGTAGTGTTGACTCATGAATTGTAACTCATTTTGAAAAAGCTTATCGCCAGCAAATGTGAATGGCCTCATATGGATTCACACAATCCATTTGCTTTCTGGCAAAGAGTAGATGTACAACAGAAAAAAAAAAAAGAAATTGCAAATGAAACAAAAAAAAAGACAGGCTGCAGTGTCTTTCTGTTGAGTAATCAAATAACAGAGTAAAAGAAGGAATAATGTAGAGAATAAGGTCTCAAACACAAATGTGAAAAATCCAGAATGCAGATGGCGGAGTTGTAACGCGTCTTCGAGAAAGGAAGCACAATTCTGAAGATTTCGAGTGATTTGTTGCAAAAATAAATCTTGGAGACATTTCATCAGAAAGAAACAAAACATAACCATTTGCAAGGCTTTTTTTTTTCATCTAGAGAAGTAGTCTAATGTATAGTACAGCGAGACATTTTTTCTGTTCAAAGTGAAAAATGGCAAACCTAAAGGCTTCAGCAAGCTTCAGACAAAGTGGAAGATGACTTCCAAACTGCAACTGTTTGGGATTCTGTTTGTGCAGAAATGGGTTGACGCCTAATGTTGCTGGATTTTACAGCATACATTACTGTCATCTTTTCATTGTTTTTGTTGTCGCTGTGCTTCATTGTTTCCACTTTTCATGTCCCTTCTGTGATTTGACTTTTTCTTGCAGTTTAAGTTTGCACAACTCGAAAGCTGCACCATGACGAGACGGTTTAGTCCAGATGCCCTTCTTGCCTGGACCTGCATGTATAACCTATTTATTACTGAGAGTAATTAAATCCAGTAGAAGCATTTTTATTTACAAGGAATTACTGGTTGGCTGATGCTACTCAGCCAATCAGTGTAACTGGAATTAGGGTCAGGGTCAACATTGAAGAAATTTGTTGGCTAAAGTGGTATAGGAGAGAGAGAGAGAGAGAAAATGACATATCCAAGCTGTTATCAAGATGTGTTGAGATTGTATATGGTTGCAATAGTTCAGACTGTCAGAGCAAACCATAAAGAGAAAATGCATTCATTTTGTGATTTAGTTCGTCATGACCTGTTGAAAGGAAAAACACTTGCTATAAAAGTATCAAATCTGTTTCATTATAGCTGGTGGAAATAAATATTATTAGGTAAATTGAGTCACCGTGGCGTTGCTTTAATCCCAGTATGATATTAATCTGGATATACAGAGTAGTCAGGCTATTTACTCACCGTCATGTTCTTGAAATATTTCTTGGTCTGACCTATGATATCACAAATGGACTTGTGGAAGACAAAAGGGCTTCACTACGAGCTAATCCAGTCTGGTTTTATAGCAGCAATACCAAAGGAACAAGGTACCGAATTTTTGTTCATCAAATTTTTTATTTCACCCCCTTTGTCTCCACTGAATTAACATAACCGCAGCACTTGTTTGTCGTCGATGTGACAGACATTCCATATTGTATACAGATTACACGAAAAGGGCAGAGCAATACTGTAGGAACATGAGTCCATTCATTGTGAATGATGTGCTGCTGCTTCTGGAGCCGTTTCTGTCATGATGGATAGCTTCCTGTGACATGTACTCTACCCTTTATGAGACGAGTTTCCGCAGTTTTAATAAACTGGCTGATGCTGAGCTGAGCTCATTTCACGATTAATTTTGTTACATCGAAAAATCTGCAGAAAGTATGGCATTAAAGATGAAGAACCTCAAACTGAATGTACAGCAGTGTAGTCCTGCTATGTGATTCATCCAGTTCAGACAAATGTGAGCTGGGGTTTTTTTTTTGTTTTTTTTTTATACATTAAACTACTGCATCATATTTGCTAATTCCTCCAACCTATTTGAAAGTCGTTTTGAAAATTAAAATTGTTCTACATTAAGCATGCATGCCTCTGTTGTGCACTGCATTGACATGCACACATGTGCAGTCAGCCAAATAAAAAAAAAAAAAAAAAAAAAAAAAACTAAACGATGACAACGATCTTGATTGACTGTTTAATAGTCTGAATGATTAGATTGTTTTTCATGTGACGTGGGTTTATAGTATTCTTATACAGACTTCCTTGGCTAATAAAATCGCCTTTTCATAAGCCCCTATTGTGTCCCCCCTGTTGCTTAGACAGATGTGTATTGTGGAAATTAATTATAATTTGGATGTAATTCAGCGTGCCAGAAACATCAAATATATGCAGTCCTGTCAACAACACGTGCATTCATTTATTTTTATTATTTTGCCAGATCTAATGCATATTCTGAAGCCGGCGGGTGAATTGTATGGATCTTGACAAAAGGGTTAATATTCAGAGTTGAGATCGGATGGTTTCATTGGTATTCACATATAAGCTCACTGAGCGTCAGCCAGGCCTTTTGTCTGTGTTATTTCTCACGCTCTCAGAGAGACGGAGAGGGTGACTTGACTAAAACCTCTGCTTTGCTCCCCATAGGCAGCACATGTCAAGCACCTTCTGGGGCCTTGTCAGCAGCCAAAAGGTTTTAATGGAGCTGTGTTTTGGGATTTGCATGTGTCATCGGTCTTGTTCAACAGACAGTCAGTGTCAGCCGGTAAAGAGAGAGACTAGAGAACTCTTTGAGTGCAAAGCCATCGAAAGGCGACATAGCGTCTGCTGAGAGAATGGCTGCTTTGCTCCTTTTATCCTCCCCTGCTGACACACAGAGATGCAAACTCACATCATCAGCCTCCCTCATGGAGATGCTCTCTGTGAGCACCTAAGTTAGAGATAGGCCTGTTTGTTAGGTGATTGAACTGGGCTACCCGACGTCATTTAACCAGAGTGAGCACCCGCCGGAGCATGTGATTTGGTTTTGTGTGCTCCTACTAGTGAGACTGGGAGTCAGCTCCTTTTCACTGGAAAGACAAAACATGTTTCAAATGGTTGCTAACCACTTTCATTTACATGGAAGCCAAATTCATTTTAAATGTCAAAATTAAAGCTGGAAGTATCACACCAAAACACAACCAGTCCATCTGTTTGTATTGCCTTAACAGCGTGTGCCGATGTCAGTCATTCCTGCCCTGCTGACATCTGTGTCATTAAATATGAATGATCATTTTTCTGTAAACTCCCCACTGAAACACAGAAGTTCCTCATATTTACTCCGATTTTACTGGGCTTTTCCCTGTATAAGTTGAACACGTACTGAGAATTTATTGATCGACAATCAACACATGACCTCCAAGAGAAACCTAATACCACTGTGTTCCTGCAGGCCTATATCGTCAAACCTCACATGCAATCGTAGCTGTTATTTAACTAATGCAGTCATGTTTGAATTTTGTAGCAATTATTGAACTGGAAGCTGAAATAACTGCAGATTTTGTTTCATACGGTTAAGGAACATCCAAGACAGATTGTCAACTTCATATAAAATCCTGAACCCATCGCGAATGGGCTGGATTTACTGGAGGTAACCATTGTAATTTTCTTTATTTTTTTTCCTGTCCTCCTTTCTTCTTGTTTCTCACATGCTGTTCACTCCATGACAGCTGAATCAAAGCTACAGTGAAAGGACCCTGCATTTGTTGTTGGTTTCATAAAAGTCGCAATAAAAAGTTAGATCCCTACGTGACCCCAGAGCCGTTACCACAAACAATGACATGGTGTTGGCCCCAGTGGATGGAATAGCAAAGCAATTACACAGCGGAGGCATCATCCTGTGTTGACCAGACCTGATCAGACCTCTTCCCAGAATGACTATGACCAACCAGGACACCTGTGGTTTAAATCATAAGAGCAAAGCAAAGACAATTAACTCAACGTGATTACTACTGAATTATAATGAGACTCTTGAGGGACATGGCTACGCTGGTTTGTCTTCCCATGGTGGCAGTAATTAATATGTTATTTTATTTATTGATTATTATTTTTTTGCCTGCTGGCAGCATCTTCTCAGACTCAGCACCAATATATTTGGGCCGGGTATGTATTTATGTAATGTAGGTCAACAACCATACAATATGAGCATAACTGTTTTGTTTTATATGGAGACATTTGTCTTGTATGGAAATTTCAGACATAATCACATTTGTTGATGGATTTAATTCGATAGTCTCCCTTAAGAAGTCCAAAGATATTAATTCAAATACGTCCCATGTTGCAGAGCCCACGCTGCAATACGGCATTATGAAGGTTTTTCGAAAAGGTATTGCTTTTAATAGTTTTTTCATGTCGACCAGGATTGCTCAGCTTGTGATGCAACACAATTTTCCGTGCAAATGGACAATAAAGCCTTGTCTTATATCCTTTTCTTTGATTTGATTAGTAAAGGCATTTCATTGCTGATTTTTAAGGCTGACCAGGGCCGATGTTGTCGTGGCCCCTGCAAGGATTCAGCATCGTCAACAAAGTTTTGCAATTCAAAAAATGCCCAAGCAGGACATTTTTCCCTTCCACTCCTTTTTTCTGTCTTTGAAGCAACCTCTTTAGTTCAAACATGATATCAACGACAGCAGATTAGTTTGCCATCAACAAATGCATTTCTGGACCAGCATTGACAAATGATGTCATCCTGCAGGTAGAGATCAGATTACCTCTAGGCGTTGGTCTAAAGGGTTGTTACCAACTGTATATTTCATTGTACCAACTCAATGACTTCAAATTATCAGATGCACAAATAACCGGCGTCATGCTGATACACTTAAAATGAATCTTTGCATGTCCCTGGTTGGTAATTTATTTATTTATTTTGCTGCAGCGTGAATAATTATCATCCTCGTTTCGACATGAATGCATCAGCAATGTGACATTGCTGAGGCGCTGCCAAAAGGAGGAGGGCTGGGTGTGCGCAGTCTGACTTTGACAGTGGGCTTGATATAGCCACCTCAAAAAGTCAACAGTCATTTCCTTTAAACTTAGCAAAGTGCATTTAGAAATAGTTTTTCACCTCACACTCAGATGGGTCATGGGAAAGGAAGCAAGTAATTGCTTGCGTTTGTCATTTAGGTATGAGGAGTCTGAGAAAAGGGCAGGAGTTCACCAAAAATAATTCAGGCTGGTCAACATTAGCTTGTTAGCCTTCAAAACAATATCCATCCAAGTATTTGGGGTCATGGTCTGGAGACGAATGTTTTTGGTGACCAGCTCTGATGAAAGTTCAACCTGCATCATTAAAGCGGAGATGCTGTCCAGCTGTCCATCGAATAAAAATAAAACCAGTAAATTTCTTCTGTTCCTACTGCAAATCCAAAGGGACACAAGTTGACTCACACAAAGTTGATGCTACAGCACCGGACCTCCTTCAAAAATCAGAAATGCTTACCCAACTTAATGTCATAATCCCTTCCACTTCATCAGAGCTGCAGAGCTACCACCATGACGGCTCAGCTCACTTAGCCCGTGGAGTGAACACTCAACCATCCAGCCTCATCAAGTCTATTTATCAGAATGATCTCTTTAAAGTCAGCTCTCTCCATCCCGTCGGCGTACTTAAAGCCATGTCGTGTTAGTGCCCTCATTCATGTCGCCGCATCACTGTGCTTATTCTCTCATTACAAAGGGGAGGGCATCAATTCTGTCTTCACTAGGATTAATGGAACTGGATACTTTGTCAACATGTATGAACATCTCCATTGGAGGAAAAAAAAAAAAAAAAAAAAAGGAAACTTGGCTGTCATTACATAATCCTCATTAAAGATTATTTATTCAGTGCTTTCATTCCATTTCTGATGTAACTGTCAAAACTGTTTCTTAAAAGCTCTCCTGTGTAATTTAGGATCATCTAATGATGGCCGATTGTCATTCCGGAAGTTTGACTGGAAGCATCTAAATTCTGGTTTGTGCCTGACTGGCTTTCGTTTTATTTGCAGCCCATGTGACTGTCTTGTCCCTCGACAATACCCATTTACCTTTCCTCCCCTGTTCGTTGCAGGCATCCCTAAACATCCTCTCACAATCCTTTGTTGGCCAATCCGCCTAATTACTCTCCCACAGGGCATCAGCCTTTGAGTGAACCATGGTTTTGCTTGTTAAACATGCTTTTCAACACTCAAAAAGAAAGGGGAGTATTTTGCAAGGCTAAGAAAGGGGAAGAGCAGAAATCATGCAAAATCCCACATCAACAAGTAACCCCTGTCCTACATAAACACGCTCCGTGGCTGCTGCTGAATTTCCACATTACTTATGATAGAATATTGATTCAAAGCAACACAGACATGACCATTTGTTATTCCCTTTTATATTTTCTATTAGGAAATATAAAGGAAGGAACATGGGGTCCTGTTTCGACACTAATGCTCGGTTCAGACATTTTTCACCATTCAACTTGAAGCTCCTGAAAGTGCACTTTACACAAATATGTGCCCAAACAGTTCTTTCCAGCCTTATAAAACACTGATCCTAAAAAGATCACTGAATATCAAGGTTAAAGGGAATATATCCTCATGATACATTCTCTTCCTTGAGGAAGAGTAAGCTTTGGGGGGATATTTGGATAATCTCATGCTAAATGGGTGTTTGTAACTCCAGGCCAGATTGCACATGGGCCATTATGTAATGTACTCATCATAAAATACCAGTACATGCTATTATCATCAAATGAAAATATCAAGACAATTTTCTCTGTTGCGGTGGACTAATGACAAGTTCGCAGCAACCCTTTCAGGTTAGACACATCCTCTCCCTCTATGGCTGGAGATAAAACAAGAGAAATGTCTGTCAGATGCTTGAGCAGTTAGATGTGCAAATAAATTAAGCCCCCCCCCCGACATAATTTCTTTGTTCGGTGGAAATGAGTTGCATCTGAGTGGTTTGAACTTTTGAAATCCTTCCAAGCAGACAGATTTGTAGCATTTAAGCTGATTCAGATGTGACAAACTGTAATCAATGCTGCATTGTAATGCAGTTGTTGCCACATCTCTATTTTTGCAACTGTTTAGAAGAATCTGCCATTAATTTTACCACCCTTTTCTCCCTTTTTATGAGAGGATCAAATACTTAATGGTGCAATTTAGGAGGAATTTTTGTGAACCAGAATAACCTGAATTAAATGGGCACTCCAGCAATTTAGTGTTGCTCCCCCATTAAGTAGGAACTTAAAGCAACAGAGGCTGCGATAACTCTGCTCTTAGTCCAATAATGCAGGCGAATGGTGAATCGGAGGACTTTGGTGACATCATCAGGGTGATTTGCTCTGGTGACAAAGCTCCCCTAAAAGTCATAACTGTTTTCATGAAATGAACGGTGCCTCTCATAAGCGGCAAATGTTGTGTAAAATTAGTTGAGCACGGCTTTAATGAGCTTTGCATCTTTTAGTCCACTCTCAACAGTAAAAACACATGCATCTGTACGTTATATAGTTAAAGAAGTAATAAAACTTACCCAATTAGCTCATTTAACTGCAGACCACCTGTGTTTTTTAATTATTGGTCCCTCAGTTTTAATTAAGTGCAAACACACGCATTAGTATTTAGCATTTTGCCTGAATAGCACATTGCAGAATTTCTCTAAATAAATATCTTCAAAATATATTAACCGCCTCTAAGCTGAGGTCAGTCAAATACAGTCCCATTCATTAAAGCACTAGTTTTTGAGCAGTGTTGTATGACATTGATACAAAAAGCCAAGGCAGCATGGGACATTTAAAAAATGTCAATGTAAAAACACGTGGCGCACAGTGTCACCAACCAGGCTGGCAGGCATGGCTGCCTAAATAATGCGAGGAAACCTTCCTGCGCCTGCACCCGTGAGTGAAATGCAGTTGGAGAGGGGTCACGATCCCCAGCACCTGCACAGGCTAATCACCCACTCTGAGACTGAGGGGTGAGAGGTCTGAGGGCAGAGCGCGCACATACACATGTGCCAGCCTGAATTCCCAACTTCACCTTCCTACCCTCCGTCTTCTGTCTAACCCCCGCGCTTTCCTCTCCCACCACCGCCGCCGCGTTCTGCACATGACTCCTCATGCTGCTCAAGGGTGCCACAGCCATCATCGCAAAATTTCATCACTTATTCACAATCCTTTTTTTTTTTTTTGTTTAAATCTTGATACATCATACTTTGCGACTTGTGTATACAGATATTACCAGCATGTTGTAAGTACTAATCAGAGGGTTTTATTCGGTGCTACTGTAAATAAGCAACAGTGAGATAGTAAAAGACAGCTGTGGTGTGTTGCGTGTGGGTGTGCCTCATAAAGACTGACAGATTATGTCATGCTGCTCTTTCTGGGAAAGGTTCTCTAAAACTTTGTTTCTCATTCCACTTAACGAAAGATGATGCCATTATGCTTGAAAAGTTAAGCAAAAACCAAAACGCACCTGTGTTGTGTGTATTCATAAAATCTGCAGTGGGGCTTTCAAATAATTTCCCCCAGCAGAGACCAAAAAAAAAAAAAAAAGTTTCCTCAGCTGTGTTTTTCCTTCTGAATTTCAAAATCAAAAATATAAATAGAATGGATTCAATGTCACAAAAAGAAAAGTTGAGTTATTACAAATCAGAAGCTTCACGGTTGATTTAAATTTTTTTAATTTACTTTTAGTGAAGGAAGAGGAAAATGGATGCCTGTCATTTTGAAGCTAATGAAATGTTTCTACTTTAGATTAAAGATCCAATCTTAAAAAGCCAAGAAGAGGGATTCCATTCGTTTTCATTTTCTAACATTTTGCATGTCTTCCTTTATTGTGCATGACAGACTCCATCTGTTCTAACCTGTGGTATTCATGGGTAATTTTATCATCTTGCTTATGCAATTAGGCTTAATTGGCGATCCCTCATGCACTTCCGTTGCACAGGTCACAGCTGTCCTCACTTTTGCTGCACGTGAGAGAACATCTTTTCAATTTTGTTGATGTAACAAATTTGTTTTTAATTGTACAAACAAATATAGATGAAATTCCCCACCCGTCGACTTAAAAATGACAGTGAGAGAAAGGTGGCCGCCATTCTGCATTACTTCAAATTTTGCAGATATAGTACAGGAGTGCAGTCAGCTTTGTAATTTTCAAAATGGATGAAGGATGGAGCTCAATACAATCAACATTGGCATGTTAAAGAAGATTCAGCATCATTATTGAAAGAGTACACAGCCTCTGGTATTTGTCAGGGGAGATGTATCAACATTTAAAAAGGCTGAATCTATTGATATCTGTTAAATATCGACTGCAGATTGACAGTTGGATAACAAATGACTACTACTATAGTTTGCACCTTTACATTGATCCCTGCACGTGAACAAACGGTGTGGAAACAAACCAACAATTTGTTCTGATTAGATTGGCTTTGATCTTTGCATTTTGCAGACATCGAATGAAAACCGGCAGCCGGCGTCCTGACAGCTCTACTAAACATCAAATGGCCATTGTGAGGATAGTAAGCTATGCGGTTCTTCTCAAAAGACTTCGGTGATTCTGACAAGCACACAACGTGAGCCAAAAAACCTTGAAATGAAATGTATCTCATTATTTTCCTGACATAGAAAATATCCACCTTGGCTTTACCTAGTGTTCCTACTGAACAAAAACACATTGATCATGAGAGGCAGCCAGGGCCATGCGCAAGCCTTTTTCTTTATACCTGTTCGCCTTTTGTTTTGTTTTTTTAAAGGGGGGGGGGGGGGGGGGGGAGAAATCACACACTTTGCTGTAGGAAAGTTCATGGATCGTAAATGTGGAACGACTTAATGCACCCTTTAGCCGGGCTGCTTCATGCTCGGAGAGGCTGCCTTGAAGCAGGTCTTGAGAATAGGAGCATGACTTCAGTACTGTAACACCATCTCTCTCACACACACACACACACACGCACTCGAGATGCATTGGAGATGCAATAGCCAGCAGCTGATGGAAGATATCTCTCCACCACAAATAGAGTGGCAGTGAATTATTAAAAGAAAAACAGCCATTTTGTGTTAGAAAAAAAAAAACAAAAAACACACCTTTCACAACAGACATTGGGGTGTGTGCGCGCGTGTGCACGCAGGTTTGGAGAATACTTTTCAAGCTCATATCCTGCAGGGATAGAAAGGTTCACAGTGAAATAAAAGGGCCGTTAAACTGCATTGGAAATTGTTGCCCAGTGGGCAACAATAGCGTTGGGAAGGAAATGCGACTTCTTCTGGAGGGAGGAAAAAACTAAGTGATGTGAAAAAGACAGCTTCTATCCCCAAAGCTACTGCATTAGAGAATGTACAACTATGACTCAGGATTTTCTTCATTTCATTCTTTATTTTTCCATCTAGCTCAAAGGCTATCCAGATGCTTCAAGTTAAGGCAAAAAAGACAAACAAAAACCATAGCTTACATGTTGTTTTGTTGTGTATGTGTTTCTTTACTTTTGACTTGTCTGACTCTCATTTACTGTAGATGCTGCATGTTTACTTGTAGAAGTGATTGGAAAATGACTTCATCGATCCCCTTAGTGAGAAATCTGAATGAACATATGCACATTTTCCAGACTGACATTGAATGGACAGCAGCAGAAGCCAAGAGTGTTTTCATTGATCAAGAAAGAAGAAATCAAAAGTTTGAGATTTGAAGATAATTACATGAGAAGAGGCACTTTAGCAGTGAACTGAAAGATGGAGGGGCTCTAAGGGGAGTTTGAGTTTAAGGTTGTAACTCAAAGGCAGTGATCATGCCAGTAAACCTAATCTGGACTAGATTGGACATGACTAACAGTGATTGTGCAAAACTGACAAGACCTGCCGGAGCGAATTCCCGGTTCTAGGTTCTCCAGATTTGCATCAGCTATGATCCATTCAAATTGATTTTTTCAAAAGTTTCAGCAACAGTCCAACTAGAACCAGCAACCAGGCAGGCAGGAAGCCGCCTTGATTACTCACTGGCATCCTCCACGGTCTAATGACGAGTCTCATGAAAAGTCTGGATTCATAAGTAGGCGTCATTCATGCTGGATGACACTTGTACTTTGAGAAGAGGAAGAGGGAAGGTGGAAAAACCCCCGACACACTCGAGACACAAATCAGTGTCGTCTGCGAACTACATACTAATAGTCCTTTTTTTTCCTGAGATGGAAGAATAAGTAAACGAACACTTTTAAAGAGACTGATCCGTGGGTAAACATCAGCCTATCAATGTTGACACTAAAGAACAGCAGGCATACCAAACACGGGAGTGTTTACGATCTCTTGTGCGGTAATGACAACGTCCCAAATGCCGGTATCACATCCTGCCCGTTTTGCGCCGACTCCCCATTAGCAGTATACGTTCAACATTTATCTGTGTGTTCTTTCTCTATAGCAAATATTGGCTTTCTGAATGTCATGGCGAAATGCCAAGCAGTCAATGGAAGAACATATGACACTGACATTGGTCCATGGATTGCTTTGAAGTCACTGTATCTGGACTGAGAGTGCAGTAGGTAATATTTTCATTTGACTTGTTTAAATGATTTTTTGATTTGATAGAAAACACATACAGAGAAAATGTCATACTTCAAATATCATATAGAGGAATTGCGCCACGGCGTCGCTTCAGCATGCGCTGCGAAATGACTGAAGCACTGTGGATTATTACAAAGGTGCAGACACAAATTGAGTCATGATGGGAATTATCACCATAATCTCACACAATATAGGGGGGAACCCTGAACTCGGAGATGGGCCATGAGGGGTTGACATTTAAAAACTGTCTGGAGGCAGGACCGATTGCCTCTCACAGTGGGGAGCCTTGTAGACATCCTTGACTGCTTTAATGATCCTTATTCATCTTTACCTACTCACCCACCATGTTACACACATACATACACAACGCACGCATGCACACACACACACAGGCATACATTTTCCCAGAGTAGACCCCGACTTCAGTCATACACAATAATTTTCCGGGGTCTATGTAGCGTAGCACATAAATTATAAAGCACAAGTTCCATGTAAGTCGCAAATTGTATTCCCTTCTATTGTGCAGCACTCAATATTCATCACAATCAGCTATTTTTCATTCACGAGTGGAATATAAGTTTTACCTCAGTGGCTTTGAGAACAGAAAGATAAGTGAAGATGTGCTGCACTTTATTTCCATGTCAGGAGCCTCCTTTTTCATTTGAGTGGCCTTCCATCACACAGCATGTGGCGCCAACACTGAGGCAACAGGAAGTAGGAGCAAAGAATGGGACACAGTGGAAACGAGATGAAGCACAGACCTGGGAGTAGGAGAGGGATGAGGCCTGACGGCTGATGATCTTTGATGACGCGCCTCTCACAGGACACAAAAGGATGACTCAAACTGAAAGGCTGCTCGATATTCATTCACACACCCTTGCATGCACACCTACACACATCCAGGATGTGGTACCTATCCAAACACTGTGCTCATTCACGAATATGACGAATATAACCTGGTACCTCAAACTTCCAAAGTGCCAGCAGCACTTTCTCTCTACAAGAGAGAAAGAAAAACTAATCACAAATTGCCTCTCATCCATTTTATTTCATTTGTTTCTTAGAATGAGCCAAAAAAATAAATAAATAAAAATCAAAAACTTAATGTGACAAACTTTGCTCTACCTTGTTGCTTTGTTGAGACCTCTACCTTGTTGCTTTGTTGAGACTGTTGACTGACTGTTGTAAAAAATTGGATTTAGTAACACTAACACCCTATGTGCAGGTAATTTATTCAGATTTACAGTGCGACAGTGCGACAGTGCATGCTCCTCCCACATGCCTTCATGCGTCCAGCTTCCTGTGTCCACAATGTGAAGAGAAAAATAAAAATCTAGAAAGTTGTAGGACTGGGTATGGCTCATTCCGACTCCCACTGGAGGGTGTTCAAAAGTGCCGTGCCGACACCCAGTGTGCTGGGTTAGTTGCTTTTCTGTTTTAATCTTGCCTAAAGATATGTGTTTATCAAAGTGAATTTTCAGTGTCTGTTTTCAAAGCTCTGCAGATGCTTTCAAATCTCTGAGAATTCAAACGAACAGGCCAGACCATGAGATGCTGAGCACATCAGCAGCTCAGATTCACCAAAATGCAGCAACACAGCGCAACAGCACTGTAGTAATGCGATGACTGGGTCTGTATATTGAAGTGAAAGTCAATTTGCAAGATACTGCGTGGGAAGGAAGACACTGCTGACAATTCCAGCTAAATTCCGTAGCCATAAGAAATTTCCATCTTTTTTTTCCTTTGAGACTCAAGCTGAAGTCTATTAATCTTGCACCCAAAAGGCTGGATTCACAATATCTCATTTTAAAGCATGTTGTTGTTGTTCTTTCTTTTTCAAATTATTTATTTGTTACTCGTCAAAATGTACTGCTGGATAAAGGCAGAACACGGTAACTTCATTTATGCCTTAGATACTGTCAGTGGAAATGCAGGCAGAGAGGATTTCAGCCCATGTTATGCAGCCTAACCATTCAGCTCTCTGGTTGCTCATGGTAACAACATATTTGGTGATAATTTACTTTCAACTCAACTTTTTTTTTTTTTTTTTTTGCATCTGTGTTGCTGGATTAAATATATTACAGCATGAAAATGTGGCTTCGCCCTGAAAAACGGCTTTTTACAATTTTCAGTAACTACAACACTGACCTAGAAACCAACGTGCAGTATGAGCACTGAAGCTGTGCTATTACTGCACACAGCTGAAGCAAGAGGGGAATTTCTAGCTTGTGAGACAGCCACGTTGTTTTAGCCTGAACTAAAGCTACAATTGGCCACAGCATAACCTTATAAAGGTAGTTTGCTTAGCAGAACTCATTACCTTCATCTTATTTGAACTGTACTTAGTTGTACTGAAATTGATATTTCTGCTTGGGTTATATTTATATAGTTAATATATTAAATTCTAAATGAAACACATTGATTTCATAATTACAAATCTACAAATACTAAATTATCAACTCTTAAAAAGTAAAATTTTTTGTTGAAGTTGAAGTGCAGTTATAATCCTGAAAAAGGTCATCATCTGTTTTACAGTATGCTTTGGAAATGCTACCTTTCTTGTGCAGGACAACCAAACGTAAAACAACATGAATAAATTAAAACGTGATCAATGGGAGTTGAGTTACCGCCACTGAAAAGCAAAGGGTTAACAAAGAGAAAACACATTTGGCAAGACCTTTCAGAATACATGGAATCACCGAATCCACTTCTAATGCGAAAATATTGATTGGTGCAATTTTCCGTTTTCCGCCTCAGTATCCCCAAGGAAGTGCAAGAGAATATGACTGGGGGGACGACATCTGTACTTATCTGCTGCCAATGTGACACCCTCCGCAACTGAGACTCAGACGTAAATATGGTAAAGAGCTAAACCTAGATGGAGCTTCATTTTCATAACCTCCACTCCCTTTGTGAACAACTCTCTCCAAGGTGCAAACTCTCTGTAGTGTGCATGTGGTTCACTGTTAACCCCATATCCTTTTTTTCTGCAGTCTCTGATGAAAACCCTTCTCATTCATGGCCACTGGCATCAGAAGCCCTCACATCATTTACAGGTCTTTTTGTTCTTAATGAACTAAAACCATTTTTGATATGTTCACCCTCATTTGTCTATCGCAATTAGCAACACTGGCTTTTATATTTAATGGTGTAGTGGAACAGCCAACCCTTGGGTGTTTTGGACTTGTGAATCTAGATATCATCTTTTGATACTTTTTTTCATAGATATTAAACTTATCTCTCCTCATCTCTTTTGGGATTTCTTTTGATGAATTAAACTTTATTTTGTTCATAAGTTCTTCGCATCGTCTGACTTTGCCAAGATAATTAGCCAAATATTTGCACCAATGTGCTTTCCTCGATTAATTATCATTTTGTGACTTAAAACTGTAATGTAAAGAGGTTTATGTCTTTGTCTCAACACAGGAAACAAAATGAGACAAAAATTGTAGTTTCCAAAATTAGTATGAAGAATATCTTAAGGATTTGTCCCTAACACAGAGCCAGTTCCTGATCCAAAGAGGCTAAATGGAAGAAACAACTTGTTAAGTTTACTTTTCATTTGTCAAGTATAGGACAGTGAACAACTCTGTCCTATACCATACATTTTAAATAATCACATTTCATGCCTCTGCAATGCAGCTGAGGTTTTCTTGTGACTAAACCCCAGTCAGCTGTGGTTTATCTGAGGGTTTTTTTTAAACCAGGTTGCCATTGACACGTCAATAATGTTGTTAATAATTTATTGTTCATAGCAGACGCAAAATATAGAAAGCAACTGTGAAATCGGGTTTTAAATCTTTTAGCTGATATTACATTCAAGCCACTGTATCAACTGGAAAAACTATATTATCAACTGGAAAGGTTTGCAAACTATTGAGAACCATCCGACCAATTGTCATCAAATATTTAAACATTTTTGTCGACATAGCTTAGAAACCTTCAACTGTAAGGTTTTGAAAATGTGTCACTTTCAAAAATATTTTATTTTACTTATGCTGGCCTTCTGCTGACAGATGCAACGAACATTTTTTCTATGTAGCAATTATCATATGATTAGTTCATTAATCATTTTATCCAGAAAAAGAAAGTATGGGGGGGCGGTTTCCCACTTAGCATGGTGAAGCCTATAAATTATTTTAACACAAAAAGAAAAGCAGCAAATTATCACTCTTGGGAAAAGTAAAAATCCAAGAGTATTCGCTGAAGAAGCTGTCGTGACTTCAATTTGCTTGATTTGATTAATTGGTCCACCTATGGGTTGCGCGGTGAATAAGTAAAGTTCGCACAAGGCAAAGTCATCTTCTGAAGCATCAAATTATTTTAAAATGATGCAGTTCATGCAGATTTGAGTGCCACTAACAGTGAACCAGATTTGCTGGAGTCGAGTTGTGTGGGAACCTCTTGGTGTGTTGCTCCAGCCACTTGACCCGCAGCTTCACAGACAAAACAGATCAGTAAGGAGCTGCCATAGCAACAGGGAACCACCTCTTCCTCCAGAAGCCCTTGGGACCCAGACAGAAACAGATGAGTCTGGGGTGGTACTTTGAAAGAGGAGAGGGTGCATGGCAGTGAAATTTTAATGAGAAAGTTTTAATTACCACATTTGTTCAAGAGAGAGAATATCAGGGTACTAATGAAAGTGAATAAACCAAAATAATGTTGCACTTGCATGCACATTTGCGGTAAGCAGAGCAGAGAATAGCGAGGTAGGGGGCTGGAAAAGGAAGACAGAGCCTGTTACAAAAGGCCATGAAAAAGGAGGAGCAAGACTGAAGAGCATAGAGGAATCGAAAGGGAGAAATGGCTGTCATGCATAGTAGCCGCTCCTCATGGGAAATGATAACAAACCGAGATGCTATCTAATTATATCTCGCTTACCAAATCGATTTGAAGCACAGCAACAGTGGCAAGTGCAACAGGCAAGAAATCTATTCCCAGCACAGTGTAGAGCGTAAAGGAATCACACAGCAAAATTGAAATCATCAATGACCGTCAGAGAGAGCGGATGGTGGTGTGGCTCCTGGCAGCTCAGTGGTGATCAGAGTCTTATCCACACATCTGCCGGACACCAATCATGTGCAAAAACCTGGAAGCACTCCCAGTCCCTCAGACCGAGAGAGTTTGAAAGTGGTATCAAAACAAAACCCAGCTAATCCATTATCTCACCAAGTTTCTCAGCAGTCTACTTTCTTTGCAAGAACAAAATAACATAAGTAGATTCTCCTATACTGCAAAAGGTGTGGGGGAAAAAAAAAAAAAAATATATATATAATAAAAGTGGGGAGGGGGGCACCAACAAACAACTGAAATTCCTCCTTTTTCGAGAAATATAAATTATCAGCCGTAGACCTCATCTAGATGAAAGGTTTGTTGGCAGATATTAAAATATGCAACACTTGGCTTAGAAAGAATCTGCTTCAGAAGGTCCTTTAGATCTTCAGCTTTGGTCAAGAGAGTCAGTTTTAATGTGCCAAACATGTATTGGACATGAAGTACAGTCTCAACCCCGAGCTTTGCCATGGACCTACTGTGAGCTGCTGCAGCTGCCTGTGTGCTGAGCTTGATGTTTTATTCATTTTCTTGGTTGCTTGTAAATGTGTGTTTTACAGCTACAGACCACGAACCACTGCATCTGATGGTGCAGACCCGAATGAAATGGAAAGCTCGAGTGGGTGGGTTGCTTTAACACTTGATGATCACGGTGAGCTGAAATAGTCATTCGAAAACACCAAATGTCACCGACGAACAACAGACTTACACCGCTGGTTGGCCAGGTTAGTGAAATATTCTTATTTCTCCTTCAAAATCTACTGGCAAAAACAATTTGAAAGGTGTGTTTTTACATGAATAAACACAGATTTACTGATTTTCTCTCCATTGGCAACATTTCCTTAAAAAAAAAAAAAAAAGAAAAGCACACAATAATAAAGCTGGTGATTTTTTGGGCAAATCTTTTCATTGTAGACACAGCAAGTATTGTTTCACGAACGCAAAGCCGGGCTTTCTCTCCATGCATAATGAATGTGCAACCTTTTTTCTCCGCCTGATCACTTTACAAGTAAAATCAAAGCACGGCCATCTGTAACTTGTGTGTTTGGTACTTTCGCCAAACAACTTCATGCCTTTATAAATGAGGATTTTAGCAGTGCAGAAAAGAGTTTGGAAGCGACTGTTAACACATGTAGTCTTAATTGGCCGCATTTCAGTGATTACTTAATACCAATGAAAACAGAAAAACAAGAAAATGAAAAAAGGTTTGCTGGGAATTATGCTGAAAAATCCTGTATATGTGAGCACAGAGAGTAGGAGAGAAGCACACAGGGTTACAGGCAGATCACACCTTGCAACATTTTGGAAGAATCTGTATATTCGTTAAGGAAAGAAACCAGACATAATGTACAGTTACAGTATATTTTAATATCTGATGCTAAATACAGATATCTAAAAAAAAAAAAAAAAAAAAAAAAAAACAAGGATCATGATTAAATGCAGCTCCAGTAAGAGACACGTGTTGCTGGTTGCTATACAAGGACTCAGAATAAGAACTGACAATGTCTCTCCAGTTTCCAGAGGCTGTGAACCATCCGTCTGCCTTGGAAGGTGCATTTGTTTCAGCGGGAGACTTTGTCTGCCCACTGAAATGGCATCAAGCAGTAATTAGAACCACATTAACGCGTTCGTATTCACAGAGGAGGCGGCAGTGGTAAGATAACGAGCAAAGACAAGGAAGATAAGTGTAGATTGAGGGAAAACGAAGAAAGTCCACTCCATTTGCATGATGAAAGTGATGGCGGCGGTGGTGGTGGGGAAGGGGTTAGAGTCGGTGCAAGGAGGTAAAAGATGGAGGTTAGAAAGAGGGGCCGGCACTGATGTGAGACTGCTGATGATGAAAAGCTGTGTTCGGTATGCAAGTGTGGAACCGTTAATGAAAGCGAAACAGCAGCGACGCGTTCCCATCGTTAGCCCTCATTAGCCCCCACTCTGTGGGGTCTGCTGTGAACGCACTGAGGAGGCGGAAGGATGGAGGGAGATGCGCCACAGACGGAAAGATGAAGGCGTGAAATGAAAGGAAAACAAAAGAGGGGGGTGGCGGTGGAAAGTTATTTGAGCATTGTTGTTGTAAATGCATGTATGTTGAAGCTAATCTCAATTTAGTCCCACATGCACAAACTCTTCATGTCTGCTTTGATTTTGGGGCATAAACAGCACGTCTCCCACCACATTATATATATATATATATATATATATATATATATATATATATATATTTAGGAGACATCCGGGTACAGCGGTGTGACTAATTATCTACTGCAACACTGTATTAGTTGCATGATTACCAAGCTCCTCTATAGCTAATTACATAGCCTGCTCTTGCCTGACCTCTGCCAGCATGATACATTGCTCTAATTCTCTATCTCCCACTCCTTCAACCCCCCCCATGACTTCTTTTTTCATCTTTTTAAAAGTTCACTTCAACTCCCTTTGAAAATGTGACCTTTTTATACCTTATCTTAACTGCCCATAAAATATAACATTTTAGCCCTGAAGTCAAAATCAGCATAACCTGCTACCCCAGTAAATTAACAGTTTCAGACACAAAATGTTTTTTGCCTGTTAAACTGCTGTCTCATTAGCTTATTATATTACCAAAATCTACTACATTTATACAAGATTTTAAGGCAGATTTTAAGGATTTCAAATTTGCACCAAAAAAATAAATAAATAAATAAATAAATAAAAAAAGCCTGCACCTTATAAATCTCAACTGCAAATCATGGATGGAATTTCTAAGCAGGTAAGTAAAGCATCCACCAAATGTGTGTGCCCAGACAGTAACTCTGGCATCCTCCTTTCTTCTCCCACTCTTCAAACTGATTTTATATCTTTCACAAGGTTCAATTGTTCATTTCCTGCCCAGTGTCAGACGTATTGAAGTCACCTATCAAATGTATTTTGGATCAGACTGGAGGAGAGAAAAAAAAAAACAAAAAACAAAAAAAAAACAAAGAGTGAGGCCAGTGCGTCTAGCGGAAGGGATGATGTGAAGATTATCCCTTCCTACCTCCTGTGCTGTCCGTACACCGGTCCATATTTACTGCCCTAATGGTCGTCTAATGCGATTTAGTTCGGATCAAAGTGCTACGTAGGCTGAACGGGAAGTGAATTGCCCTTTGGGATCGCTAATGTCTGTTTGACCTGAACCCTTCAGTGAGAAGAAAAAGGACCACCACATTGAATTTGCACTTGTGAAGCTGGTACATTGCCAGGTAAGTATCTCAATGTCCACTGGCAGAGTACAAACATATTGTCACTCTAAACCATGATAATCTACAGCCCCTGATAGAGGGGTATAGCATCAGAGCAGCTATATTTTATGGACAGGCACTTTGGCAATATTTCCAGTTTATGTTTTGGGTCTACTTAAGTACCCCAGCTGTTTGCAGACATATATCCTAACTAACTAACTTCTCATCCATCCATCCATCCATTTCCCACATCTCCTATCCAACTAAAATATTTATGGATGAACAGTATAGCTATTAGATGGATGGATTGGGAAAGGGTGCTGTACACCTTAGATAGGTCGCCAGTCTATGACACAGAAATACTGACCTGCTAGTTAACCATTTTCTCCGGTTAGCCCCCAAAAATATGCTTCAGAGCATATAGAGCCACAGAGAGTGATTTTGTTGATTTATGTTTGCTTTAGAAAATGGAAGAAATTGAAGACGTAGATATGAGAGGCTGAAAAATAGAGCTTGGACAGCCCCCCTCCCCCCTCCATTTTTCCTTTTTTGCACACAATCATTGTGGGGAGAAAAAAAAAAAAAAAACAACTACTAACTAACTGACTTAAAACATCCAAATTCATCCAGAACTTTCTATTTAAATCCAATTATGTAGAATACATTTATTTAGAAAAAAAAAAAAAAAGCCTCATCTGCCACCAACATTGTCAGCACAGACTGAGCCAGCAACTAGGCAGGGCTATTAATGTTGTATAATTGGAAGTGTGCAGAAGCAGTGATCATAGATCACTCCACCAATGCAACCACCTCATTATGTCCTGAGCTTTTGTTATTCTTTATTATGAGATGATTACATGTTTAGGTATGTTTCTTAATTAGAAGAATTAGTCCTCTTATTACAGTTTGGATTCTGCAAGAGCTCTCTCTGAGAGTGGAGCCTTTTCTGCCTCATAAAGTCAATAAACATTTGGAATAAATACTCCATTAAGTGTCTCTGACCAAAATATTGTTATTTTATAACAAACAGCTGCAGATCTTCTGAAAGGGTTTATAGTTTGGATCTTTTCTTACAGTGTCCACGTTCAGTAATGAGCTGCCGACCTATAGCTGATGTACATGCAGGATGTTTCCATAATGCTGCACAATGCTGCTGAGGAGTAGCTTGGGGTTGGTCTGACTTGTTCAGGATTAGGTCACTGTTTCTAGTACAGTCTTTCAATCACACGGTAGCCACACCTTAATGCATGCCCCGCTTCATCTGTCATTTCATGAAAAAAAAAAAAAAAAAAAAAAAAAGGGAAATGATTTTATGAGGGAACAAATTCAAGTAAAGGGTTTCCCGGGTTTCCCGAAAGACTTCCACAGAAGAAATGCAGATTCACTTCTTCTTCGTTGTCTTCACTTTCAGATCCAGTGTAATGTTGTGTAGTTTTTGCTTCTTCTAGTTGCTATGAGACGACTGTATCTGTAGCGGTTTACCTGCAATAGTCAACTATGACAACGATAAGAAAAGAACAGTTCATGACTATATTAATAGTTTCACCATCATACCACATCGCCAACAGATGTGGCTGCAGCACAAACTTTCAAGTTTAATAGTCTGGCTTTGTCACGAATGAAGTAACTTGAGTGTTCCAGCGTTGTTCCGATTCCCTCTGGTACTGTTACCTCTGGGTCTGTGTAGTTAAGCCCGTCCAGTCTGTCGCACACACCGCATGCTATCATGTGGCTGTTGAATGGCGGACGCACAGTGACAGCTGGTAGTGTGACTGACGGAACAGGCCCAGTAAAAAAATGGCACCAGCGTGGCACTTTGCTGTACCAAAGTGATGCACATCTAGCACGCTGGCGACCAAATCGACATTTCTGTCTCTTCTGTTTCTTTTTCTCTTCTGTCCGCCTCCCTGCTCAGCCAGGTGTCAACACAAATCTCAAAAACGTCCACTGTTTCAAGTTAAAAGCTCTCTGCAGAGTCATGCAATTGTGCCTTCATGACATTGCAGTAGCAGCAATAAACGTATATATGAGAGAAAAAAAAAAAAAAAGCTCCGTTAGAATAGGCTTAGTATATCTGTTTGAGGCATCACCTGGGATTCCAATTGGGAAGCAAGATTAGTTTTGTCTATTTTGCCCGTCTCCTCTTTATTATGAAAATGTCAGCACTTTGTGGCTGTCAGTGTTCCTATTTTTACAGGGATGAGTTGATTTGATTGGTGGTGACTGATGCCAGCTCCTTACACACCACAGACACTTAATTCAACCTCTTTAAAAAGGAGGTGGCCTGGTGACACATCTGGTCATATTATTAAAAAAAAAAAAAAAAAAAAAAAAATCTCCCTGAGTCTGCACATTGACTGGCAAAAAAAAAAAAAAAAAAAAAGGGCCTGAACCCTGTTTAATAAGATCAGTCCTTGCAGCCACAGAATTAAGACTGCCTTATCTTGGCTGCTAATGAAATTGGTCAGCATTGAGAGGCTAGTTTATGTGACCTGCCATTTCTGTGGACTCCTACCTGCAGTTTACCACTTCTCTTTTGTCTCATTCTGCCAATCTCTCTGCCTCTCTGCTTTTTCCCTTCACAAGCTGAGAGGCTTTGGCTACAGCCACAGCTCCATGTGATTTTATCTTATAAAAAGAGGGGAGGTTTTTCTGACTTTTCACAAGTCTCGGGTAAAACAACAGAGAGAGAGAATGAAGGAAGAATCCACAGACAGTGACAGAGAAAAGGGAAATTAAATTCAGATCCAGAGGTGTCAAGTAGGATGGAGTAAAAGGAGTGATTCAAAATGTTGGCTCAGAAATTAATGAGGTATGTGTGCGCTACAGTTACATGTGGAATGCAATTAGCACGTAGTGTGGTGTACGTGAACAAGTTTATGGAAGAAAGGCAGGAAGGCAAAGAGAAAAATGGAAAATCCCCTCAGGTACCAAAAGCCACCAGGGAGCATCGCCTGGAGGAGAGAGGATAAAAAAGAGGGTGATTGACATTCACTTTAATCCATAACTCCCCACATGTCATCCAATTTTTACCCCTTAAACAGGAGAAAGAGCTGCAGAGTAGCAGGCAGACAATGACCACGGACAGCAGGGAGCAGAGAACGAAAGGAGGATGAGTGACACACAGAGAAAGACAGGGACTTAATTCCACAGGCTGGATGACATACAGAGAGAAACTGCAGGAGACCAGAGAAAGTTTTGGCATTTTTAAGCAGCGTGCAGGAGAGGAGAGATGGAAAAATAGCACAGGGCAAAAACAAAAAAGCAACAAACAGGCGGTGGGAAGCAAGTCACAGAAGCATGGTAAACGAAAATTAGACAATACCAACTACTGGTTACAGCGCTGCTAATGACCAGTTCAGCCCACCGTGCACAGTGATTACTCCACTGCCAGTGATGCTAACACTGTCTGAGCATCGCCACTGTGTGTAATTCGGCACATCAGAGAGCAAACTGGGGGAAGCTGATACCGTTGATAAGCAGCAAAGGAAAACAGAAGGAGCTGGACTCTGGCACATGAATGGTCCATCTCAAACTAAGCAAAACTACGGCCCAATAATAGTGTGGGTCAGTGAGGAAATGGGGGCTTGTGAAACATGTCACAATTCCCTAGGGTTCGGACTTCATATGTGCAGCCAAACATAGTCCACAACAAATACAAATACAGCATCTGCAATAGTAGACAGGGCAAAATGACTAATGGTGGCCCAGTTTCGCCCATTAATGTTTTACCTTAACTTTTACCTATACAGCTCCTCACATGGCTCCACCATCAATTTTTCAGTATGATGTTCTCCCTGAAATGCTCTTTGCTTTTATATATAGTCATGAAAACTCTTTAAAAGCTGACACCGTGAGAAGTGGTTACCTGTAAACTTGCTCAGAGGCAATACTGCACAAAAGGTAAATGCATGGAGTACTGAAAGCAAGGTCCAGCTTACAGATTTCTTCTTTTCATTTCAGAATTAGACAAAAACCCAAACATGAAGAATACTTCCTGGTTCATTTCTTAGTTTACAATGCAAACCACCGCTGTCTCCTCCTCTTCGCTGTGTCTTCACTGGTGACCCTTGTTGCAGATGCTTTTTCTCTAATTAAAAAAGGAGAGATGCTGCCAAGCAACTGCGGTGAGACTATAAGTTCACTGAACTCTTCAAGCACACAGAAAGAGAGAGAGAGAGAGAGAGAGAGAGAGAGAGAGAGAGAGGGGACATCACATATTGATGCCCTCAAATCTGTTTCCAGGACATGTTGCCTCTGACAAATCACTTCACCTAACCTGTCCGCTTGGACATTATCTTATGGAGAAGACTGATAAGAGTCGAAAACCATCACCAAATCCTCTTTGCCTCGGGCAGCGTGGCCAATTTCGTGCCATTTTATGTCTTTAGTAGGTTATTTCAAACTGCAAACAGCGCCACATAAGTCAGATAGCTGTCCTCAAAATAGATAAAAGATAGGCAAAGTGGATACTGAAGCTCATTGAAGACACATCAGAAATACATTTTCTGGGAAAAATAAACAAAAAAAAAAAAAACAAAAACAACTTCACAACTCATTTGACGGCCAATCGATCTTTCCCTGAATCACAAACCAGAAAACAAGATAATAAATCTGATGCATTATATCAACGCATCTCCTTAAAGCGGAGAAAAACATCACGACTGTTGAGTTGGTTATAAATATAATTTGAGCATGACAGCTCATCGGAGGATCAGGTTTGCTCAAGGCTGATGTTGACAGTCAGCAGATAAAAATCATAAAGTGTGTCATATGTACAGGTGTTCATCTTAAGTCTTCGGATCCGGTGGCTGATAAAGATTTCCTTTAACATGTTTGTTCCCTGACATTGATTGCCGTTGACAATATTTGTGTGCCATTTGAGATGCAGCGGTGAATAAACAGCCCCATCTGAAGTCAGCATTTTTGTAAAGTTCCCTAACCTCCAGTTCCCTATTGGCACACCATCCAAGCTCTCAAAAAGCTTCCCCCTCGATTGGACTTTTCGGCACAAAGCGCAGCCCATTCATTAAGGGGATTTTAATGATGTAGAAAATCAGGAAGAAAAAAAAAAAAATCTGTCTGACCTTGTTAAGCCTCATATTCTACCCTGAGCTTACAGATTCCACAATGTCCTGCCAACAACAATACTGTCAACTTCATGTTAATCATTACATCTCTCTCACCTTCTGTTTGTTTCTGGAAGCATCCAAGCTGTGTGTCTCTCTCTTTACTTTCTCTATCCACCTGTTCTCTCTTTACCGGACCACCAGCTACCCCAAATCCTTTTTCTCCCCTCTCCTGGCTGTCGATACTTCATCCCAGATGTTTTAGATCTGGCTCAGGCCCTATCTGTTGGCAGCACCTGGAAGTTGCTTCATGTCCTCCCAGATTATATTCTTCATCTTCTTCTTGTCTGATTTGAGGGTCTAAGGGCAGCAGTTGCCGTACGGTATTACTACTGACCATTAAGCCCCTGTGATGGAAGCTAATTTCTTATCTCAGGCCATCACAGCTTGACCGCTTCTACGTTGCGCAAGTTGGGTGGTATCAAACATATTTGTTTTGGTACCTTGATAAACGCCAATGGTGCTTTTGCGAGGTTGTATGCTGTTGTCGAGCGTGTGCACTCATTTGGTGAAAGCTATTTGTGATTTCATGATGAGATACGGCCGAAAGCTCCACAACGGCTATAAAGGTTTTTATTGAGATTTATAAAAACAAATTTCACACCAAATTATACAATATTCCTCTCTCTCTCTTTTTATTTTTATTTTTTATTTTTTTGAATGAAGTAAAGAGTATAAAGCCAGTGCTTTTTGATGGGTTTCTTCCATGGGTGTGTTTATAATATTTGGCTATTTAATAAATGGAGCAATCGGTTGATAAAGGGACAATTCTGTGAAAATGCAATATATTTAAGGCACTGTAGAAATAGCAATCCATAGTTAGCTCAACAGAAAGAATGTAGAAATTTAATTTTCATATGTACCACTTGCTGCACATGACAATAAAAAACAAAAACTATCAAAAACATAAATAGCCAAGTTGAAGAGATCCTTATCAAAAAATACTTGGGTATTGTTTCATGATCAGATCTTTTAAAGTCTCTATTATTAACCTAAAAGAAAGAAAAAAAAAAAAATCAGTAGTCTACACTTCATAGCAGTTTACCAAAGTGATGGATGAAAGGACAGAATTTAAAAAGACATGAACACCAGCGATACCACAAATGTATCAGAGGACATCAGAAGCATCATTTAAGTACAAAAAGGGAGGAAAAGTGTCCCGAGACTTCAGCAGCTGGCAAAATCTGGCGATACGGATGATTATGGTAATGCATTGAGCACCCGTCAGTGAGGAGAAGTAGTGACATCTGATTAAAGACTGGCCTGGATTTGAGCTGAATTATTTAGATGAACATACTGAGAGAGGGCGAGAGACCAAGAGGAAGATAGAACCAGAGAAGGCGAGAGAAGAGCTCAGCAAAGGATCATCGGAGCCACTGCAGTCACCTAAAGGAATGTGTGTGTGTGTGTGTGTGTGTGTGTGTGTGCGCGTGCGTGCGGTTATTCACATATGTAAATCTAATCATTGCTCCTTTTATTCCCTGCTTGTTAAACTAAACAAAGAATTCCTGGATGCTGATTTTCCCCGATCAAACAAAGAAACGGTTTCACTTGCATCACAGTGGTCTGTCGTGTCAACAGTGCCGATGGCTCGGAGATTAAAGGACCCTCCAGACAGCCATTTTTACACACTCCGACTATTTTGGTGGACAATCTAATCCTTATAAATCTATGAAGGATATGTGAGAAACCCAACCATGTGTGGGGGAGATTAGTGTGGAGTTTTTGGCCTCCTCTCGATTTTCTCACTTCAGATAACAGGAGCGGACACACACACACACACACACACACACACACACACACACACACACTAACCATTTGTTTCATTGAACCTTTGACGAGTGATTACCAAATTCTTAAACATTAGCATTGAACAGGGCCTTCAGACATTCTCACATACACAAACATCTTACTGAAGCCCTACGCTACCTTCCCTAGCTGCTCATCCAGCCAGCTTCCCATGCTTTGCTTGGCGAGTTTGGCGTGGTGCGGTTGCTGTAGCAGCTCATCTTATGTCACCCCTCATTAACTCCAAATGGCAATTTGAAAAAAAAAAAAAGAATACAATCCTCTGATCCCTTTTGAAGTATAGAAATGGAAAACTGAGCTGTGATACAAGGAGACAAAAGACACACAAAAGAGAAGTGTGTGTGTGTGTGTGTGTGTGTGAGGCGGGGGGTATCAGAAAGTGAGCTAAGTCAGAGGGGAGAAAGACAAAAGAGGACACTGTGCAGTGTGCAAAGGACAATTTGAAAACGAGACAAAAAGGAGGGAGCCAGGAAGTAGATTATGGGTGTTCTGATTTGATTTCTATGGCAGATATAATGATGGTTAGTTTTCTATTCATCTTCCCAGGCTCAGTAGGAGCACAGTAGGCAAATCAGGTTTTAGGATTTGGCCAGTGGGCAATGAGGAGGGCTATTAAAGGATCATTACCATCTCCTGCCATTACCGAGCTGTTGCTGCGGAGGAATTACCTTGGTAATGAGACCAACCTGAAACTGACTGCTTGCGGCGAGCCTGACGTACATTACGCGGGAACACTGTCACACACACACACACACACACACACACACACACACACACACAGAGCTATCCACAGAGCTTCAATTGATAGCACTTGCTGTTCAATCCCCAGTTACTCGTGACATCCCATTGGTATGGGTGCTTATGCATTTGAATGGAGCGAGAGAGAGACACACACACACACACACACACACACACACACACACACACACACACACACACACAGAAACAAGACTTCAGAAGGTGTGCAGGTGTCCAATTAATCCTTTTGACAGTTATTTGTTTGTCTGCTTGATTTATCGGGACGCCACTTGTTTCCCCCTCATATCATTTGCCCCTCTTACCACTCTTTGTGTGTCCAGCGTGTTTCGTTCCCTTTCATACATCAAAATGCTCCGTCACTGTGATTCCCACCTAGCTGCTTCGCTAGGTGCACTCATTAACCTGAAATGCTGTCTGATAGACAGCAGCAAAACCTTCTCACTGTTGTTCCATTGTACAACGGAAAATTAGAGAGAAGCAATTCCAACAGTACACATTGTACTATGTCAGGAAAACTAGTGCCGTGACAATGTTTTTAAAAGTATGAGAAAGTCCTGTCTTGGCATAGGTGTGTTAATATGCCCTCACATTATATTCATCGCAGCAAATAGCCTGTGTTTGTGCGAGTCAGAAGGGATTCCAGTGATGCCAAGTTCACAATGGGGAAATTATTAAAATGTCCACAAACACCACTCAAATGATTCCCATAGCAGAAAGCAGCCCGGCGTTGTCCATCTGCAAGCTGGCAGAATGAATTTGAATTAAATGCAAAGAGGATACAGTTTGGCTTGTTTAAAAATCGTCCTCACTGAAATACACCACACTTTGCGCTCACACAAGAGTCCAGCCATTTTACAAACACTTCTCAAGCCTAGAGGTTAATATCGGGTGGAGTGTGATTTTAAAAACACGACCTTCATGATGCTATGATGTCACATATTGACTTTACAAGTGCAGGGTCTCAAAATGAAGCTGCCAAGATGCCATTGTGTTTGTAACCATTAAGATAGCTGCAGGAACCTGAGGTGCTGTAACCATTAATGCAACATATACAGGAAGGTGCACGCTCACATGCGAACACACACACTAATACAGCATCTTTCCAAGGGCAGAGCCCATTCCAGCTTTACGATGGATCTAGACACACTGTGGGCAGAGAGGTCTTTGGCCAAAAAGACTTTATAGCATCATAAATGCAGTTATACCCCATCTCACCAACATAAATACGTGCTGGAGAGTTACCAAGAGGACGTCCTGAAGTCATGCCTGCTCTCAAAGGAGGAAGATGGTGTTACCCTAAGGAAATCAAGAGGAAGTACTTGGTGCTATATCCCTGTTTTGTGGCAGCAGCAGTTCAATTACTCTAGAAATATCCCCATTTATCTTCAAATTCTCATCTGTTCCATTTGATTACATTGTTTTAAGGGTATCAGGGTTTGATCATTATTGGGTCTTTTTTGTTTTGTTTGTTTGTTCCTTTTCTTGCTTATTAACCACACACTGTTGCATCTGCTGTTCATTTTCACTGTGCCACCTCTGAGCTGAGTGATCCGTTCCTAATTTCTTGACCATGGGGGGGGGGGGAGAGAAACAACAACAAAAATGTGGATGATTTTTGCCTGGGTGGACAACCCTCTGTTTGCTAGTTTTCTTAGTGAAGCCCTGTGCTGCTTGTCTAATTAAAGAGCCTCCTTGTGATAACAGGGTGTCAAGCAGGAGTAGTAATAGTAGGAGTGTCAGGTTACAGGCTGAGAACTGAACCAAAGGGCAGCGATTCAGGGAGACAGCGGTCTGCAGTATAATAAAGCACCATCTGCATATGAAAGAACAGCAGTTTTCAAAAGGAAGGGGGGGGAGAAAAAGGGACACGATCAGAGACATTCTCTCATGGCGCTGTTACCATTAGTGTTGCAAATAAGGATTATTTTCACCAAAGAGTTACTGATTAGTTTATAAAGCATGACATTATTTGGATGGATCTATCCTTTGCGGCATCAACAATAGTTTTCTGATAAGTGGGCTGCTCCACTATTGCCATTTGGCAGTACCTGAGTCCATCCAGTTTTGAGATTACCCGGAAGTGTGTGTGTGAGGTGTGTGTGGAGCCAAGACTTCAGTGAAAACCTGTCAAATCAAATGAGCCACACCTTCAATTTCAGTATAAACCTGAATTAAAATCAACCAGGTGATTGTTGTTGAAAAAAATTCATCACGGTGTCCACTGTCACTTTCATACTAGCCGGACGGTTCACTTACATACGTGAAGGAGAAAATTGGCTATAGAGACCAGAAGGTTTTTTTTTTATTTTTGCTGTAAACATTAACCAAATTAACATGAGCGTTGACGGTTTGCTTTTGGAGCCAGCTTTAGGTCGTGAGGAGCTGCTGCAGTTTTTTGGCACAACATTTCTTGGACACAGGCGCAAACATTATTCGTCTTTGAAATAAAAAGGTACTCATTTGAATATGTGAAAAACCAGAGAAATTAAGCAAACCCTTATATTTTATAAATTCTAAACTGTGACCATCTGGCATGTATGACTTTGATTAACCAATTCATAAATTTGCTAAATAATTTTATCGATGGCTGGTCAACTTTATCTTTTGTACAAGTTACGACAAGATCTGACTACAGTGGTATTTATAATATTTGCATTGCAGGTTCTTGGTGTACATTAAATCTGCCATAGCACCCATTCACATTAGTCCTTGCACATAAAAAGGGGAGCTGTGGCTCATGAAGAATCTGCAGTCTGACCTGAATTTGGCTTCTTTTACATAAGTGATACTCATTTCTCTCTCTCTCTCTGTCTGTCTGTCTGGCTGGCGTCTTGTTCCAGAGGTACACTAACTCTACAGCAGAAATTTGCATATACAGAGTGGTGGTGAGGCGTATGGGGGAGTGGGGGGGGGAGCTCTGTTGCTTCAGTGTGAAACCAGCCATTCAGTCTGAGAAGCATCAAGCATGTTAATCCCAAAGGAGGGCAGAGGTGTGTATGTCTGTGTGTGTGTGTGTGTAAGGATGGATAAAAAAGGTGTGTGTGTGGTAGTCTGCAGACAGGTTTATACGATTATGTGAGAGTATGCACACATAATGTGCAGGGGAAATTACATCCGCATGTGAGACATGCAGGTCAAAGCTCGAGTATAATTTGTTTAGCTGGTGTGTGTGTGTGTGTGTGTGTGTGTGTGTGTGTGTGTGTGTGTGTGTGTGTGTGTGTGTGTGTGTGTGTGTGTTCTTGTGTTGGCATGCCTTCCCTGTTTGCATGCGTGAATCTTGTAAGTCACAAAGAGCGTGAAAATCTGTAAATAGGGGAACAAGGTTGCACAGGTTGGAAGAATATACAGTGTGCACCTACAGTATGACATAACAAAATGTGATTCGTGCTAGATACTGCTCGACAACTGAGCCAGGACCACCACCCCCCTCCAAACACACACACACACCATCAGCCTAATCCGCCAACACTTTTCCCAACTTCTCAAGAAATAATATTTTAAGTTTCTAAGCCCCTCACTCTGCAACGCGCTAGTGGTATGGATCTAGAGAGGGAAATTGGATTTCTCCAGTGCTTATGAATTCAAGTGAACATGACCAGCTTATACATCTGTACAACCTCAAGAGTATGGCGGGCGAATGCTCTCCATGGTACTAAATAAATAAATAAATAAAGGAGTCTGGTGTGTTTGGATTAGGAGATGTCCTTGTGAATATCTCCTCCCCTGCTCTTTATCTTTCTCTCTCGTGCTCCACAGCTGAGGAGCAGGTGTGCTGTATTGCACAAACACGAGAAAAAGCGCTGCGGAGCACTGAGGTGTGCATTGCATTGTTTGCTTTCTCACTCTACGTGCCTCCAAGCTATGCAGATAGTGACTCCCACGCGATGGCAGGCAAAGCAAAAGGTTGTTTGCGACATAAGCACTGAGCACCCCACCACTACCACCAACCCCTGTCATACCCAGTCTCCAATTCTCTTTATGCTCTGTGGTTCCTTTACCCCCCCCTTCCCCCCCCTTCAGTCTGTCTGTGCTGCTGTTGTGTTAGTACACAGCAGACTGTTTGGTTTGCATCTAATGACTCCAGAATGCAAACATGACATCAGTGGTGAGGCTAAATTTCAAAATACCAGAATACACTGTGGGTTAGTTTTTGCCACAGAACAACATATTATGTCAGTTTCCAAACATTTGCATCCTGCAAGTTTCATTGGTGGCATCTGACAGCCTCTAATACTGCAGGTCCTTCTCTGCGATCCAATAAAACTGAATAAAACATTTGCCATTACACCTAATTGGAAACATCCGACCTACCACACTCTTGGTTTCACATATGATTTGCTCAAGTGGGAAATCCAGTACAAGGTGAGGAAGTTTCCTCAGATGACAGGTATGTTCTTCACTTTCCTGCTTTGGGAAAGTGGGAACAGTGCCATCTAGTGAGATGTATGCACATGCAAGCAGTTTAAAGGCTCTCAGATCTTTTGTTTTATTGCCTTCAAAAGGATCCACTATATTTTTAAATACATTGATACCTGAAATTATTCCCTTACACGTGGACGCTCCAAGTAGAGACGAACGATATTACGCCCGCAAAGAGGCAATTAATGCGGCTTAGCAACTGCTGCCCTGGAGCTTTAACATCCTGATGAGACCTGATAAATGGGTAATGTGGACAAATAGTAAGTTTCTTGATAATTTAGTTCCTCTGCTGATCAAAACTCCCCACATGTTTATTGTTCATACCCCCCTAACACAGCCCACCAAGACAGTTCAGCCTTTAGGTCACTTCACAAATTTAATACACTCCTGATAATTTCATCTCGACCTCTGACCTTATATTGATTGCTAAAACTATCAGGCACCCTCTCTAGTAGAAGTGCTCTCATCAATAAACCTGACAGGCAGCCAATCGACTGCTGGAAAGGGGAGTTGGGGATTTTATTAAAAGGTGCATCTGCACCTGAAACCAACCAATAAATTACTTCAGCTACCGAAAACAATTCTTTAAACATGGTGTGCTCTTGGATTAGTGAGAAAACATGACAGAATAGCTGTGAAGCAGGTTCTCTGAAGGAAAAACGTTGCTCTTCTTAGTGTTGAATAGTGCGAGGAGGGATGAGAGGAAAGAGTGATGAGGGTGTGATTCAGGGTCAAGGATGGATATTTGTGGCGTGCCAGCCTGGGTGTGGATAATAGCTAGTGAAGAGTCAAGAACCATTTAGCCATCTCCCATATGCCTAATTTAAGGCCTCCATTTAGATTTGCTCTTTTGGGGCTACTTAAGATAATACTGCAGTAAGTGAAATTAACCACATCAAATTGAAAAACCATCATAAACATTAAGAAATTGCATTGCTCATTTGCACATGTATGACTTCAGGAACACCTACAGAAGGATGTGATACCATTCGAGGCTGAATATAATATGCTGGAAAGAAAAGAAACAGTGGCAAAATTCCTTTGACCCAACAAGATGTAATAGCCAGATTAAATCAAAAACATAAAAAATGTCTGGAATGATCCTCAGAAGGTTCAGACATCTCAAAAAAAAAAAAAAAAAAAAAAAAAAAAAAGAAATAATAGTAAAAAAAAAAAGAAATAGATATATAAAGTGAAAAAAATGATTATCAGAAAGATAAGCTATGATGCATTTCATCTCTATCGGTCATGACTCCAGCATAAGACATATTTCAAAAGTTTCACACGTGACTTTTAGATAAGATGCGTATCTGTAGCAATATCAAATGAAAAATTACCCTTTTAAAGATCGCCTCCTCCCCCTACAAGCTCTTTACTCTTTTGGACTGTTTGCGTTTACCGTGACCCAAACTAAATGATTAAAAGGGATCCTTTTGAATTCAGACAAAATATCATATCACGGATTAAGCGCTGTAGAACTTGCACGTATTCCATGTTTGATTTTCTTCCACACTGAGATGAAAGCAATTCTGAGTCCGAATGCCTCCGTTTCATGCAAAGCTCACAGCGTAGACAGCCATTACTAAGGATTACTGACAGGAAGCGATGAAACAAGTGTGTTATTCACTCGATGTGTGTGTGGGTGCACCTGATACAACCAAACTGGCCTCTACTCACCAGTCTAAAGTCCAAGTCAAGCACGCAGAAGATATGAGTAATGCCTACTATCACAGAAAAGCAGAGAGCGGGACAATAGACTTGTCAAACAAGAGCCACTTGACAATGTCTCAAAGAAGATCAATTATGGTCAGTGTTTGGATGAAAGAACTGGCACAAATGAGGCCGTTTTGCACGCGGCAGCCAGAGCTTTACTTACCCACTCATGTAAAATTCCTCTAATAGTCTTTGTCTTGGTTGTTAACATGTTCTGAAGGACCACCACTTAATGGATAGCAAATCATTTAATGGTACAATGTGCATATAATTCTGGTCCACAGCTCTACGGGCAGTAGAGCTACTTAACCCTCTGCTGGAAAACGGCGGCTGGGGCAGGAAATGAAAGGCGAGAACATAATCAACAAACATAGGTGAGTGAATTAAGTGTTAAGACAATTAAAAAAAAAAAAAATAATCCAACACTTTTTGAAGGAGCAGCACTCTGTGGCGTGAAGGTATTGAGTTAAAGCTCTCCACAAAGTATCCTCTTGCCCTGGCACATGAGGCTGGCACCGTGGTGTGACAATATTATGGGCAGGGGATGTGATTACCAGATTCTTAATCGGCTGTAAATCACTTGTCATCACTGCCCTTAATGTGCGGCCGCTGTGCTCCAGTGAACCCAGACACCAAGTGGCACCGGCTCCCCCCTGCTCACTGACAACATTTGAGCCAGCTCTCGGACGCTGATGTTTCTTAATTATCCAGACAATGGAGTGAGGGAGAGAAAGAAACTAATGGGGAAAATACCAGCCAGACAGGTTAATTTGGGGTTCATCGAATTACTGCATGAATTAGCGTGATGTCATGAATTACAAAAGGAGATGAAGGATGAAGGAGGCTTTCTGCCACAGGTGCAAAGTATCTCCCCTCCAAGAAAAGTAAATATAAGCCACACCCACAAATTAGAAATGTCCTCGTATGCTGTTTCGCTGGTGAAAATGGGAATGACCTGCATTTGGCCTGGAGGGAAGGAGAGGGCAGGGATGCTTTATATAAACCTGTGAGCTCAGATAGAGGAAGAGAGGGATTTACCAAAAAAAAAAATAAATAAATAAATAAAGGAAGCACACCAGCATGAAAGAGTTGGTGAATGGGGGGCAGATTGTCTTGGTATGAATAGGAAAAAAGGGAAAACTATATTTTGTTAACGGTGGGCGGAGGAGATGGGAGAGTTGAGGGAGGAGAGGTGAGACAAATTTTGCCGCATACCTTTTCTCTCTGACATCCGTCAGCCCATCTCTAAGGCCCATCCATCTTGGATGACAATATTGCCCTGATTTGCATACCAAAAACGCTTTCCGATATGCGCCATCCAAGTCGTTGCCAGAGATTAAAAATATTGACAATTATTGACCAAACTCAAAGACATGGGCAAAATTCCATCTGCTCTATTGCTTCTGCTGTTTTATGCACTTATTTGCTCCTTTCTTCCTTCTTATGAGGCCACATTATTGACTTGAATATCTGATTGCTCACTGCTCAGGCTTGTGAGCAGAGATGGAGGGGGCGTGGAGGGAAGTATGCGCAGTAGATGGCTTGTTATGGAAGGGGCTGATGCTTTGGATGGGAGCTTATGTAGTAATTGCACAAATTGTTTGTGCGCATTTCCAAATGATACAGACTTTAATTAAGATAATCATCACTGTGGCACCCTGCATGGCTCTACAGTGGGGTCTGCGCAGAATAAAGCCAGCTCCATGCAAATCCCATGTGATCAGTTATTCTTCTTACAGGAAAACCTTGTGATTACAGTGATAAATATATGGCATCAAAGAGAGGATGGGGATTGAATAGAGTGTGGCAGAATTAAAGGGCCGTGGAACAATCGCTGAGATATTAAGGAGCACCATCAGTCCAGAACTCATGTGGAGAGGCAAGGGAAATGAATGTCATTAATTGAATAAGACAGACGCCATAAGGGAAGTCGGTTATTAAAAATCCTAAAATATAGCATGCAACAGAAATCCAAAGTCGGTGGCACTGACATGCAGAACAGTATCTTCCCTCATAAGGGTAACAATGAAAAACAAATATTTAGCGCAATAAAAGCTTTTAAAAGGAGCCACCGTGCAGATGCAGTGATGCCTATGAACAGAAAAGGCACAGAGCAGTATCATAAATGTCCTTGATGCCCTTCTCCCCGAATTTAAAGTCACTCAGAGCTCCTCTCTACGACACCAAAAGATCTTGATTAGAGGAAGAGAAGCGCCTCTGTACTACAGTGGAACAATCTCCGGCCCTCGTGGAACTAAGTTTCTCGTGTGTCGGCTATTTGTTGCTGCCTAATGAGAGCGCCCTGCACCTCTCTGGTGTCCTGTACTGTAATTAACGTGCAATGGGAAGATGAGGAGGTGGAGGATAAAGCACAGCAAGAAGGAAAAGTGGGAGCACGTCCTGTCTGGTGATCTGCAGGTTCCCCTCACAAGCTCCCTCCCTTCTTTCTGTCTCCGACTTTGTATTCCTCTCTTGACTTGGTGCTCTTTTTTTCCAGTGGGCTGTTTGACAAGCTGCCAGTTCCAATGCCCTTAGTGCAATGTCCCTTGTCAACTCGCATAAACTCTTATATCTATCAGAGCTTCCTCTTAACAAAAAAAGAAGGTTCCATTATCAAAGTGATTAAAAATGATCTTTAATTTTGGGGACGGCCAAGTGTTCGGTGAGTTTAGACAAAGAGCCGATGGCAAAGTTCCACACGTATATATCTTTATGATATTTCTTCCTTTCAACCTTTGTATCTACCTCTGGTCTTTTCCACCCTATCTCCCTCTCGTTGTCTCATTCTCAGCATCAATGAGAAGTGGTAAGTGTTGCTACAGTATTGTGCGCGGATCAATCGATCACTCTGACCTTGACACTGAAAAGTAAATGATGTTGTTAGATAGCAGCTTATATAGGAATCCACTCTGTCACTTGGAGTTGGCAACAGTGACTTCAGAAATGTTGAGTGCATCTACATCTGTAAAGACACATTACACTTACAGTACAGTATATAATTACACTCAGATCTAGTCCAAGGCTTCAATAGTTGGGATACTAATTAAAATACTAAATAATAGATCACAAAATTTGATTATAATGCCCTTATTTTAATTATTACTTCCAAATGAGTATAGAAGATGCAATGTCGTCATCTCCTGAAACCTCTAACCAAGGTGAGATAAAATAGCAGGGGAAATAAATTTGATATAGTGCAGTGAATAAAAATTGTGGCGATGGTGAAATACCTTAAGAGCATAACTCCACCATGCATCAAAAGTACACGCTGTAGAACTTGCTAATTTAATCACCTAAGTTGTGTTGGGGATTTTTGGATGGCCGAGGAGGTAGTTAGTCTCCGTGCCAGTGGAGGCCACCTCGGTGTCACCCGGCTCCTCTCAATCACTTCCTGCGCCGATACACCACCGGGCCTCTCACAAGCACTGCCTCAATTACATTTCTGAGGTAGCAGTGATAAGGAGTGTGAAGCGGGGAAGGAGACACAAATGTAAATGCAGTGTAGTGAATGAGGGATAGGTATGAAAGAATAAAAAAATAAGGGGGGGGGGTAAAAAAATAAAAATGAAAGAGCAGGTGCCCGAGAGAAAAGACAGAAATGAATTCTGGATAAGAGTTCTGGGCAGGAGTGAAATGCAGGAGGGCCAAATATGCCAGGACAAGCTTAATTAGGACTATTACAGCCGTGCCATTTGGGGTTCGGAAGGCTGCCCGTCCGTTATACAGCATATGATTAATGCAAACCAAACGGAGTGATGAGTGCTAATGTATAATGGCAAGAAAGAGGGGAGGGGGGAGAAAGGAGGTTGTTGAGAGCACACAAACAAGACCTGGCGAGGTGCCGCTCAAGTGCCAGGCAAAGATGGGATAGCGATCAGGCGGATAAAGGCATGTTCTACAGATGGGGGTGATGGCGGGTTTAGGGGATGGGAGACGGAGTGTTTGTTTACTTTCAGGATGTTTTGGAGAGATGAGAGTGCAGGACGGGATGGGGACGAGACGTGACGAATCCTCCTAAAGAGGCACGACTGGACATCAGACAGAAAATGTGATGAGGCACAAAGGGCTCCCAGCGCATATCAAACAGATGATTTCAGCCGGACTGATATTGCCATGGCATTATCGACTATTGTGAGACTGAATGATAATGCCAGCGGCTGAAGTGGAGGACAGGTCAAGAAGAAATACTTGGACAAATCTATGACTGCGTATCTAATGCATACCAAATTCTCTGTTCTGCATTGTGTTCCACTTCCTCGTTTCCCCACTCACTTGGCTTGCATCACTCCACCTCGCTGTCTGTGTTTATCTCACCTCTCTGAGTGAGTGCCAATCTCACGAGGTACACAGAATTTGGATCGGCACTCTCTGAAGTGCTGCAGCTAAACTTCCATTTTAACCTCCGGCTCGACTCCATGTCACATATCAGAGCAGCGCCGAGTTATTTCTGTAAGAGATGTTGTTAAAGTAACGCGTCAGCAACACACGCTGTGACCAAAGGCATGAGAAATCAAGGTTTCTTTGGGGAGGGGGTAACACAGACGGACTCCTTTACATGTGACATAAAAAAAAAAAAAAAAAAAAAAAAAAAAAAAAACAACATACGTTTAGATCAGTGACCCAGCTACCCAGCTGAACTGTAAACTGTAAACTGAACCTCTGCAGTAACGACTGCTCTCCCTTTGTCAGTTTTTAAACTTAAAAGTTTGAATAAATATTTCAAAAGTCACACTTATTAGCTGGCTGCTGGAGTGGTTAGCTTCCAACATGATCATGAACATGGTTGTCACTGTGTGGGTTTGATGATGAACCACAAAACTGCCATTAAGCCACTTGGTGTAGTTGTATGAACTAGATGAAGGAGTTTGGGTTTGATAAATACAAGTTGATTTGTGATTTATTTTTTTTTTTTGGTCCCGGCATCAGTTAACAGTGCCCTTACACCTCTGTCTGATGCATGTATAATTACGCTCCGTCATCTGGTAGCTTTAGACTGCCAAGTCTCAGACATTCTGGCTTGACATGGTAAATGGTCTGCACTTACACGGCACTTTTCTAGTCCCATCAGCCACTTAAAGCACTTCAAAGCCAGAGTCAACCGTTCACTCGTCTTCCTAGAGCACTTTTTCTCCCACTCGCTCTCATACATGCGCTGATGATACGCAGACAATTTGGGCTCAAGTATTTTGTCCAAGCAAACTTTGACATGGACTGGAGAAGTCAGGGGCCGAACCACTGACCTTCCGCTGCACCAACCTAACCCTACACCCCTTTTTTGGCAGGACATTTGGCATGTCTTTAACCTACTAACCTGGTCTGTAAGATGAATGCTGAGAGAGTCTGTGTGTCTACCCATTTTGTATTCCCCTTTTACATGTTCCTTGAAGGCCTCCTGTTTATCAACACAGTGAATGCTGAAGATTTTAGCTGAAGAGAACTCCTCTGAAGCTGCCCCACATTCAGATTTATGCCATCCAAAAAAAGTTTATTGTGCACTTCAAAACCTGAACAGCTTAAATCTTTAAATATGACTGGCTACAAACTGACTAGTCACATTCCGCACAAGTGAACCATGTTGGAGTGTTTATGGAAAAAGATAATCCCCCTTTGCTGTGGTTTTAAACCCAACCCAGGAGACACGGGTGTATTATGACGCAGATGCCTATGGGCGGCTCATGTCTGGGTAAGTGAACTTCCATGTCTCCTGTCAATGTCCCTGCTCCCTGAAACATAAGGGGAGCAAAATGATTTTGCACAGAAAGTAAACACCAGACTGACAGGGCTTGGAAAGAGAGTGATGCGGGTTAGAGGATGGAGAACGGGTGGCAGCAAGAGAAGAGACATAAAAACGAACAGGAAAGGAGGGCGGGGAGTAACAGGGCATAGAGCTCAGGGAGGAGAAGGAAATGAAGGACCACTGAGAAAGAGAAGAGAGTCATCACTCTGCGAGACAATAAGAGGATCTGGGCATAGGGAAAAGAAATGGTACAAAAACAAGGGGAGAGTACAAGTGAATGGGCATATAACACAGCCGCCTGACACAAAGCTGCTGTAGCATTCTCGCCGTAACAATAGCAGCAGATTGAGTTGGACAGGGTTCACAGGCCTGAATGCTAGCCAGACAGACAAAGCGATTGAATGGCTCGCCTGTGTTATCTGGTCTCCTGCTGAACAGTTCTCCTCCTCTGCAGAGGTGAGCAGGCTCAGGTTACAAGCACTCACCGATGGGCTTTAGTCCATCACACTTCACCCCTTCCCCGAGCAGCAACCTCAGGCACGGCTGTGCGATCACAGACCAAGGCTACGGCGAGAGGCGAGGAGGAAAAGACAACAAAGACGGACGCCGGTAGGACAAATTTATATGCGAGACGTTCACAGCAATTTCCAGCACAAATCAGCTGTTTATTCATGTTGCCATGAAACATCACCCACGGCTCCACGAGACATAAACAGCTGCAGTTTAAATCTATTATTGCTTTGGTTTTGTTTGTTTTTTTCTCTGACTTGCAGATTTTTTTTTCTCCACTGCATTGACATTGACCCTATACATTTTCTAATTATCCGACTCACAAAGGACAACACAACAGCTAACTGCAGTCCATGATCCCCATTATTTCTCCACAAGATGTCATGTTTGTAATTGGAAGCATTATCTCATTGATCACAGCTACGATTGTCAGCATCATAATTGCCATTTAAGTGTCATTTAGATGGTAATTCGGGCATTTCTTACAAAACGTCAAGCAATTCATCATATTCACAGCATCCCATGAGAATGACTGTTGTTGTTGAAGATAAACAAGGTTTGATAAGACTCTTGATAAGGAACCTATTGTACCCGTGTCATGATCTTGGCTTTCTGTCCTGTCGTGGAACATTTTGGAATAGGGGATTTTACACCAGGTTGACCTTTTGTCCAAGGCTCTTTCTTGTTTCTGGCCCTGCCTCTAGCTTCCGAGTGACTCTTGTCATCGAGAAGGTCTTATAAATATGGATGCCTTCTTCTCGAGGCTGTGATCCAATTTCAGAAATACAAGAGAATTATTTTTTTTTTTTTCTTAGGTTGGAAATGTTCAGTTGGGTTGCAAAAACTGGACCTACAGCCTTTGCTGAGACAGTGACATTTATTTAGTTCTGTGACAGCTTGTGCCGCTGCAGTGTGAGAGAAATCTGATGGAAAGATATGAAACCACAATAAAAAAATATTGACTTAGTTTATTCCTGAGTTAATACATGATGCTATCCAGAAAGTCAAATTCTTTAAAGGGATACTGTCTTGATGTAACGCTTGTTGATGCCTGAAGCCTCTGATGAGTTTGTGGCCTTATGTTGGAATCATAGATAACAGCTTCAAAGTTAACCTGGAATTGTTTCAAAACTACACTGCCGCGTCATAAATTAGATTTATTGTATAAACATGATCACACAGAAAGACATCGCAGCAACTCTGACAGGAAAAACAAGATATCCCTGTCACTGTGCGTCAGCTCTGTCTTCATTTATGCGGCTGAGGTGCATTTGATCGTAAAATGCTCTCATCGAGGTAACAGGTGTTTGGCACCAACTGCTCCGATTCTGTAATCAAATCTTTGACAGGACGCACGTCATTGTCACGCAGAAATGTCTTTTACGCAAGACTGGCATCACTGCATTGCTCACCTTTCCCCCTCCTGTCTCTTCCCCTATCACATCCTTCAGGAGCACATGGTCTCACATGCACACACACTGTCACAGCATACATCTATATTTATTTATTTCCTCCCTCCCACAGGGCATCCTGCATGAAATTCATCAAGAGGAATAGATGTCATGATCAACAAAATAAAGACTCATTACTTTGACAGCTTTACAAACATTTACGTCGCCCACAAGTACGGAAGACAAACGCCTGGATTATCTGAGCAGTGATTTTTGCGCATGCGGAAGCACATACAGCAGAGTTTTACTGTGCAGTTGTTATTTTCTGGACGTCGCCTATCACTGTTTTTGGCAATACCTTTCATGCGCCTGGAAGCACGTCCTTGGCAGAAATATACCCACAGAGGAAAGAGGGAGAAAGAAAGAGCGCGGGAGTCAGACAGGAAACAAAAAAATAGACGGAGAGATAGAGCAGCAGGCAGGGTGAAGCAGGTGAAGAGACTTAATTATCCGAAGTATGCAACAGAAACCCGGATGGATTCTGAACGCACTCAGCAAGACAGGAAAACTAGTAAACATCATACACCTTTGCATAAAATAAATAAATTAAATGAAAAAAATTTATGTGATGGGATTCTCGCAACAAGAAATTAAGCACGCCTTCATAAAATCCCCAGCAGCACACACTTACTTCACATTAATTAACCATATTGGGGTTAAATTTGAATATGGAGATCATCTGCTTCAGTTTTCTGTTGATATGCAGTGACAAATAAATATCTCCACCACCCACTGTTGCATCTTCCATGTAATTAGAGAGAAGATTACAGAGAGGAAATTAGAAGTTGATACGGCTATCAAATGAGGTCAGACAACGAGACTACCAAAGTTTTGCCTTTTTTTTTTTTTTTTTTTTAACTTTTTACTGATGCATCTGTATTTATGCCCAGCAAGTTGGCACTGTCATCCTCAAAGTCAGCTGGCAACCGTGGTGAAAACAGCTTGACCTGACGAGTACAATGCTACACAGCTGACAGAACAGCCTTTTCTCAAATCCTGCTAAACCTCAGTTTTTAAACATGTGAGCTCAAAGTGAAAAGAAAATCCTGATATGCATTTATTTATGAATAATAACATGGGTGAAATATTTATTGGCAACACTAGTAAGCCTACTCCCTCTCTGTCTCTCTCGCTCCCTTTTTTTTTTTCCATATTAATGCGCTTCCCAACCACTTTTGGATGTCTGGCCTACATAATTATATCGCCTATTTGTATGCGTGTATGGGATCATATTAGGGACTAGCTGATTGCTTATATCCTCAAAATTGCTTTTTTGACACCACATGAAAAATCACTTAAATCACTTTGAAAAGATGGTTGCAAAACCCGACTGGTGTGACAAATACCAAGGCAAGCTGAACACTGCTTTCAAGATTTAATGCATACTTAAACGCTAAAAAAATATTCATTAGTGAATTAATTAAAAAAAAAAAAAAAAAGAAAAAGATAAAAATGGAAGTATACTCCCAGTGAGTAAATTTTTAGGAACACCTCCTGATGCTAGGTAGAGCCCTGTCTTTCCTCTCAAAGCAGCCTCAGCCCTTCGCGGCAGGAAAACCCAAAGGTGGCTTGTTTCCTGGTAGGATTCCTGGTAGGCGGCTGAAGTTCACTGAACTCACTGTCATGCTCATGAGACCAGTTTGAGAACAGGTGCATTATCCACCAGAAGATGAATGATGCAATTTTATGAGCTATAAATAAAGCCAATAAAAGATGGTAAGCTGCAGCCAGAAAGAGATGAAACATAAATATGCGCTACTGAAGCAGCCTGGCACAAGCCAACTTGACTGTATGGATTCACCATCACACCGAAGTTTGACCCAACTATGTTCGAGCCTCAGCAGAAATGGAGATTGATAAATCTAGACTGCAGTTTTTCCCCAGTCTTCATCGCGCCAAAGCCAAAGCCATAGACTTTTTTTATTTATTTACTTTTTGCCTGACAGCAGGGGAACGTGTGGGTGTTTGCTGTTGTATCCCACCAGCCTCAAGGACCTGGTTGTGCTATCTCAAATCCTTCCTTGTTCACCACAGACATAAAAATGTGGTTGCCTCGGTGCTGGCTCGAACCAGTTTGGTCATGCTGTTCTGACTTCCCTCAGCCATACCCTGATAGCATGTTTTCTTCCATTATGATGTTTGATATGAGCCTCAACTGATCAAGTTTAATCATTTATGTATGAGAGGTTACTATATCATTATCTTGAAAAAAAAAATAAAAAATTTCAACTGCAAAAGATATATCATGTGTACATGTGGGTAACTTATACAGGGCTAAAGGGGCATTCATATGAATCTTAATTCTGTAATTACACATATGTTGTGTTATGTTTTGGAAACTAACTTAAAATACTCAAAAGTTACATCAATTTTAAACATTTGTGAAGCTTCAGATCAGATATCTCAACAGCTCTTCGTGTTACTTTTCTGCTTCGTCAGTTGGTTCAATTAGTCAAAAAGTAATTTCTGGGGAAGTTGATTTCAGCACTCTGTGAGCTGCATTCCATTTTTAGTGGTCCACTTCATCACACATGAACAATGGCTGTTATTGACTCCCATCTTCCTTGGCTGTATTGTTCTAAAAAAGGAAACTGAATATACTTTGCCCATCAACCACACTTGAAAAGTTTGGACTTGACCCGCACAATCAAATGCAAAACAATCATATATGAACACATCTAAAAGTCATCCAATCGCACACTGCAAATGCAAAACTACGCTGTCACACCAAATCCCTGCTTTCCTCTCCCTCCTCTTCACTCATTTTCCTCAGACATGGCGTAATAATGGTCTGATTAGGCAGCATGTTAGTATTTCATTACAGTGAAATCAACGCAATGCAAGGGGAGGATGAAAACGATGAAGGGATGATGAAATTTCTCAGTAACCCAATCATCCAAACCGTTATTTTCTGCTACTGGATTCATGTGCTTCCAAGAATATTGACTTCTTCCAACTTCAACTGTTTGATAGTTGGTCTGTAAATGCTGGTTAATGCCTCGTGACGGAACAACGGCCAATGTGTTCATGGTCAAAATGGCAAAATTGTGAACATGGCGCCGCAGCTCAGTCTTCTATGAGCCAAAAAGTGTATTAGATCTAGTGGCTGATTCTGCCGGGGCTTAGAGGGAGTTCTGGACCATTTGTTGTGACCGGTCAATATTCCAGATTGGCCAATTAAATTAGCCCAGAAACTGAAAGCTCCCATATTAGCACTGGTGTAGAGTAGGAATTATTTGGCTGGAGCTTGGTCAGACAGGTCTTCAGAAATGCTCAGCGTACATTTGGTCCCACATGGAGCTGGGAAAAATTGCTCAAATGCACAATTGCTTTGACTTAAAATACTATTTCAGAGTCGCTAAATACACCATCAACACATCGTGCAGCTATAGTAAGATACATACTAGATTTCTAAAAGGAATGACTCACATGACATAGATACTCAACATGAAGAAAACATATGTATTTCAGCAAAAATAAAATGCATGTAAATATGTAGTGATCCAAAACGGTCAAGTCGGATTAGATATCGTGCTTTCACTGTGATACAAAACTGCTGGCATATGTGCTTGGTTGAAAAAGTAAAGTTGGAAATTTTCTTTTCTGCAGTCTAGGAAAAATGTTCGTAAGGTTTGCATATATGTATGTGATGGATTTAATCATTAATGTTAAATTTATGAGTATGTGAGATGCATAAATTCACTCTACCTGATATTTCTAGACCGTATCGGGCTGCTGGTTGATTCACAACCAGAACTGCAACTGGCTGGGTTAAGTCTCATTACCGGGATGGAGGGTATGACTTTCGTACAGGTTCACTGATGTGAAAATGGCAGCTTTCATTGACACGTCATGAAATGCAAAAGAAGCATAAAACCTTAATGTGGAGGGGCAGCCACTCTGGAGTTCCTGTGCATCTGTCTTTGATTGAAGTATGAAGCAGTCATGACTGTGCACAGTCTTCTCTATATTTTCTCCGTAATGATGTCTGACACTCTGACTTCAAGACACAGCAAGAAAAAAAAAAACAAACTAATAAAAGTGGCACATGGAATAATTTTTTAAAATCCAAACTGCATTGTCAGAATCATACCTTGACGCTTCCGAGCCTTTAAATGCTATTTTCTTTTTGAAATATGGATACTTCACTCCCTTCACTCGATGTTGGTGTCAGTCGCTGATTAAATGTATGGAATTGATTGCAACTGAATGTAGCATTCAGTAGCATAGCTATTTTTTTTTTGTCTATGTATGTGCAAGGTACTTAACGGAGGTGATGAGGGAGGGGGCGAACAGTTCTCTCTGGTGCAGTGAATATAAGCAAACACATGCATATGTAGCACTTAGAGAAAACTCATGTACTCTTTTCTTATTCCGTGGGTGACATATTGAAGCTATTAAAAATCTAAGCGGGTGATTGCATTTCACAGCTGGGTCTTTTTGCATTGTGGCAGACAGTGTTTCCTATGAAGCCGCTATGTTCTCCTCCCATTCTTTCGTTGCTTCACCGGTAGTGCTCTTGCTCATAAGGCATGTTTATAGGACTATAGATGGCGTTAGTACAGTTTCAGAACTAGAACAAGCGAATGATTTTAGCAGCGTTTTTGATCCAGTGTCTTGATAGTTTGATACCTCTGCCACGTTCAAAAAGAATATTACAACTTGCATGTGCATTTACTTGGAGAAGCAATATCTACACTTCAGTTGTGCAATAATTTCAATCAAGCTGCATAAGATTCTAGTTCAGTTTCTCTCATGCAGAGGCTAATAAGGATGCTGCTGGTTCACAGTAACAGGAGGCGCAGGCATAATATACTTATGTGTTTGTCCACTGTAAGAAAGCTGAAAGGCAGAATGCGTTTCCCTTGTTTGCATTTTCCTCTTTATTCCATGTAAAATGAGTTTCCAGCGTGGGCGTGTTTTCTCTGCGAACAAGATGTGTAATATAATTTTAGGACCTCTGTGCTGTGAGGAACGGCTTGTGTTTTATTTGAAAACTCAAACTTTGAATCAAATTTTCCACTTGTAAGAAGCAAGTAACCAATTCACACTGGCACTCAGAAGTCTAGCCAAATGACTGTATCACAATGTCCTTTACCAAACTCATTGGGACAGCAGAGTCACAGCAGTTGAATGGTTTAACATGTCATATAACATGGAGTTTTGCCAATTTTAAACTTCTGGGCAACTGAAGGAAGGAGAAAAAAAATTAAACAAAATACAATCTGCATTTTCCATTACCTTTGTTTGGGGAGGCAGGTAGAAAATAAACTGTATTTTTTTTTTTTTTATTTCCTTTTCTTGGTTTTGGCCAAAAGTCTGGACTGGCAAAGCTCCAGCAAAAGTAAATCCTACCCATCTTGGCAACAAAAATATCTGCAAGGCTGAAATCTTGCCCACTTTACAACAATTTCGTGCCCTGCTAATTTCCCGTTTGTTTGCTACTTTACCCTACCCTTTACGCAACACCCTCCCCACCCCAATGTGTCTTCTGGTAGCAAATGAAAAAGAAAATAATAAAAATAACTTTGAACTTCATGCCTTTCATCTGTTGAAGTGTAGCACATGGGGGGTGCTGCTGATTGTCTGAACAATACTGTTTGTCAATCTGGCCATGTTTGCATTTGGAGCAAAGCAAACAAGCTGCCTTGAACAAGCTGAAACAGGGAGGTAGGTTTCACTCGTGCTTTGTTGCAAACCACACACACAAACACGAGTATCAGCCTCTTCCCCGAGGCTAAATAATGAAAAACGGAGGCACATCACTTAAGTGATTAATTATCCATGTCACCAGATGGGACAATGAGCAAAAAAAAAAAAAAAAAGTCAGATTTTAACCCCCCCACACTAAATGCATTTTCAGAGTGAGGATTCGATTGGTGTAATGACAGCCATGTGCTGATGGATGACCACGGGCCAGTATTAATCAGAAATACAGATATGGGATGTTACCAGAGCAGAGGACTGTGTGCGTGTGAGCACGCTGGCATTTTGGGCAAGAGTCACGGAAAACAGGGCAATGTTTAACCCCCTATGAAGTTTCAAAAGAGTTAAGGAGGCAGAGGCAGCGTTGGACGCCAGGGGATCAATATAATGCATTTTAGTAAATCCATTATGTACGTTTTGTTCTAGAAATTTATTCAGGTTTTTTTTTTTTTTTTTTTTTTTTTAAACCAAGCCATTTTTAAATCTGACCACTTAAGTAATAGCCTATTTATCACATTCTATAAACTCCATGATCAGCCCCTACATTTTTCTTTTAAAGCCACTTTTTACAGCTTTATTGTCAATCAAGCAATTTCCTTATCGCACTATGACTCCGCCTGAGCAATCTAAAGTGAATCTTGTTCACAGCCAATTTAAAGAGTGCCTAAAGTGAAAGGATATTGGGAAGCATTCACAATGGGTGGGGGAAAAAAAAAAAAAAAACTGCCATTCATAGCAGATGAGCTCAGTCATTTGTTTTAATTGCCATCTGTTGAATGAGTGAAAATTCTATAGCGCATACATTTATGCCAAGGAAGTATGTTGGTTTTTATTAACGAATAGTCCATTTGTCTGTCTGACAAGCTGCGGCTATAAAAAGTCTGAAACCAGAGGGATTGGATCTGGCCTCAGGGATGATGTGCGCGCACTGGGGGCCACTTATGTAGCCTGGTCAGGCGGAGAGAGAGTGGTTGAGGTTTTTATCCCTCATTACATAAGTATGCATGTCAAATTTCTGCACCCTGAAGGTCTTCTAAACCTTTTTTTTTTTTTTTTTCCATAAATTAAAAAAAAATGTAAACAGTCTACTCCAACATTGACATCTCACAATGTGTAAGAAGAGAGGAGATGATAAGTCACAATCTTTGATACATCACAAAGAAGCGATATATTAAATGATGTGGATAAAAATTCAGCCGTTATAAGCTTCTTGTAAAAAATTAAGAAAATACCAGTGAATATAAGTAATAAATTTCCCCAAAAGGATTAGTATCTTATCTTACCCTGGGTCAAAAAGAAAGAAGTCACTCAATCCTTCGATCCGTCAACCAAATTTATTGCTGTAAAGTTACATTTGTATGGAGAGCGTCAGTCTCTGTTTTATGGGGAATCTCAAGTGTGCATAGGTTTCTTACATTTAAACCTTTTCTTTTGCAAATAAGTATTAGAAAAGTGGAAGGTCCATCCCTGTGGTGGCACTGTTCGGCCCAATTAGAGATATTCAAACGGGAACAATATCAGTGTGTATGTATGCCCTTTGCAGCTAAAATCTGTTGCAGTCCACATAAAAAAATGAGGAAGTGTTATGTAGAAAATGTAATTCAGTTGAATTGATTCCAGTTTTACTGGATGGCAGATCATAGAGGTCTGAAAGGCACATTCATTTTAGAAAGTGTTAAGGCAGCTCTCTTCTAATTTCTAATTTTACACTAGAATAATTTGGAGAATGTAAATTCTTGTTGTATTAACCATCTTGATCAACATCCTGACATCCATCATGATCCTGATCAACAACGCTGTCAGTCTATTTGTTGTTCACGTTTAGATTTCAAAGTAGCTAGATGCTAACTGTCTTTTTCAATTTAATCTGTCTGTCTCTCAGTTTAAGGGAAGCTAGGGGAAGTTCGGACAAAAGGTCACAAAATATGCGCGAGCATTTCTAAATTTTAGTCATTAAAAGTTGAATCTCATTTCTTTCACAGCAAGACTTCAGGAAAGACTGATACAACACTGCTCAGTTTTTGCTCAAATGAGTTGTGTTGTTTTAATTTGTAAGTTTAGCAGTTAATGTTATTTGGGGGGGGAAAAAAAATAAATAAATAAATCAAGGCCAGCTGTATCATCATATGCCCACTCTTCACACTAAACATAGCTAACTGCCAAAGTGTGGTTGATACAGTCAACATTCAACTGAAATGTGATCAGAGTATATAAATTGCTACACGTATCAAAGGCTACATGTTTGAAAGAGTAAATGAAATTAGCCAGTAGCCTTTCCAGTAGTCATGTTTACCATTGGGAGGTTACACTTCAGGTTGTGATAAAATTGCTTTGACAGCAACTTCACACTCTCCTGAGTGATTAATTATTTTTGGGTGAAGCATTTGAGTGCACAGTTCAGATTCAGGTCAAACCCGAGGGGCGAGTGAAAAATGGTGGGAACCGCAAAGTTTTCTCTGGATTGAATTGCTCGCTAATTCTGTTCACACCTAAATCATGCAAGACACACTTCAAAGAGGCGGTGAGCGGCTATGTGGTTGTCTCATTATTTTAATTCACCAATTGTATCAACTCTGCGGGATTTAGTCGGCTGTCTGTGTTGAAGAGTGACGCTTAGCCGTCTTAAGCTTCAGCATGAAAAATCAAGTTATTGGCTTTGATCAATAAGTTTATCAAAAGCTCTACAGCGCTGCAGCAATGTTGTGCTACGGGACAGAAAATAATGCTGCTCTTCGTGCAGTGATATCTCAAACATGAATAAATGGAAAAAGAAACCCCTTTGTGCTCAGCGGGCATTCATGATTCATCCCTCAAGTTGCTTTACAATTCAGACATTGAAGCTATTTTCTGTAGGGAAAATGGCGCGTACGGGACGGGCAACCATTTTCTCCCTTTCTTCATTATTTCACAGATATCACGGTTGATTGACTGTATAGATGAATTGTAATCTCATCAATTCTTCATGGAAAATGAGTCAACGTGATTATAGCTGGTGTTTAATTGGGTTTAAGTCAAAAGGAGCTGAAAGAATAGATATGCCTAAATGTATGAGATAGTGACGGGCATGCTCATTTTCTGTCTGACAACCACAACAATAACAGCTTTTCCTTGTTCCCCTGTCACTTACTGTGGCTGACAAGTTGTTCTGAAATATAACACTGATGACGCAACACTGCTGCTCACATTCAGCTCCACTTACTCCGCTTATCACATTCCTGACATCACCATCGCGCACACTCGCTGACAAACACATACAGACACATTGCTTTATGCATATGCAGAATCGCGAAGAGAAAATATGAGGTTAATTTAAAAACTGTGATCACGCGCTGACAGAATATATAGAATATGCCCAGCACAAAATTTACTATCCCTTATTTCTGTTGAGTACAACATCCCCTTTTGGTGTGAAAGGAGACGGAGCACTTATGTGTCTCTCTCTAGTGGGTCTCAGCACCTCCATGCTTTTAAAAGAGCAGTGAGTCTGAGTCTATTCATTCCCTTCATTCACTGATTCTTTCAACACAGTCACAGAAATACTAATGGCAGATTGTTTCTTTGTTTTGTTTTGGGGTTTTGTTTTTTTTTTTTCCTTCATGTTTTCTAAGCATTCTGAAACTAAAATGATTGACAGCACCATGGCAATATCCTTGGAACGACAAAGACAAAATGCGAGTCCAATTTTTACCATGCTCACCATCTTAGTGTACTGGGCAGCATTTGGTCAAATGACAAGGAAATATTGAAATTAAACATTTAGGGCCCGATTCTATGATGTTGGGTTGCCAAAGTTCCCCCTGAGGGACACGGATGAATCTGTGCACCCAATTTCCACTTACAAACAAATTGTTGCAGCAACAAATACAAGCTCTGGAGGTCGCCAAATGACATAAAAATGGTACAAAACCTCTGATAATGTGTTTACACTTGCATTGTCTCAAGTCCACCTGATGGAACACGCATTTCTAATCAATATTTCAGTCTACACTGCCTACATAATGGCTCAGATTCCCATAACTGCAACGCAAAGTTCATTTCTCCCCCCTTGTTATTTTGCCCTGTTTTACACACATAACCACAATAAATGTGTGTCAGGCACCGATTGTTGCCAAAGTGCGTGTGACCTACATGCAGCACTGTGCCTAAATGCATCCTGTGAAGATACTGTCAGAGGACTAAAGCTGCTGCTGGTGCTCTGCTAACATGCTGCTTCCCTCCTGCAGGATATGTAGACATTGTGTAATAGTTGTTGAGATACTTCTTCCTGGACCGGCCGACCGACAGACCTACCAGTGAAGCAGCATTGCTATCTCCACAGCCATGCTTTGTAGTTGAGTAAAAGCTCTAAAGTTAAAAGCTGGCAGCCTCCCCTTATCAAGATCTGATGCATCCATCTCAGTGGGGCTTCTAATGACCACGAGTGCTGCAGTTTGAGCCACTTTAAAGGAAACTAAATTGGATATCCTCTCAGAAAAAGGTAGCGGGAGGAAATAATGATAATAAAAATAAAAAATAAAAAGAATCTCGGATAAGTGTAGACTGGGTTGGATGAAGGGAGCAGCACGTGGTAGAGCGGCACACAGGGAATAAAAGGAAAGGAAAAATAATTAACAAGTCTATGTGATGGCTTGAGGAGCAGTAAAAAACACACTTTGTTCTATTTATATTATTTATGTTTTGTGCATTTGGATTCTAAACAGATTTTATTTGCCTTTAGCCCTAGCTGCGCCTCAAAATCCCCAAACTAAATTCATGAAATAACACCCATTTCTGTTTGTTTTACATCATTTAACTTATATTTGGCCAAGAAAGTCCCTTCAATTCTGTTTTGTGCTGCTATTCTGTTTGACGCTGTTGTTCTTGTAGTTTTTCATGGTGATTCATGCATTGAGAAGGCCCTTATTTCCACGCAAAGCCACGTTGTTGAATGAGATCTAAGCGAGGAGAAAAAAAAATGCATTTATTAGGGCGCATTAAAAGTAAGGAAGGGAGTTAGATATTCATAGGAACAATAATACTAATAAAAATGTGGGTACCAGAGGCATATACAGTATGTAGAGTGAATCCATAGCCTCAGATGTGAACAGGGAGGAAGGAAAAGGAGCAAAAAAAAAAAAAAAAAAAAGGAAGGAAACTGCCTCAGAGTCTCATCCAGCCCATTGACTCATGAGAATAACTACCGATCACCGTCACTGACTTAATGCATATAATCATGCACTTGCCGCCACAACATGAATAGAGAGTAAAAATTCAAGTCTGGGGGCATCCTGGTGCTTCGGCTGGCTGTGATGCATACCACATAGAGCAGAAGGTCTCGGGCTCAGGGCCGTGCTATGCCAGGAGACTGCAGCTTTTCATTTAACCTCAACTTTTAACTCCAACTGATTTCATTGATTAGTCCCCCCCCCCCTCCTCAATTTAATAGATGCTAATCAGCGAAACCAGCAGTGGCAGCATTTAAGTGCAAAGAAAACCTGCCAATGTTCCATCAACCATAACATAATCTGAGGTTCCCTGTTGCATAATGATGTCTTGGCTTGAGTTTGACTGAATTTTTGTCAGGCAATACTGAATTCAAGGTTTCCTACAGCGTTATGGGGCAGACATGGGGGCTCACTGCTGAAAATAAAAAACATAACAGGCCCTGAAGTCAAGGGAAATAAAGCATCCATGACATCCAATGAGCCTGTGTCTTTTTGTATTAAAAATGAATTGCTGATGAATAAATCAAAGCATGGACCACATTAAACTTTAGGAATGGTTATGGCATTAGATTAGGAGTCCGTGAATCTCATGATAATCCAATCAACAGTTTCCAGAAGCTTTACTTTCATTTCAACCACAACCTGCTGCTGTTGCCCCCCCCGCCCCCAAAAAAAACAGAAATTTGTTTAGAAAAGTGGTCATAAAGGTCAGGATTCAACATTCTACAATTCTTCAGTTCATGACAATCCATAATGTAAGTATAGTAATAATATTAATTTCACTTGATGAATCAAAATTGAGTTATTCAGAACAAAGACATTTGGCCTCAAAGGGCCATGAATGTAGAAAATTCGATGCGAGGTCATCCAGGAATTCAGTTTGAAACAGTCGACCAACCAACCTAACTATCCCTAGAGCTACACTGCCAGGACCAAATATTCTTGATAAAGCTGTTACAATTATGAACCCACCCCTCAATACAGAATACACGCAAGCATGAAGCAAATATGACTGTAATCATTTTTGTTTCAGCCTTCCGCTTCTGTGCTACCCGTCTTCCATCACCTTCATCATTTCCTCCAGTTGATATATGATCCCGTACAAGCGAGTGGCTCTGTCACATCAAGACGGAAGGACAGACAAAAAGAAACGACTTAAGGCTCACATGGAGAATCTGTGCAGAGGTGGTATGAGTAATGGGGGTAACTTAATAGGTTCAATGTGGCATTTTCACTGTAAACGTAGCCACCATTAGCCAATGCCAGAGGGTCCGTCCGAGCCCCCCTGCTCGCTATTAACCTACTCACAAGCCCACTGGGCGAGGAAACGGGACTATGGAGATTTCTCCCAAAGGAATATACCTCCGTATCTGTGAACACGTACATGTGCATGCACAGTGAAACCATAAATTTACAGCTAGGTAAATGACACTTTGCAAGTTTCAGCACAAGCTGTGTGGGTGTTTGTGTGCATGTATAGTTGTGGCAGAGGGATATACTCATGCCGGCAACGTGATCACACATGCAGTCAGATGAACGAAGCCGAGGGGTCAGAGTTGGGCTGTGACAGTGGCAGCTGTCAACGCTGTGGTATGTGTGATATATGAGCTCATCTGTCACCCTGAGGGCCCCCCCCACCCACCCACCCTCACTGTGAAGGCGGTGGAATAGTAATTCAACATCATTTTCCAATTTAGCCCCTCAATCTGTTCTTATCTTGGTATATCTGAGCTTATTGTTTTGAGCTTATTCTTTAGATTTTCCCCTTGTTTACATGTTCGCACAGATCAGTGAGACTGAGTAAATGACTGTAGTTCCTCATTGCCTTTCTCCATATTTGAGCATTATGATGCAAATGTTTGCCAGTAGATGGGCAAGACAAGTGAGAAAAAAAATGGGCATGCATGGGCAGAAGATTAAAAAAAAAAAAACATTATTTCAGATCCATTTCAAAAGCTTTGGACTCATTAAAACAAAACAAGCAGTGGCTTTTTTTTTTTTTTTTCAAGATGGTGGCAATAAATACATTTTATACTTTCTGAGCTCACTCATCAAAACAAAACAAAAAAAAAAAAAAAAAAAACATGCATACACACATAATACAGGCTGAGGTTTACAAACACAGACCCACATATATTCACAAGTACACATTCCCTGGATCATGCTCCACCTCCAGGGACTGAGGCTGAATACCAGGGGGACACGCTGGTGCCACAGCAGCAACATGCCGCCAATTGGACACACCTGAGTCAAAAACCGCAGAGGATGAGACACAGCTGCCGGGCAGAGACACCTCTGCACACGTGCATAGTGTGTGAGTGTTTGTGTTAGAGAGAGAAAGGGTGAGAGAAGAAGCCTTTGTGTTTGGGTAAAAGACTGAGATAAAGCCCATGGGAAACAATAAAAGCAAAGCAATGCTAACAAAAAGAACTCAAAATAACAATATATTCCTTGCAGGCCGAAGTTGCTGATGCTTGGCGTCCTGATGCCTTTGCAATCTATACCCTCATGTCTTGATTATTGCACGTTTGAAATAGATCTGCATAATGAATGCAGAAAGAAAGTTTCTCTCGCAATTGCAGCTCAAAGAAGACACAGTTAACCCTCAAGATACCCAGAGTGCGCGTAAAATATTAAAAACCTTGTGTACTGTACGTCTTTGAGATAAAGTGCAATAGCAGGGGATGTGTTCCCTCATGTCCCTTCACTTGCTCCCCCTGAAGGGCCACTGAAGCGCATTGAGCAGTCATCACCGGGATCCCTTTATGGCTGTCCATCCTGTCCTCGTGAATTACATCTCACATAATTTCCACCTTTGTTCATGCACAGCAGTGCCAAGAGCCCTACGCCTGAGACGTGTATAAATCAAAGAGCAATTCGGCGTTTGGATTAAGGTTGCCAGACACAAGCTACCGTCAGGAGTCGCGCGGTAAAGTATAGACATGAGCAGTCACCTCACACTGTGCCGTGCACACATGCGGTGGCGATCACAAGGTGTGACGAGCGCACACAATCATGTTTTAAATTGCCAGTTTTACGTCCCACCACGTTTGGATTGATCATGTTAGAAGGGAACGTGTCCTTCAAATACAGGGTATTTAGCATGCTCTTAAAACAAACCTCTCTCATTCTCTGCCCCCCTTTTTTTTCACCCTGATGCTAATGATACACCCAAAATGCTTCATTTGCTGGCTGCAACTCTAAGCAGGTTCATGAGTAGCAAAATAAACAATAAATCATCAGTATTGAATCGCTCCTGCCTGTTACTTCCCTTTTTCCTGTGGTGTTTTGTGTCATCATCCCGGGGTTCCACCGAATGCAGCGGCACTGGATTTTGTTTGGGGCCACATTCGGAGAGCTGCGGGAAAATGCCACGCACACCAACTGTTAGTCACAAAGCAAAGATGGGTAAAAAGCTCGATAATCATAATGATTGCATAGCATGTATCTTTAAAAAGCTAGTTTTATCCCGGCCTCATTTTCCGTCAGTCCTTTTTCACTCCCCATAGTGAGGGACACAAACAACAAGAGCAGCATGTTTGAATGGAGCTATACATCATGGAACAGGGCCACCTGATTGTGTTTCCTTTAACACGCACAGCAACCAAGCTCTTATTTATACACAGAGGGAAGGGAAGAGAAACAACAAGCCACTATGCATTGTCGTTTTTGTGGGATTTGGAGAATTTTGAAAGATGCCCACAAATTAATTGTATTCTCTTTAGACAAATGCTATTTGTTTATGTAAGTGCCACGGTTGGTTGTCTTTTTTTTTTCCAACCAATCAACTTTAATGGTGAGCAGCAAAATGGTTGCTGTGATCCTCCTTGACCCATGTCTTCCTTGTCTCAGGTTAATGGGACGTCGCCATTAGCAACAGAAGTAACACTTGCATTGTGGGGTGGGGAAGTGGGATCAGGTTAATAAATGACAGCTGTGAGTTCGTGCCACAAAAAAAAAAAAGGGGGGGGGGGGCATGTCGAGGAGCACATTACTTTCTCACATTTTTTTCTCTCTCATTTTAAGAAAGATATGTTGTTGAGGTCTGAGTCAGAGTACATTTAGATCCCGAAGGCCATACACCACGTTTTACTGTTGGTCCGGGGAGGCTGGATTCATTATTTTCTGATCCTCTTGGCTTCTTTGTGTCTTTATCATTCTGTCTTGTGCGTGGCTGATGGTCTCTGAGGCAGCAAAATTCTGTGTTAATGCATCACTACCACTTGTCAGGCCTGTTGGATTAGATTTTGAGGTGGATGTGGGAGGACACAAAACTTGAGGAAAAGAAGAACCTTAAGGCCGACTCCACTGCCTTACTGACAGACTGTACAAACCCTTCGCGAGTGTGTGTGTGTGTGTGTGTGTGTATATATATATATATATAGCTGTTTAAGACCTCTGTCACTATCAACATATCTGTGACTGATTCTGCTTTAATTACATACAGCTGCATACATAAAAAAAACTCATCCAAAAAGTTCTCTCAGGAATGGAAAATTCAACTGACTTACATCTCCAAATTCACTGATGAAATTGATTCTTTTCAGCCAAAAACAAAAGGAGACAGACTCTGCAGTATCCAAGATCATCAGTCTGAATGTTCATGCCTTTATTTCACACTTTAAATACAAAAGGTTATAGTCTGGAAATTTTGCAGCTCCTCAAGCAACCTTGAGTTCTGGAGAAAATGTCACACAAAAGGGGATGACCTTTGAAAATCTTATGGCTGGCTATGATTGGCTATGGATGGATTCCCAAACTCCACTTAAGGATACAAGACAAGAGATTAACTAAGAGTTAAAAGTAACTATTAATCATTTTGGGTGAGCAGATCTTGCTGTAGGTATTTTAGCTTGGTCGTGCCACTCAGCATGTTTACATTAGCTTATTCTTGACCCCTGTCTAAGTTGTTCACTGTGGTTCTGCACATCATTTCCTTCTCCATGCTCAGCAGTTCTTCCTTCAGCCGGTCTCGTCTTCCTTACGAGGCCTTTTGTTACCTTGTCCTCCCCATTCAACATTTTTTTTTTTAAATTGTTTTTCTACCGAACCTGATCCTCGCACAGTAACTTTGTCCTGTTCCTCTTCTCTCCATCTCACTTCTTTGCTTTAATTCAGTTCTTTTTCTTTGCACCTTTTTCACTTCCTTCAAATCCCTATGCATTGACATCCTCCCCTCTGTCCCTTCGCAGACAGTTCCATCTGCTTCTTCAAAGTCTCCATTTCCATCTCTTGTCTTGCTATTGTCTTAGTTTAGCTACACTTTTGTACTTAAGCCTGCTCTTGCTTAGCTCTCTGGCGTCCGATGCCATCAGACAAGAGAGCATCTTGTATTTTTTGGAAGCATGTAATGTTCCCTCCAAATGAAGCATTCGTGCAATATTTCTCCTTCACATTTAAAAACAACAAATGTTTAAGTATGTACTTTGGGAGTTTATAATTGAGTTTGACTGTATACCGCAAAAAGTTAAAAATCAATGTATATTCATTCATTCGATTTACATTCATATTCATGTTTTCGCTGCATGGAGCAGCTGCAAAGAGATAACCGTGGGTGTTCCTCATCTATTACAGATACAGTTTTCGATGGGTTGTGTCAGTGATGGTGCTTGTAAACTGATCACATCAGTGTGTTAAGAGCGCACTTGGGTGGGGGGTGGAAGAGGGGAAGAGAAAACATTGTCCGAGTTGGCTGAATGTGCAAACTTTGCAAAACTCAAAGCCACCTTTTTACTTGAGCCCATTTCACATTTTTCAAATATGAGCTCTGTGCAAATGTGGCACTTTGTGTGAATAAAATTAATCCAATATCAAACAGCGAGTTGGTTCATGGTTAATTAAATTCTCCCAAAGAAGCGCCACAAAGATTTAGCTCCAGCTTCGCCAATATCAGCAGTGAAGGGAGGCAACAGGATTTCAACCTCAGCCATTTGATGTGTACCCCCAACAATAGTGCTCATTCTAACAGGCACTTTATTCATTTTTGAGTGATCACAGCGCTGACGCAGACAGCTCCCGCAGACAAAAGCCCTTTCAGCAAAAAAAGTTGAGGCTGGCTCGTGTTTTGCTGAAGCCTTTACATCTGAATTGTGCAGGGTTTCTGACAGTGAACTTGAGCCTGGCAGCGTGCTGGGATAAAGCCTGCGGCAATTAGGAGTGGTTGGAATCCTTGAAACCTGTTCTAAACCCGTGATGACGTACTAAATGTGTTTTGGGAGTAATATTTTTAACCCAAATACTTTCAGCTGAAGAGATCTGCCCATGCGTTTGCTGGATAATTAAATAAACAAAATTTTTTTCAAAATGTCAGAGGGTCTGTTAGAAAATTATTTTCGTTCAGTGTAAAGCAGAATGACAAAGTTGAAGTCCAGCTCACCAGAAACTCCAAACAAGTGCTCTGAGTAAGATTGTCTCATGCATGATGCATAAGATCATCATGTGCAGCCATCTTTAATTATAATTGAAGTACCCCAGCCTGTTGTGTCGGTTGTAAATCACGCCATCTGTGATACACTCCCACATATCTCTGAAATTATTATATGTTGTACAAAATGTATAACAGGGTCTATAGCTTCTTAAAAAAAAAAAAAAAAAAAAAAAAAAAGCTTCAACTTGTTCTATGAGACATCTTTTCCTCATTAGATGGGGGGAAAAAAAAAAAAAAAAGTATTTACTTTTAATTAAATGGTTTGTTGTTGGCTTTTTGTGCTAAAATTTGCTTCATCAATATTACATCAGCAGGTTTGGTTGCATAACTCGCTGACATACCATCTCAGCAATTCGCACTAAGAGATGAAAAAGTATTGCTATGTTGTGTTTGAGTGTGAGCATGTGTGTGTTATAGCTGCAAAAGATTCAGCCCTTTGGGTTCATCTTTCTTTGAGGAGTATCTTTGTAATGGCACAGGGCATCAGCAAAGTGCTAATTAGATGCCGCAGCGAAGCATAGGACAGAGCGAGTGGACAATCACCACAGCGAGAGATAATTTCACACCCTCTGCCCTGATAAGTGTCTAACGGCTGCTGGAAGCACAACCGGCAGATAGGCCCTGTTCCGTAATCTCACTCTAAGCTTAACAAAAGCAAAAACTCATACCGTTAGGTCAGGGAAGCCAGTGTGTGTGAGTGAGAGAGAGAGAGAGAGAGAGAGAGAGCTGCTGGCTTTCTAAACTAATAACAGACCTTCAATTACACGACAATTTATCATCTTCTTTGAGGCTGACATGATCTTTAAAGAGATGTCAATGTTGGTCATCGTGATAAAACTCAAACATTAAAATGATTTGATGGCAAAAGCATTAAGAAAAAAAAAAAAAAAAAAAAAAAAAAAAAGATCCCTCCTAATCTTATGCTGTACCCCATGTCCAAGTCCAAAGGTGACACAACCCTGACCTGTTGTGAAGCGTCGTCACTCACCGGGATTTCTTTTCCCATCATTCTGTTACAGTATCCAAGGCTCAAGAACACCAAACAGCCAAATGAATTACAGCAAGATGCCAATTCAAGAATATAAAAGTTAATTCAAAACTTGCGATGACTGCACAGATCTCTAAATGTATAACTACAGGCTTTTTATGTTATGTTTGTGTGTAGCCATCAACATGGTGTGTCGCGCACTCTCACATTTCACTTTCTGTTCTCATGCATTTGTGAATGTAAGTGCTTTTGCAATGTGAATGTAAATGTGTTGTTTGTAGGAGGATCAGATGGGAATGTTTAGAGTCAGGTTATGCTTGAAAGGTAGTAATTAAAAACAGCCAAATTGAAAACCACTCCGAAAAACATACATGTTATCTGAGGTGTGATATTATCATCAGGTATTTTATCAATATCAGAAAAATACAGAATCTATCCAACACAGCAAAAAAAAAAAAAACTGAAAATAAAAATCACCCATTTCTGTACAAATGGCCCTAAATTTCCTTGCCATGGCTATGGTTTATGCTTTTGTGTCTCTCTTTAGTGTCCATCAGCACAGGCTGTGACGCACAGCAGCTGAGACAGAATGAAGAAAACTCATAGAGAGTGTAATGGAGAAGAGTGAGAAAGGAAAACATTTTTTTGGTTCCATTTGGTCGATCCTGTAATGGCGGTTTGCCTTGTTTGAGTGATAGCAGCTTGTTGGTTGTTTGGCCCTTTGGCAATTTTCCCAAAATCACACCTACTACCGCTTCACTTGCCTTGGCCCTCAATAGACTTGCCAAAAATAACTTTCTGGTAGCAGTGTCCATGCACCGACACGCACACAGAAACCCTGCACTAACTAAATGGGCTCCAGCCTCGCTCCTGTGCGATAATGGAGTGCAGATGTTAGCGATTAGCGTTGAAACGATGATAACCTGAGCCTGTTTCTGCTTATGTCTCGCTCTATCTCTGCCCATTTCCTCACTCACTCTCTCACACAGAGATTTGGATAGTCTGGCCATCCTGTGATGATGTTGCTAGGACATGTTTTGTGTTTTGAGACCCTCTGGCCATTGGGTTCCAGTTGAATTATTCTTGTTCCCTACTGGAGGAAAGGCTATTTACAGATGTTTCCAGGCAATTAAATGGCTGTCTGACACTGAGATTTCTGGTGACGCCTGGCAGCATTATCACGTCAGAAGAGTTGGATGTAGGCAAGATTTGGCTTATCCTCCTTCCAATTCACTATTCTCTTGTTTGCTCTGTGTACAAAGCAGCCCCTGCTTCTTACCAAAGCAGGGTTGGGGGTAACACACAAAATAAAATGAAATAAAAACAACTAATCAAGTCCTCAATCTTCTGCAAGGTTTTGTTATAAAAACCATTCCTCAATCTATAATAGTGTTTTCCACACCAAAATCTTAAGAATGTTGTATCAGTTTGGTGGATTTGGTTGTCCGATCCAGTCTAGCTGATATGTCATACCGACAAATATTGGGGCCTTGCAAGCCAAGAGCTTTGAAGGGATGATCATACATATTAGCAGGAGGGAGGAATGTTGGACCAGCCACAAAGTGAACAAGCAAACCCTGATTCTGTAGGCTTGTATTTGGTGGTATGTGGGGGGTTAATGGCTTTTTAAATCAGAATTTGAGGGCGCTCGGTAGCCAAATCCAGTATTGGTATGACTTATCAACCCAATCAAATCTAAGTTTAGCTCCCTGTAACAGTCTAATATTGTATAAAAAGTAGTTGTGCATGTTTTTTGTTGAGTCTGGTTTTATAAATCTGTGATGTCACAAAGCAGTCATTGCTTCAGCTATGCTATAGCCTAGTCCAAATGTCAAACTCGAAAGTTAGCCAATCGTCCAAACCTGTTATCTGGACCTTTATTTTCTTTATGTAACTGATCTGTGCCATCATTTTAAATAAAAGAATGGGAGAAAAAAAAAAAAAAAGAAAGTTACATACTATAATAATAATAATAATAATAATAATAATCAGCACTTGAGTTTAACAAATTAATAAATCCAGGCATTTTACTGTATGAAAAACCAAAATGGATTCTTTCCTCGTAACATTTCTAATTGTCTTACAGCAGTCAACCTTGTCTGAGACGGGGTAAAAATTATTCAAGTAATGCGGCTGATTTATTTTTAAATTTTTTTCTGCTTGTGACTAACCCATCATTTATGCTGTGGTTACTACTAACGCTAATTGGAATTAACAGATGAGTGCAGAAATATTTGAGTCATGCAAGGTGGAGCTCGTACCCAATGGGCATAACTGATTTCCCCAGTTCCTGACTGAATGGCCATTTAACGACAAAAACCACAAAATGGATAACGCATAAGCAGTCAAAGAAAAAAAAGAAAGGAAAGGAACTATGACTTATGGAGGGTGGCATTGGGTGTCTAAGAGCAACTAACGATCTTTATAAAGCCTTCTTTCCATGGCCAAATAATAATAATGGAGGACACTGGTCACAAAATGAAATATTTGAGAACAAATTTCTTTCACCGGGCAAATAATGACAGTAAGTATAATCATAATAACACCCAAGCACAATGTTTTCCCACGTCATCCACCCCGTAGTCTGCCTCACTGCCGCTTGTTCATGCTCAGTCACCCACCCTCCCATGTCACACATTTAACAGGTAATCCGTCTTTTGTGGAAGCATGCAGGTTTGCCTCGACAACTTAACACTGATTAGCAACATTGCAAAGGAGTGATGTGCCTTTGAATGTGTGTGTGTGCATGCGCACATGTGGCAATGTCGCACAACAAATTTGACATGTTTCATTTGGTGTCTGTGCCATTTCGATTACCCTGTCGCTCACTTCCCCGCTCTCTCACTCACACACACACGTCACTACGCATGACTGACAGAGCCCATGCCTGCTCCCCGGGGCACTGTGGTCCTTTTATTAGAAATGTATTCTATCAGTGCTTTTAATGTAAAAACGCAATAAAGTCATTTCACGCCATGTTGAGCAACTTTGCCACATTATTGTTAGGTCTCTGTGGTTTTCCCATGGTAGGACAAGAGGACTCACATCCACACACAAATACACTGATGTCAGCCTCCTCGTGCACCTGTGCTGTGACAGGTAGAGAAGTAGAAATGAACAGATGAATAGCTCGGTAAATCTACCATGTCCCTGAGTGTTGCGGCGGAATCAGCGGTGAAAGCAGTGGCATTGTCAAGCCCTGTATCGGCCTATGGCATACTGATTGTCGCAGCGATGTCACAACAGTGTGATGGATGAATTATGGCTGATGATGGGATTCACAGTCAAACAGACAGTAAGCCTGCCCACGGTGTCAACACTAAGCAATAAACCCATCACATAATCACACTAATGGAAACATTCTGGCATTTGCGAGTTGCACATGTCTTTACTGGGTCTCATCTCCATTCAACCTTTGACCCATCCCCCTGTGATCAATTTGCACTTCATCACTACTCCGTCTGTGTCAGCAAACATTCAGACACTTAAGATAAGCATCAGCAATTTTTTTTATATTTCCCCTCGCTATAAGCTTCCATTTTTGAGGAAACATCACACACACACACACACAAAAAACTTTTGCTTTCAAACTTTTGTTCACACTGCAGGTACTCCAGGGAGGGTGCTAAAAAGACAGTGGTGAAAAGCTGATGAGTTATGCAATCAAACCAGTCAAGGGAATGCTCATTATGTGTGTGTTTTTGGTTTGTTTGTTTAGCTCTTCTCATTCTTTCACTCCTGTTTATCTCTCAGTGGTAAACTGCTTTCTCTCATGTGAGGGCTGCTCATATCTCAGTGATATTACACTCCACTCCATTTCATATGTATACATCTAGCTGGTTCAAAATGTTCCACACAGTGCCAAGACTGACACGGTGACTTATAACACATGACAGCTCAAAGTCACTGAGCCTCGGTTCTCTTTCTCCCACATTCATCCAGGTGCTTTGTCAGAAACTATTTTCTTGTCTGATTCTCAATGGCCACAGGAGCAAATGTGGTTTTTAACAGAGGTTTAAAAAAAAAACAAATAGAAATAAATGAATATTCAATTAATGCCTCAGAGTGACTAGTTATTTAGGGCTTGGAGTGTCTTTTTGGTTGAAAAACCAGTTTTAGTGAATCAGAATGAGTTCTTTGACCACCCTGCCACTACTGGGAGAACGGCTGTCTGTTGCTCCTGTAAACAAACCTCAGATTCCTTAAGACAACACACTCTTACTCACTGCGTCTATTTTCTTCTAACACTGCCTCAGTCTACCCTCATGGTAGCAAAATGACTGGCACAGACAGCATCCACAACCAGCTGGTGGTTTGCTATGCTAGGCACTTCAACATTTTCCTGCCCAGTGATGAGAGCACAGAGAGAAGAAGATCGTGCAGATGAGAAAGTGCAAATGGAGATGTTTTTCTGTGAATGTTGGCTATTTAAAATGTCCAAGAGCATCCAGGAAGATCTAAACTATTCACATTTTCCAGCTTCTGAAATGTAAGGGACAAGGGACGTCATCTTAATCAATAAAAACAGAAGAAGAAAGAAATCATTGTTTTGCAACTCAATTCCTTTATTGGTTGTGCAAGTCAGGCAAACAATGAAATAGACCTAGCAGCTCCTTAAAATCTCAGACACACACACACACAAAGAAAACAGGAACAATACAATAAATAAATAAAAATAGAAAGACTGTAACACAGGATACTGTGAAACTGTTAAAATGCTACAGACACATTTGACATCGGTCAACAATGCGGTGTTGGCAAAAGTTAAGGAACTAGGTCTGTGTTAAGCAGACTGGCAACTGAGATATTAATTAAGCTACGACTAAACAAATTAAAGCATTAAACAAGAATCCAGGGCAACAAATAACAATAGACTGTTGTTGAGTCTCCAAGCAGTAGGCGTTTCCACGTTGACTTCAAATCCAAGTTTCTGCAGTGATTGTGAACAGCCACACACTGCTGGCAGAACAGGAAGAACGGGAGAAACATAGCTTTAAAAATCAGTGACGACGCAATGAAACCACAGGATTTCTACGACGATTCTCTGGAATAGTACTTAAAAACACCACAAGATGGAGAGCCAACAACAAGGCAGCATTACAACAACAACAGCTGGGGTTACTTTGCCAGAATTCCTCTCTTTACGGTCACAAAAGTTCAAACTTACTAAAAATTAATATGCAATGTATGATACTCTAATAATGTCCTCTTAAACTCACATGTGTGTGTTGTTTTGACAGATGTATTGGTGACCATTAGGCTATTAGGCTACTGTAAAAATATTTGTAAACATGTACCTCTTGATGGCAGCGTGATGTGTTAGGTTTTCGTGACAGTTTCTTGTATTAAAATTTGTATTGACTTTTTTCACACAATAGCCACAACATTTAGTTTCAAGTCAATTCCTCCTTCAAATCTGTGGCGTATTAAGTAAAACACAATCAAAACAAGACCCATGAAGCAATACCCACAAATAAGGAAGAAAAAAAAAAACAAAAAAGGTGATCTCACTATAAAACAAAATCCACAAACGCATAGGATGGGATGACAGTTCATATCTCCAGAGACTCTGCACATATCTATATACAGCCATGTACCTCTTTAGCTATGTTAACGTATTATTTTTCCCCACTTATATTTTTAACCAAGTTCAGTCCATACTCATTCAATTATCAACACAACAAAACAACAGCAATCAGACAACCAAACGCACAATCCCCTCCTAATGATCATCAGATCATACTTCCACAGGCCTTTTCCAATTCATTGCATCACACCCTTTACAGATTGTGTCACTAAGGTCTTTGGGCAAGTGATTTATTAGTTGCTGCCATATCTTAATAAAATTGTTGTAATTTATTTTAAATTTAGCACTTAATCTTTCCATTGGCATTCTCCTGAAGATTTTTTCCAGACCACTGATTCATTGATTACCAGTTATTGATGGAGGTTCTTCTTTAATCCAATTTAGAAGTCTCCATCCCCTTGCTAAACCGTGGCATTTTCAAGTGACACCAGATGCAACCAAAACAGTGCAACGTTTCTACAAAATGAGCTGAGTGGAGTGTGTATGCGAAGTTTGGGGGAACATATTTAACTCTTTGCAGCACGTGGCAGGAATCATTCGTGTGATAAGTACCAGACAGCTGTGACTCAGAATTATGAAGCTGACAGGAACGTGCACGCACACGCACACGCACACACACACACACACACGCACATTTGTAATCAGTTTAAATGATAAAAACGTGACTGCCAACACTGCCACCTGAAGCCATCAAGCTGATGTCAATAAAAAGAAGGAGCAACCAGACTCACAAACCTCAATATTGTGTACTGCCTTAGACAACATACAAAGGCTGGTTGATTTATTTATTTATTTATTCTAGACATGCATTTTGATGTGACAGAGTAGAGTTATGTCGCTTGTATTGTTTTCCCTCTATTTAGTGATTTATTGAGTGACTCAATCTAGATAGTTGTATATAAAAATCTAATTTAAAAAATATGCATAAATGAAGGCAATCATAAGCAGCTCAAACAGAGTGCTCAATTTAGTTTTGGCAGTACTTGCCAGTGACAAATTTAATTAAAAGCTATTCTATTAGTTATGGACAAAAAAGCAAATGTAATGCTTTTGTCATATCGTATAGCGTCACTTGCTGCACTTTGCAATTTCTTTTTTCTTTCCAAATAAACGGACATATAACAAAAAGGACAACATTAACGTACAAAATTAGACGTCAACTTAGCAAGGTAGTTCTCCCCAATTGGTGACCCATCTTCTCACGACACAATAAGAGTAACATTATCAGGGAGGACACTGATTAATCATGAAGCCTGTGGATTCCATCTCACAACATCTCAACCAAAGGCAGGGCATGGGCCTCCATGACTGTGGAAGTGACCCTGTGTATTATGATGCTCTCAGCAACAACACCATTACAAAAGAGCTAACTTTGTGTTACAGACTCTTGCATTTTCAACAGATGTGGACAACACAAAATATTGCTGCAGGTATATGCGCATCTGCATATATCAAATGCATTTATGAGATTCTTCTGTGTACTTCTTATTTAATCCATCCATGTATGTGTGCGCAGCACAAACACCTACCCTTATGTTTGTGATCATACGCTGTTGTGTCTGCATGTGTGGATCCACTGGTGTGTGTGTGTGAGTGAGAGAGAGAGAGCTACTGCTGCAATGTAGTGATGGTTCTGACCTAGAAAAGCAGTGAGACAGAGAGCTGAGACTCTCTGCTCAGTGACAGAAGGGGGGGGGGATCCAAGTATCTGTGTTCAGCTTCACCGAGCCAGGCGGTGGTCTCACACTGCCAGTAGCACCATTATGACACACACACACGCACGCTGCTGCTGCTCCAGGATGAGGACAAGCATCACTTAAAAGTTCACCACAACCCTCAGACAAATGTTTTTTGAATTATTTGAAGACAGCTGCATCACACTTGTCTGCTGCAGACACGAGATGTTTGTCAGCAGTGAATCAAGTGTGATCACTCTCGCCTTCCTGCTCTCTGAAGTTGCAGTAATATCACTTGCGTTGAAAAGGAGCGATAACTTGCCTATAGTCCATGAATCTTAATACAAATTATAAGCGCAGAACTGGTTAAAAACCATTCTTTGAGCAGTCAACGCTCAACAATTCCACAACCAGTTAAATACTATAGCAGCTGGTCTTTCTCTGAATTATTTTGGAGCCTGTCACTTGCTGAAAAATACTTGGGATAAGGGAGGTGAGGCAACAGGGGTGTACATCTGTGATGTATCATGGCAACTGAGGAAGATGGAGGAGAGAAGTGTCATAGGAAGGCCATTCACAGCTGCACAAAAGATTAGTCACACACCATCACAAAATACACGCCGGCACACGTTATCCTGCAACATCAATCAGGCAAGGAGCAAGCATATTGTCTTTGTGATGAAAACATCCTTTACTCTGCATAAAGAGTGAAATTAACTTTCTTTAATTACAGCCTAAGCTTCCCACTGTGCATAACAAAGGCAAGTGGCTTGCGCCCCGAGCATCCTGCGGGCGCATTATTCACAGGCCAATAATGACCCCTGACTTATAGTCAGCGAGAGCAATGTGACGCAGAGGGCTCAGGTGGACATTTGTGTATGAAGGCGCATCCAATCAAACAAGCCAATCAAAGCAAACAGAATCTAAACTGAAAAAGGATCTCTGACTCATCCACTCACAATAATGTCAGGTGTTTTATGTGTTCTGAGCTCATTTGCGGCAGAAATGTTCCTAGCTGGGATGACATTCATTGTTTCTTATGAAAAAAAAAAAAAAAAAAAAAAAAACTAAAGAACTGGGCAGCCCAAAAAGAAAAAAGCTCCATTATTCATATTGCTCTTTTAAGTTTGTATATCGTTAAAGTGAGGGAGCATTGCATAAAAATGTACTCTTCCAACTACTGTCAAATAGAAACAGCCTAGCTTTAACTTCCTGCATCCCTCAGGGCGCTTAAGACTTTTTTGTTCTTCTAAGATCAAACAGCCAGGCTAAACTGCAGCTCTGTCCAACCAATTAACATCTTCACTTCCAACAAAAAAGGGATGAGAGTTGGCGTCTTGGTTATGTGAGGTTTGCAGCAAGGATGTTGATTTTTTTTTTTTAGCACTGCCCTACTCACATGAGCACCCTTTAGTCGAGCCACCAGCATAGACCGCAGGCAGAGAATAAACTAAATGCAACAAGAACCATTTCCTTTGACGTATCTGGTGCACCCTGCTACAACATGCAAAACCCTTTTGATTTTTCAAAAAAAAATAAAAATAAAAAAAAATAAAAAATAAAATATATATATTTAAAAAAAAAAAAAACTTCATTAAGTTGATCAAGTAAAAATAGGTCCATATCAGTGATGTAGTTTGAAGCAAGGGGATGGCAATCCAGGTGCATTGTCTTCCTCCCGCATTAGAGACTTTTACATTGCACCACTAAAACAAAGCTGTTGCACAAGCCAAGTAGTTTACCTCATAGTATAAATTGAATATGTGGGAATCAGTGCAATTCTTTTTTAGCTTATGTCATATGCCTAACTCCTCAGCGTCAGACTCTTGTGGAAACCAAGAGCTTAGTTTAGTACATGAAGGGGATTTTTGCTCTATGGCATAAAGCATGAGGAAGAGTTGTGTTCTTCCAACACAAACTGAGCTGAAGCTTGCAGGAAATCTGCCAATATCAGATGGAGGGATGATCTAAAAATGACTTCCAACACGTTTATATAAAAAAAAAAATAAGAGGCATGCAAGAGGACATCCTTGTGGTGACACAAAGACATACGCAGGAAAAATGTAGCAAATTCCACCTCCCCATACCTTTGAGGCACATTAATCGGCAGTTTTACAGGGGGGATTATTTACAAGACTTTTTTTTTTTGTTGTTTGTTTTTTGGGGTCCACTGACTTCCTTGAGTCCACACTGGTAACTTTGTGGTGCTATACTATTCCTTAAAGAAGTGTTAAGAATGTTGCCGTTCATGGGCTCAAGTTAGAAGAAAAAACAAGAATTGATATTCAGTATCTCCCAAAAAGCACACAGGCTCAGCAATGCACAGAATGTAGAGTGACAGTAATAAACTTCTGCATCACTTTGGACTCTATGTGCTTTGTGTGAGCACAGCATCAGACAGTGTGACGCCACTGCACAACTGTGCACCTCCAGCACATTGTGAGGAACACAGTACTATCTAGCAAATGAAGATGAATGAATCACAAACCCAGCGGTCCACCTGATGCACAGCAGCAGGCGCAGATATATTTGAGTTATGTGGCATAGAATAATTAACCTCAGCATATTAAAACAAAACTTTATATAGCTTGGAGCCAGCAGATAGTTGCATTGATAAATATCAGTACATGGCCACAAGCTCAAGGTTGGGAATGAGTACAGCTGAGTGTAGCAGGAGTAAAGTGCACAGGAGGAGCTCAGCAGTCTAGATGCAATTATGATTAGAAAAATCGGTATAGTGGCATAAGCGTGGTTATTCTAATACTTAGCATTAACTAATGGCAGGTGAATATGGAGTCTGCGGAAACATGATTGTGACGACAGGTGGACGAAGCTATGTTGAGTTCCTGTAAAGCCAGTATCAAGAGGGAAAAGCTAAGCGCAAGATTAAAAAAAAAAAAAAGGCATGTTAACAGCCCTAAAGCCAGAGTTTGGAACAAGTTAATAGGACACCCCTTTAAATAAAAAAAAAAAATAAAAAATAAAAAATAAAAAAAAACACAACCACAGCAACCTGATGTGACTTTGAAATGCGAACTCATTAAGACACAGATATGAATATTCATACTGCACTTCCACATAAATTAACAACATGAAAGCCAAAAAAAAAAAAAAAAAAACCCAAACAAACAACCAAAGCCAAAAAAAGGCAGGGGGGGGACATAAAAACCTCAGCAACAACAGCAAGAATCTGTAAAGGCTGACAGCAAAAGTCAGCCATTACAAGGCCCAGGTGAAGACCTGGTTCAGCAAACAAACAGCCAGCAGCTTTAGCGACCTGGTAGCACCAGAAAAACAGCAGCTGAACAGAGCCGAGGCTTAAAAACAGCAAGCACTTACCTTGGTGACGTGAAGCTGTGTCCTGCAGCAGATCAAACACCCGTTGTGAAAAGAGACACCATGTTCAGGGAGCAAGCCAGGAGTGAGCCATCAGCATAATGTGCAAGGCTGAGGCTCGTTGAACAGTCAACTTCAGGAGCAGCAAGCAGTCTTGGATTGGCAATGAGTAACAGGCTTATGTCTCCACAAAAGTCCTCTGGACTAGTAGACATGCTACATGAGACAACTTCAAACTTCAAACTCTGCTAATTAACTGAGCAGCAGCTGTAACAACTTTAGGAAGGAGGCAGCACGGCCTATACAGCTTAAACTGGCCAATGTTGGAATGCTGGTGCTGTGGTTGTCAGCAATGTGGCCTCACAGCATGAAGGTTGTGGGTTCATTTACCAGCCTGGAGCCTTCTGTTTCCTCCCACAGTCCAAAAATGTCCATTTGGGTTAATTGGTGAGTGCATGTTTGTCTCTGCATGTTGCTGGTAACCTGTCCAGGGTGTGCCCCGCCCTCGTCCAGTGTCAGCCCAGGATTGGCTCCAGTCTCCCATGTGATCCCGGGGGGGGGGAGTCAGCAGTCAAGGTAATGGATAGATGGATGCATGTGTTTGAAACACATCAGCAACATCAGAATGAAAATTAAGCCAGTGTGGTCGTAGACTGCAGTTCTTTGATTGTTCTCTTGAGGCTAGCTCCAAAAGAAATTCCATTGTCAGAATTTATAGGAGAAAAAAACATGATTAAAACCAGGCACAAAGAAAATTGAGCAATTCTTTCATTCTTTCAGTTTCAAACAGCTATTTAAAAAAATATGGCTTTTTATGCAAAAGGTCCAGAGTTTGTAAAATAAGAAATACTACACTGTTAGGTACACTCAGCTATAACTAATGCAATCTAATCCAACAGTCCTACAATACATTCTCCTTCATGAAGTTTATGATGCATACAGGAGTCGGTGCCCGGTATTTACCATACTCTTACCAATATAAATAAAAAAAATTATAGAAATGCCTGGCGGTATAAGGTCATACACTTCAGCACCAACCACAAAATACATTCTCCGAAATGATCATACAGTTGATTGAGCACCTCTCGAAGAAAGTTTAAACAAAAATTGAGCCTTAAAGCCTTCATGAAGGGAGGATCTATTGCAGGACTGTGGTATTAGAATGCATTAGTTTAAGCAAAGTGAACCTAATACAATGGACACTGAGTGTAAAAGGAAGCTTAAATTAATTCCACCTGGACCAGCAGAAACATTAAGATGCTGCAAACACAGTGAAGTATCAAAAATTGCAGTAATTCATTAGTATAAGACTGCTGCATGCATGGCTATGTTTGTTTTTGACACCTGAACCTTTACTTGGATTGCTTTTACTCAAAGGCTTTTCACATTCTTTGCTTTTAGCTGATTGGACTTCAGCTCAGGTTGATGTTAGCTGAAGCTAAATGAACAAGTGATGAAGCTTTATGTAAGTCACCACGGTGGGGGGAGGGGCTTAAGGTAAAATGTGTAATTGCAGGGATTATTTACAGGTAAAATGTTTAGTTTTCTTAGAATTTCTAAGAATCAGAAAACTTTTCTCAATTTTCCAAGTAAGAGGCAAGATGATGTCTTTCAACGCAGCATCACAGACAGTCTCTGCATCCTCCTGCGTCTCAGCCCAGGACAATTTATGACCAGCCAACCACAGGCAACAGCGGGGCACTTAAAGGTAAATGTCAGCACTGGAGAACAGCTGCACACATATTTATCCAGCAGTGGCAATTTATGGGAAGAGAAGCCTGCCACCAGATGTGACCCACATGGGATGAAGCTTAAGCCAGTGAAAACAGTGAAAGGACAGCACAGGGAAGAGGAGGGCAGCAGAGAAAGTGCGCCAATGTAAGAGTAAAAAGAGTACAGGGCAAGTGTCTGGAGTGAGAGGAATGATCACAGTCCTTATCTGCAGCTTTTCTTTGTTTCGTTCACATACATGCACACAGTGTAATACAGTTTCAATGCACAAGGGCTATCTCAGTGTGGGGTCAGGCTGGAGAAAAAGACAGAAGTGGAGGAGAAAAAGCAATAAAAGAGCCAGATAATGATTTCACACAGCGGTATGATAAATAGTGACAGTGAAAGCACAACTGGTTCAATGACATTATAATGAAGACAGGTGAAAATGAGGGTGTGATGAAGTTATAGAACATGAAAGTCAAAGCAGATACCAAAGCGCCAAATGTAATGAAGGTGGCGCTCGGGAAAATGTATACCAGGCAGAGCAAGGGAGTGATGGAACGCTGGTCCGCTCTACTGCAATAAGCCTCCAGCGGCGAGGCTAAGAGGCAGAGAGGCCAGTATTCCTGACTGAGCCTTATCTCATCTTCAGCCTGGAATAAAACCCATTTTCCAACCCAGAGACAATAAAGCACGAGGTTACCAAACCGCGCACCTGTGACACCCCTATTTAGAAAGGGGCCTCGAGTCCAGCATAAAAATGCATGACACCATCACCGTGCCGAGAGGGAGTGTATGACGCCTCAGCTGAGCTGGCTATGTGTGTGTATGTGTGCTTTATGATAATCCCTCAGAAGTTTGTTAAACTGTAATGTGTAGCAGAGCAGATAAACTCTGTCAGGGTGCAGAAACAGGAAATATACCCAAGTGTCAAAGTTGTTTGTTTTTCCCCCCTTCGGTTGTTTGTTGTTTTTTTTTTTTCATTATTATTCACACGCACAAACTAATTTAATTGCCTTGTTTTTAACATTGAAGAGTAGGAGGGAAGTGGTACAAATGCGCACAACTGAATGTGCTTGCACACCCACAGCACTCATTTTTGTCTGGTACTCTATGGGATTCGTTCTCCTCACACATTGACAGGAATGTAACAAGTGGCCCCTCATCATCACTAAGTGGAATGAGTCGTGAGATGGTCATAATCAGGCACCCTTGGGAAAAAATGCCATATGACATATATAATGCAATTCTCCTCTGTCGCAACGGGTGCCAAGTGTTTCCTGTCCGTCCACCATTAAGCCATCCGTCCATCCACAGAGCAGAGTGTGTACTTGAGCTTTGCCCGGGGAAACATGGAAGCAGAGAGATTGACAGGAGAGGGGGGAAAAGGGAGGAATGTGAGGGGGAAGGGAAAAGACGCCTATGTGCATCGCTTCAAGCCACAAGATACCCACAAGTCTTTACGCTTCTTGTCTTCACTCACATATTGATGGATGTAAAGTGAAATGGCTGCACTGACGGAGAAACAGACCTTGGCAAAGGGAAATGCAAGCACAGGGAGGCTTAGGCTAACATTTGCCTTCTGCTGGATTGAACTTCTTGTCTTGTCACCGCTTTTCTCTGTCTGCGTCTTACGTTGCTCTAAAAAGATTTGAATAAGAAGTGGCACACCACGCCGACGCAGAAACGATGCATCCTAATTAGGTTGATCATTCCAATGCATGTTGGCATCATGGAGCAGTTGGTAGAGCTCGCAGAGCATTAACAGCAATGTCATGCTAATTGCAAGTTTGCCGGAAATTTCTGCTCAGACACGGCCATTTGGCTCAGACACGGCCGCAGTTTATTCTCTCGCACAGCTTCACCTTTCTCATCGGAAAGAGACGTGCAAAACTGGCCAAGGACCAGCTGCCACCTATTTCAGTAAGAGGCTTCTGTGGCGTCCTCATTTAAATGAAATAGCAGTATGGAGCCAGGCTCTGGCATTCACAGACTCTTTTAATTGCATGAAACACTATAAAGGGGGGGGGGGGGGGGGGCTATTTGTCTGGAAAGTATTCTTATCTAATCTCTCTTGAACTATTTCGCTTTGGAAATATAGCTCTGGGAAAGTTGAGACAATTAGTACCTTTTAGAACATGCTGAGACAGATCTTTGGCACTTTTCAAATGCGTTGGGAATGATGTGATCATTCGAGGATTTTGAGTTAAAACTTGGCACAGATAGTGAGATCCTTCCCCAGTATCTAAAAGAAGGGAATTACAATGGGGGCATCTTTTGATTCAAGGACTACAAATTTGGTTTCAGTCTGAATATCATTATACAGCTATTGTAACGGTTATACAGAAGCTCTTGAAGCTACATTTATTCAAAGTAAAGGACAAACGTGGGTAAGCCAGATAAGCTAGATTGTAAAAATAATTTCACCCTGTTAATTGGTTTGGCAGTGGATCAAAACATTTCCAATGTCACCTACTGTTTTCCCCCATAGTAATAATGGGTAACTCAACTATCCTACAGCCTTGTGAGGTTCGGTTGCATTTTTTTCATTCCCATCCTGTGTATTGTAGCTCCTTTATAGCTTCTCTTGATCATCAACAAGATCCACCAGGCTGGGTTAGGGAGGCCTCAAGGCTCTGGTTCTCGCTGCAGAAGGGGGCAGAGGCTATGCCTTGGGGTGCTTGCTCATAGCCTTGAATTGTTCTTCGTGTCTCCTGATTTAATAGTGTTTTCTGCAGGCTTGATTTAGCATGCTGATTAGTTATATTTGTGATGCATAAGTATTTTGCATGAAATGTATGGACTTTGTCATTTTAGAGGTGTTTCAATTTGCTTATGTTAAGCGGCTGGTTGAGTGGAGTGTTGTGTGTCCCATAAGGCCGCCCAAGGGTGGGGCATAACACATGCAAGGGATGTCCTGAAGTGATGATTTAATTTAAAAAATAAATTCTTTGAATTATATCGGATGAATACCATAAATTATTAAACAAGTCTATAACTAGAGAAGGAATATTAATCTGTGTTAAAGTGTTTGTGCCACATTTCTTCTGCATTCCAAAATAGTTTTTAGTAAAGGTTCCATATTCCAACCAAATAGTACTTGAACACATGATAGACTTCCATGGTACGTATTCTGAAGTATCTTGCAAAGGGCACTTGAAAGCAACACCACCACAAGGCAATTTTCAGTGTGAAAAATAGCTATACTCAGCTAGCATTATTTGACAATGATGAAATGTGAGGCCTGCATTTTCCTTCAGGTGTTTTAGACAGTGCAGAAAACTGCAGAAAGGGTGATTGAGGCTAAACTCCATCACCAGAATTAGGGAGTAAGCCCAACAACTTGGTGCGTATCTCTGGGAGTGCACATGAGTGAGCCTGAGTGTGCACGTTGTGTATATGTGTGTGAGTGTGTGCGAAGCCCTTTATCAGATGCTGGCAGAGGGGAGCAAAGAGGGGATCGATAGAGCTTTGGCTTGAAACAGGGAGTACAGTACCTGGATCTCAGTTGACCTCCACCTCTCCTCTCATTGATCTTCGTTACCTCCACAGACTTGATAGCTTGAGCAAGTAGGAGCCAGACAGATACAGGAACACATACTGTACACATGCCCGAGGCCTTTCTGTGCGTGTATGTGCTCCCCATGCCTGCGTGGGTTTCCTCCCACTGTCCACAGACTCCATGTTTAGGTTATTTGGTGACTCTAAATTGTCCGTCCAATGTGAGTTTGGATTGTTGGGGGCTCCAGCGCCCCAACAATGATGTGACAAATGACAGTAGAAAGAAATTGACAAATAATTTGCTGACAAATAGTTTTACATGTACATTTCACAGAATGATTTGCATGTAAGACTGAATTGAATTGGCAACATCTTTCTTGCCACCAGCACTTGGCTGACTGTTACAAGCATTCATTGATGCAACTATGTAATTGATTTCGACACAACGATGACAAGATATGTAATATGTATAGGTTTCCATCTGACATTTCCATCTAAAATTTGGGTGCAGTTAGGCAAGGAAACTAGTAAAGCACATTGGCCTCAATAATGTTTCTCAGAGCGGCCCATGAGGAAAAAATAAGCAGTCAGGGGAGAAAGAAGGTCCTTGGTGAGTGAAGTGATTGTTAGTAAGCGTCGTGTCTAGTTTCCTCCAAGCTAAGGTCATGTCTGTTTCATCAGACAAGAGAATGTTTTTTCTTACAATCTGTGTTTTTTTTTTGTTGTTGTTGTTGTTTGTTTGTTTTTTTTTATTCTTTGCCAAGATCGAGATCTGTGGGGTGCTCCAGTGAAGGTTGTCTGAATGATTTTAACAGTGAGCTGAGACTGAATCTGATCTAGATTCTTCCTGAATGACCTGCATCCAGGTATTTCAAAGAGCAAATGGATACAGGTCATGTATTAATAGGCTTTTGGAGGGCGAAAGGAGAATGGTGGACTTGATATAAAGGTGGATTTATATTGTATGGGTCATTACAAGGAATGGTAAATAGTAAAATCTGTTAATTAGTGTTCTTTTCAAAATCTCCAGATTTTTCTCTTGGAGAGCCACGTGATTTCTAGTTTGCAGAAAAGTTCATCTCAGCGGGCTTTGAAATAAAACTAAACCCAAAAGAAAATAATTGAAAACTTTAAACTTTAACTTTAAAAAAAAAAAACATTCTTTATGGAGAATGTTATATCCAAATAATGCATTAATTTACAGTACATCCCAAGTGGGTACATTTTCTTCTTATTTCTTTCTTATTATTTCCAAAAACAACAGGAACAGAATTGGATGTAAACACATTTTAGTCAAGCTCCAACTTTCAATTAAGCTGCTGAAGGTTTTTTCTATTTGAAGAGAGTGGTATAATTACTTTATTCAGCTCGATTATTGAACAGAATGTCCTTGACAAAGCCAATAAAAAGAGAGCAAACAGAAGCTGTTTTTAGTCAGGGAAATTGCTCAAAACACCAGTGTAAGCCCTTAAAGATTTTTAAACACTCACAATCCAAGACAATTTGCAGTCAACTGAAGCAAACAAGTCGAGGCGGCTGGTAAAGATGGTAGGTTGGGTGCTTAGATTAGAGACTTTGTTTATGGATTGCTGATGTGTGTCTCTCTTCACCTTGTTTGTATACACTAGGGAAAACTGAGTTAAAATGGGCAAAAAAAGAAAAGTGAATGATAGGTGGTAGCTTGAACAACTTAAACTCCCAGGTGCTATTCTCCCGCTGCAACTTTAGTTAATTCAGCCCTCTCCCCCTCCTGCCATCAAGCCTCGTCTGGAAGGAGACAGAGTAAAAGCCCATCCGGAAAACACTAAATGATTGTAACTCAATTGCTCAGCCATCATTGATTGCTTTCTCGGAAAGATGTTGGAAGCAAGACAAGACACTTATTTTCTCCCCCTCTCCACCCTCTGTAATCACTTTTGGGATGGATGTGTGTGTTTATGTGCATGTTTGCGCCTATTAGGATGAAGAATTCTCTGTGAACAGAGCTTTAATTTGTACTTGCAAGGTATAACCACTTCAAATATTAATGACGCACAGTAATTACAGATGAGGGGATAACAGAGAGCTCTTGGGTCACGCCTATAAACAAATGGATATTGAATTAAGTGGTTAATGCAGGTTCTTTAGACTGCTGCTCTCAATGTATTGACAACATGACCTTCAGCTGTGACATCCACAAAAGTGAAAAATACTTCCCTGTCTGAAGTATTACTTTTTCAATTTCTAGAAGTTATTTGCCCAGTGGTCAAGCTTTTTATGTCTCTTCTTTGCCTTATTATTCATAAATGCCTGTCTGGGTAGTGACTTGCAAAAAAAATAAAAAAAGACAAGAAAACTAACAAAAACATGTAATTCACTCAGAGTGGCATTACTAATCATACAGGCTGTGTATAATGTGATGTATAATGAGGTCATACTGATGTCGTCTGGAACAGATGACCTAGAGCTAGGGACTGTAAACTTTTGGCAGAAACAAAAAATTGAGAGGAATTTGAAAAATGTGAGCACTTACTTGTGAAGAGGTGAATAAAAAAAGGCATTATGGGAACGTTGGATTCTTATTTGGGGGTCCACACCTGTGAATATACCGTAGGGTATTATGACTGCTTCATTTTTTGACCTTGCATCTTCATCCTTTGTAAACATTAAATCTCTGGCGAGCCCTTTTAATCAGGTCTACATGTGCTGCAAATGGTGACAATTCCCACCTTTGCTGCATACACCAGTCTGTTACAATTTACAAAGCGTTTCTATGTTTAAACACCCTAAACACTGGTCCACTTAGTTTGGGAAAGTAGACAGACACTGAGGCACCAAGAAACTTCACGATGAAAACATTGAATGTTATGGGCCGCTATCTTTGACAAGTATGAAGACAGGTCACAGCAGGCAGCAAACAGATGCTAGGAGTGCTTTGTCACCTGTAATAAAAGGTGTGGCAGAGCTTACAAGAAACTGACTCCAAAAAACCCATTGCAAAACCAAAAAGTGATGTGAGAGCCATGGGAGGGAGACAAAGTACCACTTTGACAGCCGCAGATGACCAAATGGCAGCGTTAATGGTGAGCTATCTCACCATGCCTGGTGGTCATGGCATGATTGACCAACCCTTTAAATCACAGAGCAGACGACAGCCACCAGCATGCACTGTATTCCTGTTTTACCTGACTCATCCAACTCAACAAAAGAAATAATGGCATAGGACTGTAAATGTTTATCATGAATATAAACGGCTTCAGTTGAAGGTCTTAAATACGCCCTCTAAAATTAGCTGAAGATTTTCACAACCAGCGCCGGCCTGGAAAACTGCTGTGTGAATGCTGTTATATTCCACCCTGATAGATATATTTTCATTATTCATTAAAGGCCTGTGGACACTTTTCATCCCTGATGTCAGCTTTGAATACTTCCCTTATGTCTTCTGATCAGCATCTTGTCATTAAAACTACCACCTGTTGTATTATATTAAGACCAGTTGAGCCAGATTGTTCTGCCACTTTTTGTGCTTTGGGCTCGCTTGCGTTTTTGAATCTCTGGTAATTGATTTCCAGCCAGCACCTCAGTTTTCGTTTTACACCATCCCACTTGGCTCTGCCTCATTGTCCGCCAGTCCAGTTCAGTGTCAATCTGCCTGTTTCCAATGGTTACAAGTGAATCATCCACATCACTATATGCACCTACAGGGAGTACAACTCCTCCATCATCCCCTGTGGACCCGAACCCCTAGACTCCGCTCAACCCTCAGCACCAGCCCGCACCTCGTCATTTACCTCATCGCCAAAAGCAGCCTGTCTGCTACAGATTCACCCCCTCATCGGCTACCAGTCACCTGACAGTCAAATCACCATTGTCTCTCATTGCCATCAGCAGCCCAATTCCCAACACGCTACTAGATTTTGCAAAATAATTAACAACATTTTCTTTTCACCCAAGTTATTGCATTTGTGGGTCCAGACTCATTGCAAAACATCACATATCCCAGAGCAAGATGGCTGACACCTTTGTTGTTTTGCAGAGAGGTCAGGTATTACAAGAAAACAACAACGAATGACCATGAATATTCATTTTGGTCACATGAGTTTTAGAGTTGTGTAATAAATCAGAACTTATGCAGAGACATGAACACATGTGTGGTTAATACACAAAACGGCCGGTACATGACACTGTTGATGTTTGATGAGGCTTAGCTTGTTTTCCGGGTGGAGTATATATTCTACTACATGATAAGTAGCTTGAAAGAGAGCAATAAAAAATCTAGTCACTCAGTCATTCTTTAGTTTAGCAAAAAAATAAATGTACGTTACGTTATCCTACATAGAAACATTAATTGTGTTACTATAAGACCTCTGGAGGTTTTCCTACTTATCATGGGGTTACTGCCGTACTAAATAAAAAAAAATAGTATAGACAGTGACAAAGTCCATGATGGACTTTAATGTATGTGGCAACCAAACACAACATAAGACATAAGACAACATAAGTAGCAGCTTATGTTGTTTCCATTGTCTCATGTTGTGGAAGTGCTGTTCATTCACCTTTTTTGGGCTAACCTTAATAGTTTTAGTGACTAAACCTAACTAAGCCATAGCAGCAGAGGTAGGCATGTTACTCTTGGTACAGTCTATGTAGTTATTATTTGTAACCTTAACAGCAAAGGTCTGGTACACTTTATGTCATCAGGGCACTATTCCAGGAGACACCAGGACAGATTGCATCAGAAAATAAAAATAAAATACAACTTATGGGTGTTCAGGTTGGAGAACATGTTGACAATGGGAGTTGATCATAGATTGTAAATAAATTGGCTCTTGGGCTGAAAAGTTGCAAAAAAGCAATCTGTGGCAAAACGGCCTTTATTGCTAAAGTTTTAAGTCTTATGGTCCCATTTAAAAGGTAACAGACCATAAAGCGCAGAATGTATTAGGGAGTGGCCACAGTGACAGATTGTACCAAAAACGGCAACCTGTCTGACAATAACGAGTATGAGTACAGATCAGACCAAATCCGCCCCCTCTCCTCCTCAGCTCCACCTTCTCCTCCAAATATGGTTTGTTCTGGTTTAAAAAAAGAAAAAAAAAAAGCATGGCAATTGTCACTACAGGATCTACTGGCAATTAGAAGAACTCCAGTTCAGGATTTTGCTTTCAGCAAGAAAAATCACAATGGCTCTGTTAACACTGCTGTCATTTCTCATGTTGATTCATTTCCAATAGCTTAAAATAAGATCAGGTATGATCTAAAGGCAAAAGGCAGTTTAAAAACCAATTCATCATGAAGCTACCTTACCACAGTTTCCCACAGTTGTTTAGGTGATGCTACAAGGTGCTAGGTTGGAGTGAATTCTAAAGAGCAAGTATGAAAAAAGTGGAAATACAACAAACGAGTTATGGCAGGTGTTTGTCTGTTATTTTATGGAAACAACACCACTTTGTTGCACATTTGGCCTCTCACTGAGTCATTTAGAGGTAAAAAGGCTCATAGCTGGAATCATTAAAAAAAGCCAGGTTAAGAAGAAAAAGGAGACAGAGAGAGAGACTGTAAAAAGACGAGGAGAGTGGCAGCTCATTAGCCCCAAAGTCATTGCAATGTTTGAGCAATTTATTGCTGAATTCATCCAATCTTCTATGTCACCGGCATTCATTCAGAAGTAAAGCTTAAAGGTTTCCTTCATTTCACATTTGGGGTATTAAGCTCACTTTATGAGGCCAAAAACGTTTAGGAATGTGTTGCTGTCCAAGTCCCATAACTGCCAACAAAGAACCCAGGTCCAACTCAGCATCATTTGTATGATATCAACCATGCTGGTGGAATTAACAGACATTTCAAGAAAAGAGAAAGAGAAAGAGAACAAGAAAGAGAAAGAGAAAGAGAAAAGAGAAGCCCGACATTAACATAACAGGCTTACTCGTTTTGGATCCATTCATCTTGTTGGAAACAGAAAAGGTCAATCTCATGACTCAAATTGCTGACATGTTAAATGGTCCTCTGAACAGGCAGTGAGTCAAGCAGAATGTTCTGTGTCTCTGCAAGTCCCCATGAACGTGGATCACGAATATAGTTTTCTCTGCATATGAGGGCCGGGTGTGATTGGAAACAGAAATTTTCTCCTTCATCACATGCATCTCTGCCAATTCGCCACAGCTGCTCTTGACCCTCATCAATGAGTTTAACTTTCACACCACGCTACACTATCTCACAAAATCACACACACCATTAGTAGTACAATTTTTTTGTCGACGGTATAATCACCTAACTCCACTGAGCATGTCATTCCAATTGCCATGATAATTAGAAAGCATTGCTCTGACTGACAGAAGAGTGTGTATGTCCGCGTGAAAACCACAGCCAGAATAGTTTTACTTTTCCTTGTTTTATTCTCTTTATAAAAGACGCAGCAGAACAGAAGTTAAGTTATTAACCACCTCTGCTTCTTTGCTGTGTCATTATGATCAAGTCATTTTTCAAGTGGTATCCATTTCTTAGATACTGAGAGAGAACAATGGGGTATTTTGAAATTTGAAGAGCTTTCAGATAGCAGCAATAAAATCTTCAAACTGCCTTCAATGAGGCTGTTAAGAAAAAAAGCTCAGGATATTTTAAACGCTAAACAGGAGTCTGTTGAGATACACACTGGACTTTGGGCACAATGCTTGATTAGAATTCCTTCCAAAAAGCCAATTAAAAATATTTATTTATTTAGGAAAAGCCATCCTCACAGATTACAGTCAGAAAATGATTATTAGACTACTGCCAGTTCCAAATTTGCATCCCATGCAGTATAAGGACAATATTATTTTGTTACAATTTCAGATCTATTTTTGGATTTACTCTCAATCAGGCGAACAGATATGTTGAGGGAAGTTTCAAAAATAGATTGTCTTAAAATGAAAGTAAAAGCAAAAGCAGAAGCACAGCTGTTAGTCATGTAATGTGTTAGTTATTGTAGTTATGTCAAAGTTCATTCTTTAAAGAAACATTTGCTTGACTGTTTTTTCTTTCATTTACTTCCCCAATTTTCTGGACAACGTTGGTCTGTTCGTTGGTCAGCTGAGGAACCAGTTTTAGTTTTAGTGTATTGGATTTAGTGTATGGATTGGAAAAATCTGCAAATCCAATAATTTGTAAATAAATGTAGTTTGTCTTGTCCACAGAGTGAAGGGAGAACCCACAAAAGAGTGACAACCAATCTACATGACATTTACCCACAATCCCACTTGCTGTGCAAGCAGTCTCATCACTAGGCATCATGCGGCATTATTATGCAGGTGCAGACTAAATCCACCCCTCAATTGGTAAGATAATTGAAGGTAATGTCTGAATATAATCATACATTATTCATAATAAGAGGGGGTTACATAATGATACATGTTCAAGTGAAATGTGTAATTCATTTTTTCATACACCAGAAATATGAATTAGAAAAACAATTTGGAGAACCTACAGTGAAAGGGTCAACAATTATACTGTGTTCCTCTAATTAATAATCCTCCAATTATTAAAAGACAATAGACATCACAGACAGCTTAATCATAAAAAAGGCACATTTTCTCCTCCAGTAAACAAAACAATGTAGTGTAGTTTGACATGCAGTTCACTGCTCCCTCAAACACCCCAATCACTGGCTGGCCCACATACAAAAGGGAGTGTTTGCTCTCTGGAATAGCAATTTCTGACCTACTCAAAGACAATAAATAACATGTGACACCAAAGATCTCATCTATAACTTGCGTCATTGAACAGATGTTAATATATAAGAATTGTGTTTCGTAATGACAGGTGACAGCAGTCCAGCTTAAGTTGTAGAGGCCCAAAACATTTGAGTTTCAGTGATTCATTCCACTGAGGCCCATTTGAGCAAACCTAAATCTACCTCAGGGGAAATCTGAAATCAAACACTTACTTAAATGAACCATTAGAAAATTTTGCACAGAAAAGCATCAGTGGTATTTGTATCTTAAAGGGTGGTATGAACTCTGGTAACAAAGTACAAAATTACAGACATGCGTTTTTTTATGTTTTAATTCTAACAGAACTCGGGGATAGTTTCGATACTAGTGATAACAGTGAGCCGATTAATGCCTTGAAGTAGTAAGTTCTTCTATTGCCACAGAGCCACTGTTTGCCTTGAAGTTAGCACGCTGACCAGCCGGCCCCACTCCATCTTGTCCAATATAAGTCCAATATAAACTAACTGCAACTTCAAATCTCCTGCTGTTACTCTATCAACATCTCTCACAATGTAAATGCAACAACGGCTGAAGTTGATCATCATGAATGATTGAATAATTGAAAGAATTTATTTTGAGCATATACAAGAAAATGTCACAATTTATACATACAAATGAACGAGGTGACTATAGAACAACAATCAAAAGAGAACAAAAGCAAAAAAGATGAAAAAAAAAATGCTCCATATGCTCGAAAAAGGAGTAGGAAGAGGTAAACACTTTTTTAACTATTCCTCAGTTTGTGAATACATTTATTCTATACAGATAAACATATAACAAATATGAACATATCTAAATAAATATACCATATGCAGAAAATACAATTGAAGAATCAACACTATTTTATTCATATCCACGTCACTCTCACAGTTTACACCCTTCCTCATGCATATACTTCATCACTTGCTATGCGCAGGAAACCCATTTCAACAGCAGAGGATGCCAACAAATAAATTCAGTATTTTGGAACAGCATGTTACACATGCTTTAAACGAAAACCTGGCTGTTGTTGAGAGCCTTTTTGAGAATGTCTGTCTATTGAAAAAAATAGTCAAATGCACTTCCATTTGACAAGTTTAGTCACTGTAAGTGTAGGATCCAAGTGACCCTGATATCCCATGGCTCATTTCCTGCATTTTGTGTAAAACACATTAAGTATAATTAATGGTTATTTGATTGGCTACAATCAATGGCTGTAAAGCATAAATCAACTCGCAGATTGTCTTATTTTTTTCTCGAAAATCACCCAGACGACTTTGACAAAGCTTTCTTTGCACAGGCTAGTGGCTGATGGAGTAGGTCTAATGGACGGAGAAAGACGGAGAGCATGAGGGATGATGACGATGGTGATGACCTCCTCGAGGGGGCATCTTGACTTCATGCACAGTGGCGGAAGAGACAGTGAGCTGTCACAACATACAGTGAGGGGCGCGGGGCAGAGTGGGTTGTGGGGCTGGGGGTGTGACTGGCTCGGTGTCACCAGCTTTGACACACTAGGGAATGACCCTGGGGAGCGACAGTAATGGGACAGGTCTCTGGTAAATGCATGGGTGGCAGGGTGGGGTAGGGTTGGGGGGTGGGGTAGGGGGTTGTGGAGGATGATCAGAGAGACAAAGCATGGGACTGGACAGGCTGGCTGTGTCAGCATGGATGGATGCAAGATCGCTTGGATATTTGAGGTGAAACGCAGTTTTGATTTGACAAGTGAAAATCTATGTAGCATTTTTCCACATCAGTGTAAGTCGGTTTTAAATTCATAGTGACAGTTTTGTGTAGGAGAGAACGAATCTCCTTCTTCTTGTGAAGAATATTTCTTATTTTTTGTGTTGCAAATACTTAACTTGTCACTTGGCTTTATTTCATATATTTCTGAAGGGGTTTTGCCACTCACTTGGCTTCAGCATTGCTCTCTTGGGGGTGCTGCCATAAAAAAGACAGAGGCAAGCGAACTCCACCAGGGATTGCCAGCAGACTGTCCAGGGTGTTGAGGTGTAATCCACCATTTGAAGACATTCGGCTAAATGGTGCTTTCCAGGAGACATGCGGGTGTGTGTGTGTGTGTGTGGGGGGGGTGGGGGGCTGTTGATCCAGTGGCTCAATTCTCTTGTTTCCACAACGTCTGCACTTGCATGAGGAGTTTGTAGAAAGTTCACTTTTTCACTTTCTTTTCCCTAAAATGTTTTCTACTGGGGTGTTTAGGAACAGAACATGCAGTGATATAGTCCCCTACCTGCCCGAGATGCTTTTCATTCTTCAGGGCCTCTGAACCCTCCTGAACTTACATTATTAGACAGGCCTTTCTTCAATTGTTGCCATTAAGTCTGCCTGGATGACTCACATGATTTATGTACCTTTCAGTCTATTTCAGATATCCGTTAATAAAGAAGGATCTGAATCACACAACCTTTCAGGCAAAAATCTACACTTTGCCTCCAGAACTTTCAGATTTATTTTATTTTTTTATTTTTATTTTTTTGTCATTATTATTATCTTTAGCAATAACTCAAAGGATATCGCTCCACTAAAACATATCCATTGGGTATATTTTAAGTAATAACAGTGTGTGGGGGCTGATTTTGTTATTTCAGAGTTCATTTAGGTCAAGAGTGATCCAGCCAGATGTCTTCTTCCTCCCACCACATAAACAGAAATGCAAAAAGCATATACCTCTCATATTTTGCACTGCATTAAGTAGAAAGCATGGGCGAGTGGAGGCATATACAACAGAAATGTCGGGGCTCATGTAAGCCCACCAGGTTTTCTTCCTCTTCATTGGATGGTTTAGCCATATGAATCTGTACACTGCAATGCAGGACTTGTTGTATTCGAGTCACTGGGAACTTTAATTTATATGTTGCATAAGGTAATAAAAACATAATAAAAGCAGTCTTCTGCAAACGCAGAATCCCAGGTACGAAGATCTGACCTGAAAACGGTAGTAAGTGAGTAGCTGGCTTCACTTCCTGATGAAAAATCTACACAATAATCACACAATTTTGCTAATTTGCAAAAAAAAAATAAGGTGGATGGGGGTGGAATCAACAAACTAAAATGCCATGGATAGAAAAGGAAATGGCACAGCTGTGACCAGCTATGAATAAGAAAGCACCTTCACATTTTCAATTTAGTTAACGCTTAATCGATGAGGGCAGTTAATGTTCCCACCTCATTTTGAGCAGAGCCAGTATCGGTTGAAGAGGCTTTCTCTGACTGTGTAGGTATTGTCAAGTAGCGCCGGGTTGAAACGGTGAGGTTGAGACCCCAAGGGATTGCCTCTACCGAGACTGGACACTCTGAACACATGAAGGCCACTAATAAACTGTGAGTTCAAGGAAATACGGCAAAATATGATTATGTGGTTGTGTGTATGGTATGTGCAAGCACCTTGTGCTGAAAAGGGTGGCCATGTGAAGAAAAAGCCTTAATGAAGACCCTCAGGTCAGCACAGAGCTGTAACACCGATATATCAAACAATCATTCCATTAGTTCAGCCAAAAGGATGCTGCAGCTTAAAATGTTAAATGTCTTGGTTGGTGCTTCTACATAATTGTGAATAGCTTGTTTCTGGACAATACAACCACCACTGACACCCAAAGTTGGCTTTATCTTGATTGCTGCCTCTTTTTTGTCTTCCTCAAAAATTATGTGGCTGCTCATTTTTAATGTGATAGAGGGGATCCTCTGTCTTCCTGTCGACTTAACATTTCTTTGCCCTCTCTCTTTCTCACCCTTGCCCACCTCCCCAGAAAAAAAAAAAAAAAAATAATTAAACCATGGAGCGTCAGCATACTCTAGAGGCCAGTCGGGGGCATAACATTGCAGAGAAGCATTAACCTCTCACTCGCGCTCTCTATCACTCTCTCCCTCTCCCTGGTCTCACCAGCCTTGAGCAGACTGCATTCTTTTAAAAAGGCTTTTCAGGTACAGTATTGTGTACAAACAGTAACCACATTGCAAAACCTGCTTGGTAGTTTTCAGAGAACTGGGGTTAATGTGACACACCCTAAATTAACAGAGTACTCAAACAATTTTAATATGCTTTTTTGTTCCTCCTTGTAAAAGACTTCAGTGCTTTACCATAGGAGTTCTAAATGAGCTTTTGCTTACATTGGTTGGTCTGTTTGCTTTAAGTTCATGGCGTGTGTTGTGAGGTGTGTCATCATATTGAAACTAAAGACAGTGTTTTGAAAGAATCCATTTTATCCTCAACCATCATCCACTCTTTCATATAAGTGAGTTTTTTTGGTTTTGATCTTACTAAAGTGGAAGTCAAGTAAAGTAATAGTTGATTTGATTTGACTTGAAATAGAAATCGAACCCAAGTCTCTTGGACGCAATCAAGTACTTCAGTTTGGAGAAAGGGCGAAATTGTTACTCTTTATATTACCTCACCTGGCCTCCTAAAGCCTTCTTGCTATAGTGTTTAATAAGTCACGCTGTTTTTACTGATTTTTCAGTGCTGCAAAAACCAAGGTATTTAGGGAGCCATTGGGCAGTCCATACGGGGATAAATAGCCAAATAGCTGCTATGTGACTATTTTCAACTGAGTGCAAATAAATTCTCTGAAGAGAGAATCAAACAAACAAATCATAAAAGCAAAACAAGGGGTCCAGAGCTATTTAGAGAAATCCCTCCTTCCCGTGGAATGTTTTTGCCACGAAGATACAGCTATTATACCATTTCCTACAGGGACTGGCTGTGGTGTGAATGTTAATTTTGATTATGTTGTGTGTGCAAATGAATAGAGAGGGAATGTTATACGGGACTGACAATTTGGGGATTTGAATATAATGTCATTGGGGAACTTTGGGTGTGTTTTTCTTTGATATGTGTTTACTGCCATCAGTAAACACACAATTTCAATAGTGAAATTTCCCCTGTGTTTTCTGTTACTTGTGATGACTAAGACTTGGAACGTGAAATCCCCTGTTTTCCTCTTATGCAGGTACAGTTATACAGGAGGGATGACCTTGCCTGTTCGTGTAAATGCTTTTGGTTTAACTGTCACTGTTGCTGTATTTTCCATTCCCACATCCAGTTGTCATGTTTTGTTTCCAGTGCTATCTTTCGTCCCTGCCTTGAAATGCCCTGAGCGTACCTGCAGGTGATCATACCTGCAGGTATGCTCACAAATGACTATTCAAGGTTGGAAATGTCGAGCTCCGCCCACCCTCCACTCTTGAACTGTTTCAGTCTATCCACACCTCAGAGTCAGTTGTCACAGGTGAGGCCACAAGTCACAGGGCCTGTTGGGACACACTCACTTGCCAATCAGGAAACATCTCCTTTACACTTATTCCCACAGGTAAGGTGCTGTCTGTTTATCAGAACTGTTGGATCAATAAAATAGATGTAATGTAAATGGATTTCATTTTAATTTCAAATTAAAACTCGAGGGAGCTAAGAGGACAAAAGATAGCGGAGAAAAATAGAATGACAAAGTAAAAGGGTAAGAACATTGTTCATTCTGTTCCTTTTTCTATCACACAGCCAGGCAGGAGCTTACATGTCAAGGGAAGAGCTCAGGCCTGCACATACAAAGGCACATGATTTGTAAAGATAACTTGAGGCAATGCAAATAAAACCACGCACGCATCGCTTGTGCTTTACCCCTCTGGCGGATGTGTGTTACCTTGAAAAAAATGGAAGGAAAGTTGAATGTTCAACGAAAAGATGTGCAAATGGCAGAAAGAAATCAAAGTAGAGGGGGGAGAAGGAGAGCTAGAGGGAGAAAAAATAGTCACAGGCAAGGGAACTTCAACCCCACCTTGTTCAAGAGGAGAACTGACTGATACAAACAATGTAGTCTCAGTGGATAGAGAAGTATTTGCAACTAGCTCAGCCTGTAGAGTGAGTCACAGTCAAGGCTCTATCATTGTGTCAGATGTGGTGGTTGCATGTAGAAGGCGCTAGATAAAGCTGTAGGCACAGAGGCGATCTGTAATTATACACAAGCTTAAAGTGATATTTTCCAAGAGTGGCACGCCAAGCTATATTGGAATCAAATGCATTACATAACCAGTCTTTAATCAGCTAAGAATGTGTGATAGATCTTTTCTGTCACAACAAAGAGAAAGACTACCGTGTCACAAAAAGGTTGGGTAGCAGGGAAGGCAGCATAGCACTCTACAGCAAATACAACAACAAATTGTGGTCCAACTTGGCCATCAGCCTGAGACAGTGTATTCACTGTGAGGGTTACTTTCCTGTCTGGGATGAATGTCACCTCAGGTTTTCCATATGTGTTTGTAATTTGTATGACATTGAGGGAGAAAAAAATTATTATTTCGCTCTGTATGTTTGTGGAAAAGCAAATCATCTTAATATGCATTTCTTTGTGTAATTCATGGGCTTATTTTTTGTACTATTGGGGGGAGAAAAATACCCTCAGGATTCAAAATAGGATTTTATTATATAGTTCTTCCTCAAGGTGGAGAAACCGATGCAGTATCAAAGCACACTGGCTGAGGTGAATTTTAAGATTAATACTACTAGTTGTGCTACCCACTCGGAAGGCGAGATAAAGTGTAGGTAAAATCAGCCATGACTGGAAGTGTCAGAGGCTTTCAGTAGCAAGGGTTGTGCTTCAGAAGGCATTGATTGAGTCAAGTCTTTTCATGCTGCGTAATTTAATCGTCACAACTGCTGGATGAGAGAGAAAATAGTTACTGATTTGACAGCTCAATATGTCTCCAGTGACGCAAAAATGCTGAAGGAAAGTGTTTCTGAATTGGAATATTTGGGATTAGACAAGGCTGAATTGAAATGGAACAGTGGACAGTGCGGCTGTTATCCAACTTGTTCCCTTTCAGGCCCAAAGCATTCGTAAGAATGAGATATAAATGCTGAAGAGAAGAATTTTTTCCTCTCTGTTGTTTGAAAGAAAGAAATCCTCAAGAAGACACCCTCCTTGTGGCTACACTTGAAGAAGAAAGAAGATGTTTGCATAGCTCTCTCAACAGTCACACCTGTCGCTCCAAACTTCGCATCCCAACCAATATCTGCCAAAGTCTTAGATTTCAGAGCTCAGTAATTCTGTAACACACGTAAATCCAGACGGTGACATGCAACCACCACCTCATTACACTGTAAACCCTAAGTGAGAGATAAAAATGGCAGAGCATCACAACTCCCTCCTATAAGTCTGTAAATGATGAGACTGTAAGCAGAAGCTGATTTGTGAGTACTTGGTTGCTCTTTCAGTGAAGGGAGGCTCCCCTTATGACTCACTCCTAGATGGACAACTAGCCAATATTCAAAGTATTGTGCATATAAAAATCTGGTATGACAGGGAACAGGTTGGTGAGGATGGAGTCTGGTTGTGAAGTCAGAGGTAATCCTCCTTTTTAAAACTGGTTGTTACACTGCGTTTTTGTTTTAGCTATTTGTTCACCTTTGTAGTAATACAATGTAAAAGACACAATGTAATTCTATTATGATGGTCTTGGTGATAGAAATACAATAATAAAAGATATGTTTACACACCTGTAAATGTAGCAATCTCCATGTAAAATTTATCAAATTATGTTTATGAAACATTGTTTTTACTCAATTATAAAACAACTTATTTTGGAAATGTAAAATGGCAATGCTACTGACTGTATATATTTTATTTTACATATTAGATTTCATTTCAAGTGAAAAAAGTTGCATAATGTATCCTGGGCCTCTAGTAGAGCTTAGTCACATCTGAAAATATTACTGTAATATCACTGTGTTGCCATTGGCTGAGTTTTCAGGACTACAGATTTATAACAGAGAGCTTTATTTATAAATTACACATTTGGATATGCATGGACATTTACCAGACAATGTGGAAATAAATTAATGATATCTGAGCTGCTACATTATAAGAGTGTTCTAGAGGATTGCAAAAAAGGAAATATACAAAAATCATGCAGTGTCATTTAAGGAATGAATTGGGAGATGTGCCTGACACTGTTTCTAATGTACTTTTAAACTTTTTGTTTGAGGTCATATTGTCAACAACTTCATCCCACCTGAAGGGTGCTTTTATTGGCCTCAGCCTCTCTTTCTCCTACGTGCACCTCTTGGGCAGCAGTCATGAACTGGTCTGCACTAGAGGCACTCCTCAGTGGCGTCAACAAATACTCCACCGTATTTGGCCGAGTCTGGCTGTCCATGGTGTTCGTCTTCAGGGTGATGGTGTTCGTGGTGGCTGCCCAGCGGGTGTGGGGTGATGACAGCAAGGACTTTGTCTGCAACACGGCCCAACCGGGATGCAACAACGTGTGCTATGACCACATCTTCCCCATTTCCCACATCCGCCTGTGGGCCCTGCAGCTCATCTTTGTCACCTGTCCATCACTGATGGTGGTGGGGCATGTCAAGTATCGGGAGAAGAAGGACATGCAGTACACTGCGTCACACAAGGGAGCCCACCTCTACGCCAACCCTGGAAAAAAACGTGGGGGGCTTTGGTGGACATACTTGGTAAGAGGACACACACAGAAAAAACAGATCAAACAGTACGTGGGCCATGACCAGACATTAGGCATTCTTAGAGAAGTAATTAATTAATAAAATAATTGCCATGGATGAGTGGCTATGTTCAGAGAGTGGAGAGGCCGCTTATGTATTCAAATGTTATTTGTTTTGTTCTCATCAAAAGAAAAACAGCTTTGACAGGTTTCTTTTGCAGCTTTGGCCCAAACACCTACAGGTTTTAACATCCCTTAAAAATGGACTCTTGGTGTCCAAATTATAATGTTGCAATCGCTGATTTTCTTTCTTTTCAATTCAATATTGGGTGAAAAAAAAACTTCATTCCTCAGAAATTACTTAATTACTTCAATGTTGTTTGATAGACTGTCTGATTTTTTGTTCTTTCTTTTCAACTCAGAAAAACTTTATCTTCTCCTGCTTTATCCTTTTATTTATCGTCCCACAGGTGAGTCTTATTTTTAAGGCAAGCTTCGATGCCGGCTTCCTCTACATCCTCTATCATGTATATGAAGGTTATGATCTGCCCCGCCTTTACAAGTGCACCCTGGCGCCATGCCCCAATACAGTGGACTGCTACATATCCCGTCCCACGGAGAAGAAGATCTTCACCCTCTTCATGGTGGTATCTTCTGCCATCTGCATCTTGATGTGTATCTGTGAGATGATTTACCTCATCTGCAAACGCATCAAAAAACTTCTTAAGAAGAAAATTGATGCCGATAGGAGGGTATTCGCAGAGACTCATGAGATGGCACCACTAGCAGCACCCAGATCAAGGATCAGGGCCAAATCACCAATGAGAGTGGATCCTACAATATCTATCCAGAACCTTGCAAACATCCAGGCTGAGGAAGTAGCTGAGAAGAAATAACGTAGGTCTAAAATATGGCAGCAGCTATGTTGATAAACTGGATGAAGTGCCATATTGCATGGTGATCTGCTGGTCAACGCCAAAGAGATTTATAAAGGGATTTCTGGGACAGTGGTTTGTAAATATTATCATGTTAAACGACTTTCTGCAGTAATGCACACTGGATTATAGAAAGATTATAGAAGAAACTAAATACGGAAAATTGTATATAAATATATGAATATAACGTATAACTATATATTTTATGTATTGATTTAAATATGTAAAGTATGCTGTAATTAATACAGCTGAAAAATTATACCAATAATATGTTGTAGCACAAATAATGTGCTTCTCTGTTTAAAAAGATTCTAGATAATATATTTTTACATGTTGTGTCAATATTTTTCATTGTATTTTGCTTTTTTTTTTTTATTTCATTCATTGTCATAATACAAAGCTCTGTCAAAGAGGTGCCTGCCTTCACTGATTTACGTGAATATCAGGTATATCTTATATGCTGTGATACTAAAATAAAGATAAGAACATAGACTAATGAAGTAAAAGATATCCTAAGTTAAAATAAATCCTTGTGCCAAGCAATAAGATCAGTCCCATAAAGCACCAGCGCCTTGTGCTTGGGTTTATTTTCAGAATTGTATCACAACTTTTTTTTTAATCTCTTAAAAAAAAAAAAAAAAAAAAAAAAAAAAAAACTCAGTATAAGGAAGCCAGAAATTATTTATACCGGACAGAGCGGTGAGTCACTAACTGATGACGCATGAAGTTATGCACAAGCCAGTCATGGTTGAGAGTGCTCCGTTGTGACGTCATCGCCTGCAGTCCAATCAGGAGCAGGTGACGCGGTGCGGTTTTGACAGAACCGGAAATGCACCAATCGTTAGCTTTAGGCGGATGCCGCTGTATCCGCCTCCCAAGCTGCGTTCTTGAAGGAAGAGGTGCCAGTCAAACATGAGTTTCCACTACGGTCAGGTATGACGATACTACCCCCGAGGTTTTTTTTGTGTTTAATGACTTATAAACTGTCGAAAAGCAGTAGTTTCGCCTTATTTTAATTAAAAGAACGGAAGAAGTTCCGTCACAGAAGTAAGAGTGAAGTTAGCTAGACACTTTAGCTAGCTGGGTGCTGGTAAATTGTTGCAATCTGCTGTGTTTTTCGCTTTTCACTAGCTTGTTTTGCTATGAAATGGGATTTTAGTTTTCAAGAATAAATCAGGTAGACAACAGTCTCGATTTATTTGACCTGGAAGCCAATGCAACCGCTGTTCGATTAGCTGAAACATCGTTGATATGCACTCAATGCGATGGAAGCCGTATTCAAAAACCTTGCCGGAGTGAAAGTGTAGAAGTAGCGATACCTCCGTGTAAATATGTTAGCTCACAACTTCAATTTTGTCACTGAAAAAGGTGTTGCTCATGAGTTTTTATCAGCTAAAAGGCATGTGAAGTGAGAAAGTACTCTGAAAGGTCCCGTCTAGTCTGCTCTATGGAGCGGTAGTTATCAGTTTATTGGATAATTATTACTGATACATTCATCTGTAAGGGCCATTGCAATGTAACAGGGTCTACAGCTACTGATTACTTTTAATCAACATAAAAATTATTAGTTATTATTAGCTGAATATTTTTTCATTAGTTGTTATGCCAGCTTCATGTCAAAAACATTGTGCAGAAAATGCCGACTAGCACCATTGTATCATACTTAGAGGCCTTGTTTTGCCCAACCAACAACCTAAAGCCTAAATAGAATCATTTTACATATCAAAAACACATGGGCTTAAGAATGAATAAATACAAGATTTTCGTATTCAAGAGATTGGGTCTCAAGAGTAGTTGACTTTTGCTGGAATAGTAAATGAAATGGTTAATTAATTGATTGATTAATTCAACTGTTATCATTATTCTTAGCTAACACACACAAGATAAAAGCAAAGCACTACTTAAAGTCTTTCTGTATATCTCTGGTAATGGTTCCACACGTTAATACTAAGGTGCTAGACCTGTTTGTTCCTACTACTTCCTAATATAGTCTTACTGAACTTTGCTTTTGTCACCACAGGGCTATCCAGGAGGTGGAAACCTACCACCAGGTTCTCCATATGGGGGAGGCCATGGTGCCTATAGACCTCCCCCTTCAGCTCAGTATGGAGGTGCAGGTCAAACGGGAGCTCCTTATGGTGGTTATGGGGCCCCAGGTCATGGAGGGCAATATGGGCCTGGACCAGGGGGTGCTCCCAGTGGTCCATATGGGGGTTACGGAGGACAGCCTCACGGAGGACAGCCTCATGGAGGCCATTATGGCCACCATGCTCCTGCAGGTAGGCTAAGACTGGAGCTGTGTAAGCATCTACAGTTCTCCAGTGGGAGATGGATAAGCATATTCTAAACGTGAGGAGACTGCAGATAGGGTTTTATTCACCTTCTTCATCTCTTCTCTCTCATTTCTGTCCTACCTTGCTCTCTGGTGGGATGATGGATAGAAAATGACTTGCGTTCCCAGACAGTCATGTAGAGACAAGGTTCAGTTTCTGCCCCTCAGCAGGATTACGCGGCTGGTGTGATGACTCCAGTAATAGTGAGTGAGGGCTAAACAGAGTAAGAGACAGTGTTGTGTGTGTGTGTGTGTGTGTGTGTACTTATATATATGCATGGTTGCGCTGTTTCCTGTAACAGCTAAGCTGAAGTCAGAACCTAATAGCCTACACTGCCATCACTCCTCACAGGGACCAAATCCATCAGGGTCTGGCCTCAAGTGTCACCTGTCTCTCGCTCCCCATTCACTTCTGTGACAATCAACCCCCCCCCCACTCTGCTCCTTGTCCTGCACGCTTTATATCACCCCCTTTCTTTTCCTTTATGTATTCAAGTAACGTCCTCTCACCCAGACACCACTACATTTTCCTTCTGAGGTGACTTTTTCTTAGTCTTTGATATTGCACCTGAAAAACTAAATTACTGAGCATTTATCACTACAACTGTGGAGAGGAGTTGATTCTGAGATTAGTTAATATTATTTACTTGAAGGTCAGTAGATTTGTGTGTGTGCGTATATGTGTATTTATTTATTTATTTATTTTCAAAATTGAAATGGTTGTTCTCATTCACAGATTAATTAGGTAAGTAGCATGCAGATGTAGGGATTAAATTGAAATTATATAGAGTCTATACTGTGTTAATCATTATACACCAGTGTTTTCCAAAAAGACTTCTTGGAGCACAGATGCATTATTTATTTACGATCAATTTTCTGCTCGATGTATTCAGCACAGCTTAATCTCTCAGACGGTGTATTTCTTCATCTCCCAGTAAATAAACAGTTATTTTGTATCCAAACAAGTGACACAGATGCTTAATTTCTCAGATTCTTCAGTTTTTTCTTCTTTCTTGTACTATTTCTTATTATCATACATTCTCCTTGCTCCTCAAAGCCCGAGATCTACAGTGAAATAATAATAACTTGTAGAAAATGTAAAGATGCAAAACACTACAGAAAATAAATCAACTGGTTGGCTCTGGCAGATTTAACAAGAAGCAGGAGAGGTAAACAGTGATAGACGCAAGAGCATACAAAGAAAAATAAGTCCTCAAGTAAACTGTCATTCCTGCTCTTCTCTACCCAATTCTATTATTACTTGTATGTGTTCTCTCTGTAGGTAACCTCCCTCCTGGTGTCAACCCAGAGGCATACCAGTGGTTTCTCACCGTTGACACAGACCGGAGCGGCTTCATCAACCTCAAGGAGCTGAAGCAGGCACTTGTCAACTCCAACTGGTCTGCTTTTAATGACGAGACCTGCCTCATGATGCTCAGTAAGTCGTACAGCTGCCGCAAAATGAAGTGCTCAGTGGAGTGTGACATAGCTCTGTGCTGATGAATTGCTTATAAATATGTTGACAGTGGTTCCTGCTGCAGAATGACACAATGCTTAATTACATAAAATATTTCCAGAGACCAGAAAGGCTACTGCAAACGAAACGAAGGTTACTGAGGAAAAACAAGTGGATAAGAATAATGAGGAAAAAGAAAAAAGGCTGGTTTATTTTCAGTCACCTCCTAAAAATCTCCTAGGCTTCTAAATAAAGATGTGTTCCTTTTCCATAAGGATGAATACAGGCAAGTTAGGAGCCAGCTTAAAAAATGACATTTGTCTTGTCAGTGATGCAAGTATCCCCAAATTGCATTTGTGTTTGCAAGCCAGTGGCTCATGTGTACCATTACCATAATGACAAATGAGTGAGTTCTGTGTGCTGCTTTTAGATTGTACAATGAGTATATCCATGAGGGTGGATATCATGTTTGCTGGAGAGGTACCAGAAAAACACATTTTTGCTGTTTCAAAGCAATGTGCCACGATAATCGAACAAAACTATAGATTCTTGTTTAACTAAACACAGCATGTACTTTGTCTTCCGCTAGACATGTTTGACAAGACGCGATCAGGTCGAATCGATGTGTTTGGCTTCTCAGCACTGTGGGACTACATGCAGCGGTGGAGAGCGTTGTTTCAACAGTATGACAGAGACCGTTCAGGGTCTATCAGTGGCACAGAACTACACCAAGGTATCCGTGTTTATTGAAGTCACTGAGATGGATAAGCATAATTATGGAAAAATAAATAAACAAATTATAATTAATATATATATATATATATATATATATATATATAATAAGTAATGTATTTCAAATTCAAAACAGTAAATCTGTATCTCATTCCTCCATGCCCCTGCTCTCCTCAGCCCTCGCTCAGATGGGCTACAACCTCAGCCCCCAGTTCTCTGAGACATTAGTGCAGCGGTTCACCTTTCGAGGTGGGCGACCCGGCATCCAGCTTGACCGCTTCATCCAGGTGTGTACCCAGCTCCAGAGCATGACGCAGGTCTTCAGGGAGAGGGACACAGGCATGACGGGCAACGTCCGCCTCAACTATGAGGATTTCCTCTCTGGTGCCATCACCAGGCTCATGTGAGCCTCATGCCACTGACAGTCCCTTTGCACTGTGGATACACAGCATCATTCCATGTTCAGGTCATTCTGCTCAGTTTTCAGTCTTCCCCCTCAAGTTCCCAACAGGCTGATTTGTCTGCAGTCTAACAGCCTGTCCACTCTTGAATGGCTGGTTGCTGTAAATAGATGTAGCTTGTAAAGTTCTCCAAAGGCAAATGAAGCCTTTAATACATTAAAGTTGTGCTGCAGGTTCTTCTGAAGAGCCACAATCTTACCGCAGATGCCTTAAAGACAGTGATAGTTAACAGTTAACAGTATCGGACTAAACAACCCTACTAACCATGTTCCTGTCAGGACTGAATTAGTGAAACATCAGACTAGAGGAAGTAAAAGCAAAAGTAAATAGCAGCAAATGACACATTTCCCTGCTCCCACAGTAGAAGACATGCATTTGTTATATTAAAATGTCTATGATTTGTTTGTGGATTTAGTGAAGCACTAACATAATCCTGTGCCAATAAAACATTCCACTTTAAAAATTTTAAGTGCATATGCATATCAGACGTATTTTCACTCAATGTTTGCACATTGCACTGTTTATTTCCTTGTGTTGTAATGTGCAATTATCCAGAAAAGTCATGCTTTATCAAACGTGATGTATCCTATCTTTACATTCACTGGGGTGTTGCTTTTAAAGCTCTAAAGCTAAGTGATTTCTGAGTGTTTAGAAAAACTGTATTTATTACTTTTTTGCTAAATTGCTCTGCTGTAAGCCAGTATCAGCCGCAGAAAAACGACGCAATGCAGTGGGAAAAAAAAAAAAAAAACAAGGTTCTCCCTATGTTTACCATTTTCACTTCAATGATTCTGGGGCCAACACTTAAGCAGATAATACACTCCACTGAGGCATATGTTGTATTCTGTCATCACCAATCATGCCAAAATTGCACGCAATGCCAGAAATAAAGAAATACTTTTGTATCACATCACGATCGTAGATTTGTCTAATTTTACAACAATTAAAAACACAGTTCCCTACACAAATCTTGATGTATGGAGCTACATACTTTATGTGGTTTGTAATTTTTATTTACAGAAATGATTTTGCATAAATGCAGCCATACTAAAACCATTAGAATATAATTTAGGAATTTCTATTTTATATTGTTCTTATTCAGGAGTCATGGCTAACTATTCATAATCTAGGGGGAAAAAATTATTTACTCATTTCTCCATTTGTTGGTCAGATTGGCTGAACAAAAGAGCAAAGGAGCCTGTTTGCCCCTTCCACATCTGGCACTTCTTTTCCTCGCCATCTGTTACTCTGCTTGATCACAGTCTGTGTCGAGAGTCCTGCTTCTCCTCGTTCCAAATCACAGACGATCCGTCAAATCCCCTAGTGCATCCTTTTTGGTCATATCACATCCATCTTCTCCTCCATTTCAATCTGAAGATAAAGTTGGCTGTCCCACATCTTTAAGCATGTTTGGAGTTATACTCTCCCTGCCATTGACCCTCTTATGTTGACATGTTGCTTAAACTTGGAGTAGGGAAAGCATCTGGACTGCTTTCAAAAGACTCAGTTTGACGTCATCCAAGTGTGGCCAGAAGTGTACCATGCTTGAAGGTTGCAGCACACAGAGACCCGTGAAGCAGCCTCCTCCTGGTTTATTTGATTCAATGGGGATTTAACCTAAGTCCTGATTGTCATTTCCTGTGTAATGAGGAAATTTCCACCACTGACCATGCTTGACATCTATAATTAACTTGGGCAAACAGAGCAGGGCTACGGGCCCACAGGGCTACCTGGGGGAAGTAACACTCCACTCCGTCAGTGCCAGTTTGTTATTTACACTAAGTCGAAATTTTGGCTAGTGCATTGCTACTAATAAACAGGGGCTGATAAAATAATCCTGGCAACGCTAAAGTTGGTGGTAAGGCAGAACTGGCATTGGAAATGTTGTTTTCCCGCAGGGAATGACTACATTTCACTTTATCTGACAGGACTGATCAAATGCCAGTATTGGCAACTACAAGATGGACAGCGCAGAGGGAGGAATCATTTTGAAGCATGAATTATAATCACCCACTGTGACTCTTGTTAATCAATCATGCCACCAGTCATTGGAAGTAGTAACAGAAAAAATGTGGACCTTCTCTACTCCCTTCTTCTGCACAGACGAACAATAAGTCAGGCGGTATTACAGGTGCTGTAGATCAGTGTTGTGCCCTCCATTGGCATAATTGGATGAAAAACTCTCAAGGTCATCAATCATACAGATCTTTGCAAAGAAAACGTACCGTTTCGCTACCCAGAAGTTATAGTGGAATCGTTTCTCCTGTAGATATGCAAGTCTGCTCTTAAGGGTTTCCCACTGGCTGACGGAGAAAGTTTCTTTGCATCTTCCATAGGCAATAAATGTAAACAAAAGCAAAGCCTTTGTGAACCTGTTCGTGCTTTTCAACAGCATACCAAGCCTCTGAAAGTATCTCTGTCTATATTAAGGCAGACTGTGCTTGAAAACTAATAGAAGTCTATATTGCCAGTTGACACCTTGACAGCCTCTCATGATAGGCTTCTGCGCAAGAATGCAGTTGAGTGTTTGAACGCAGACAGGGATGTGTTTTGTTTTTTTGTTTTTTTTATGACTCAGTGCATATGTTTGTTATGGAAGACTTCAGCTCCCCTTTGGTTGTATAGTCATAAAGCAGACGTTTTTCAGGTTGTTTTATTACAAAAGTATTTTATACTTCTGTAGCTTAATAAAATATTTATCCATGTAAAATTAGGCTATTCATCTTGTGGGAAAAAATATTCCTTTTCAGCTGTCAAAACGATACAAAAAAAAAGTGAATACTTGGCAAATGCTGCATTGCAGTTGTAGCCTGTTAATGCAATTTCATTTTCAGATTCGCATTTGAATGTGTCCAATTTGAACGTTCATATGCTTCTACATTTTTATTTACCTATTGATTTCCCCTTTATAAAATGAAACAACATGCTGTCCCCGATCACAGCCAGTTCCTGCAGTGATAGAGGCAGTATTGTTGATCGTGGCTGTGTTGGCCCGCCTCATGCCGCAGCAGTGCAGCTCTCGTGTCACTGGGCGGCGCTGAAACACCGAGGCGGCGCATCAGCAAATCAGGCTCGACCAGGAAGTCCTCAGACCGCCAGGCGGAAGTGACGTCGAAACGCTGCTTGCATCGGCGTGCTAACTGTAAAGGTGAGTGCAGGCTAATGAAATAAACATTTGATGCACAATTCATTTGGCAGTAGTTGTGTTGTTACGAGTGGACTGGACGGACCGGACAGACTGTGGAGTGGGACTGCTCGCTTTTAAATTTCATACACGGAGACGGTTCGTCACTGAGGCTTATTTCAGCCGTGGTCAGGTCAGCAGTGAGACCAACGCAACGCCGCCAAACTCCATGAAAAAAATCACCCCTTTAAGCTGTCCTACTCATCTACTATAAAATCCAAAGAGGCTCAACGGAAAGGAGCCATTCCAATTAATCCTACAGAACCGGTTTACTATTCGGGAGCATATGACACTTCCAGAAACGTAAATTAGAATTAAAGTATAGCTTTTCCAAATGCGTAATAGTGAATAGAAATGATCATGTATACATTCTGAGGTGAGGCTTACATCAGAAAATAAATTCTAATCATCCACATAAGAAACTGCTACCTGTTAAACTGTTAAATAGTCTGATGTTGTTAACTGGAGCCTTGAAGGTGAAAAGGGCACAGAAGGGACTGATAGGCCTGATCATTTCACTGACTATAAATATGGTAGAACTAGACACGATGCACAAATAATTTTTCTGCAAAAGTTCAGTACATTTGCCCATTTCAAATCCCATTTTTCTTTCTTCACTCCGAGATTGCTAGTGAGTCAGCAAAGAGTTGGAGTTGGTTTTCAGACATCAAAGATGCCACCGCAGTTTAAGGAAAACACTTCTACACACTTGTCTCGGAGATCGTCATTGCCTGAGCTAGTTTTACTTAGATTATATAAAAGGCAAAACAGTCTTAACTCAGCTGGTCTCAGCAGAATATGTGGATTTTATGTTGGAATTGGCAAAGTTCTGGTAAACTTCTTAGTGAACTAAGCCACATGTTCACAGAGAGCTTGATTTCAGTGTCACAGTTGCATTTGAACCACAAGGGGGAACCAGTAGAGAGGAAATGGTGATCACATTTTAAATGGTTGAATCTGAGGTGTGAAAATGTTTCTTAATTGGTGGAAAACATTCCCTCTAATCACATTTAATGTAAGCTTGAAAACCCACTTACTCTTTATTCTCTTTGCCCCCATGGAAGCCCCGAAGCCAGAGCAGTGTGCAGTCATGTGGCCTGTGGTGTGGACGGCAATGCGGACTTACGCTCCTTACGTTACCTTTCCTGTTGCCTTTGTGGTCGGAGCAGTGGGCTACCACCTGGAATGGTTCATCAGAGGGACCCCCAAACCCAGGGAGGAAGAGAAGAGCACCATGGAGCTGAGGGAGGAAAGGAAGCTGCAGGAACAAGTGGGTATGGACAGCACACAGGTGCTTAGCCTGAAAGAGAAGCTGGAGTTCACACCCAAAGCAGCTTTAAACAGGAACCGACCAGAGAAGAGTTAACCATCGCTGGTCTTAGAGACTCGTGTTTGCCCTTTTTCAGCAAGAGGATAGTGCACTGGGAACAAAGAAGGTGAACCAGAAGACAGAGACACTTCTTTCCAATTCAGCCATCACATCCTCATGCCAGGCCACCAAAATGGATCAGCTTGTCAATGTAATATCAGACACCTTCTTGAATCAGGGGACTAATTCAAAATGTATTCTCTGTCTCTGTATGTGCACTGTATGTGATTACCTGACCTACCTGAGGTTGCACAGTCCTGCCCATGCAGTCGTTAATAACTAAATCAAATAACTGTTAGCACCTTAAACATGAGGCCTTCAGGCTTCCAACACACAACAAAGGTTTGATTTTTGTCATCAGTTTGTCCTCACACAAAGAGGAACAATGTCTGTTGTATTTCAGTCTGGTTGTGACACGAACACAGCTTTTACTGTGACTTTATTATGTTGTTTGATTTCCAACTTCCATATCTGTCACATGCAAGTCTTTCTCCTTTAATGTTCTCTTCATGGCAGGAAAGAATGGCTGTCTGATTGAGAACATGGAAGCAGAGGAAGAACGGCAAGTCTTTGTTGTAGGTCTTTTTAACTTTATGTATCCTGATGGTATGTGACAAAATAAACCAGCAGTGTGGGAGGTCTCAGGAAGTTTAGACTGTTTAGTACTGTTGTCTAAAACATCTACACAATACTTTCATTTTAGAAAGTCTGGATTTATTTGCGCATTTAACGTTTTAATTTTGTGTGTCCGTGCAAAATATACTAATACACAAGAAATCTGTATTTGTGTGTTGAAGGTTGTGTCAGACTCACTTCAGTTGTTATTATCAGGCACTGCCTGAGTAGATTTTATTTAACAGTCAGAAAACTTGCAGTTTCATTCTGACACTTGTTTTTCAGAAACATAGTTTCACATGAAGGGCTGAACAAATATCAATCCCCCCTTCATTATGAAATAGTACTGCCTCCAAGGACATAAAGTAAAATCTAAGTCAAAGGAAGGAAGTAATGATTCAGCTTTTAGAAGGACACCGTGGACAAAGCAATGATAAATGGGGGAATCAACAATCTATTCACCTTTTGGAATTTGACCTGTGGCACAAAATTTCCTGAAGAAAAGACCTCAGCGAGGTCAGTCGGGTTGTGGGTTGAAACTGTTGTTCATGTCTGGTTAATGTTAATTGATTCTTTGATACTGCTCTGGGTTTTTCTTTAAAGCTGAGTTATTCAAAGCTTATCCAGAAAGTGCATCAGCTGATTCATGACCAAGTTTTTTTTATTATTTTTTTAAGATTAATGCCCATACAAGTCTGTTTCAAATACAAATGACTCTTTTAGACAGGGGTATAAAAAATTTTTTTTTGTCTTCATTTCAGTTCAGTAAACTTTATTTATCCCCAAGGGGCAGTTTAAAGCATATGGAGCAGTTCTCAGTGGAGCAAATGAACACAAAACACACAAGCTTGTCTTGTTTACTGGCTAAATTTCATATTAAACTACCTACTAAGCAACCTACTTGGATAAAATATAATTAACAGCAAAATAATTTTGTTTTGGATTTTCAGCAGTTAAAAAACATATCTTTATTACAATTAATACTTAAGTCTAGTTGTATTATAACTAAATTATTTGGTTAAAATTGCTTGCCTAACTGTGCTATCTGATGTTCATAATGTGCACATAAGGTAATATCTGTTAATATTTTGTTGTTACTAATCTCACTTTGCCTTTATTTCCAAGTAAGAGTATATTGTTATGCAAAGACTCTAATAGCCTGAATGAGAATTAACGGGCTCATTTTATCCTGAAATCACCATTTTAGCTGGGATTAAGGCTGAAAATCATTTTGTGACTGAAATATTTCTGTTTGCATACAGATCGCAGTTGGTTTTGATGGTCACTGGCACTGCTGTAAATTTTGACACGCATCGTGTCACTAAAGATCATAAATTACTTGAAAACATTCCTTTTGATAAAGGCATCACTAGAACAACAAGGCTAAAACTTTGCTTACCCTTTTAAGGGCAGTGTTCTACCCTGTGTCACTCACAATCCATTAGTAACATCACAGATTTATATTCAAGTCCAACCAAAGCAATGATCAATCTCCAAGAACCTTTCGACTTCTCTTGCTTGACTCAATGTGTTTGTTTGTAATGATATAGTGCTGGAAGAAAAAGTAGGAGGTGAGTCAAACAACACAAGTAGTTTCTTACTCTCTGGACCTAGCATGCGCTCCCTATGAAAGCACAATTTCTTAACACTACGCACAGTAAAATTCTTCTCTATCCACATTTAGCCAGGGCTAGTGATGTGGTCAGGAAACAAAGACTTCATTGATTTAAAGTGGAAAATTTACTGTTCTTGTAAACGTGGCAGGATAAGAAAACTTAGAAAGCTCTTTTTCATTGGACATGTGATAACTTGCATAGTAAGAAAGAACCTAAATCTATCTTTTGTCAACATTTTTCCTTCCAGTCCAGCAGCCTTTCCTGTGTAAATAATGAAGCAAAAATGATTGTCCCTTGCACAAGCAGCTCTTGGAATGAATGGTAACTTTTACAGAATGCTAGGAGAAGTTCTGCTACGATGCCCTGCCAGCTAGTGAAATGAGGAAAGATAATGAGGCCCAGATTTACTCTGGCACCAGAATGGTAAATGCTGCTGTGCTATCGGCGGTCATCAGCTTGTACTCCACTCTATAAGTCTGATATCAGTGGAATGCCCTGCTTCGCTCTAGTGACCCCGGTCGTACGTGTTGCAATTACTTCAAGCTGGTGAGAGTTTCCATTTGAAGGTTGTGAGGATGGAAATGTGGAAGTGAGGCTGCAGCAAAATTGCTCAGATGGCAAGGTAACAAGGAGGATGATGTGTTTGGGTGTGTGAAAGGTATGTGTGTCCTCCAGGGAACAATCGGAGGACAGGTTGGCCGTCTTAACAATGACCCGGTTCCTCACAACTGGACGGCATTGTGGGAACCAGGCTCTGAAGCCCATGAGAAAATAGGGGGGTGGCTGTCGAGAGCCAATCCATTGTTCTTGTTGGATGATGGGGATAATGGGTGCGGATGATACTTGCTGTTCCTTTTTTCTTTTTCTTTTTCTTTTTTTTAAGGAGGTCCAATCCAACATCCTGAGTGGACAGGCCGGAGACGGTGTTCCCTCTGCTGCAGGAACAATAGAGATGTCTGCCTTTGTGAAAGTCACCACTTCCCACCATTAAACAACTGCACCCGTTCACATAATAGACACAAACACAATTAGGGAAGACAGGTATTCCTGTAATATCAAAGTCAGACAAGTAGTCTAAGCATATTAAAAACATTTGCAGGTACATTCTTGTGACAATTTTGAAATGGCCACTTAACCTTTTCAGGATGCCTGGAATAACATATCAGCTCAGCTTATCTCTCAGAAATATGTTTGGACCAATCAGCCATCCAACCAACTCTCTCCACAAATGATCATTTAACCTCCAGCTCCACACACATTGTCAAGCCCAGCACCTGAGAAGATCATTTACCCTGAACACATCTGTCATAGTCCTAATATTTTCAAGACACAACATTTAACAGCGCCTTTCATGGCACTCAACATCAGCTTAAATTAAATAAGACCAGTAATAAAAAATACAAATACTTCATATATGTAAATTATTTCTTTGTTTCTGAGCCACTTGGCTGACAACAAAATGCAACTCTGAAAAATTGTAGATGTAGAACAACCCCAGCAGTTTAATATCCTTTCAACTATTTTTGTCTCTACCAGCTCCTGAGCATAATACTTGGCTCTTCACTTGCTGTTTTCTAAAATTCTGTCTGTTGCTTGATTTTGGATAGCTTACAGCTGGTTTAGCCTTCACGTTTAATTGACTCCAGCCGTTCAGCAGGCTCTTTGCATGTTTCCCCTCATCCTTCACAGGACTTTGATGGGGCAGCAATGACATAAGGTCCACAAAGGACGAAACAATGCAACAATGCCCACTGCAGCCCCATTGTCAGGGTGAACAATCCCCAGTGACCAATCCCTGTGGAGAAACAAAACTATACAGGAACAGGAAACAGATACAGAGCCACTTCCTGAGCTTAGTCCAGAGTTTAAATTTAGGAACCTCAGAAAGTGTCTTTTGCCTTGTGTTGTTAAATAGCCCAAATGCCCAAATTATGGGCAGCTTGCTTGGTCATTATATTGTTTTGGATACAGAGAAAGTCGTGTGTCGGTATTGTGTCTCTACAAAGAGAGTTGGCACATCTAACACTGCGTGCCTTCCACACATCAACATGCAATATAACATAAACCCCAAGCCGTAAAAAGCGGCCTTTACTATGCAAGGAACATTATTTCCAACTGGATCCGAATAAAGATGTATTGCAAGGACCTCATCCACCATTTGGCCTGCTATTTTCAGCCACTGTATTTATATACGTGTGTGAGAATGTTTCGGTTTTGTGAAGAGAGGTCACTCCGGTCATTGTTGACTTCTCTTTTCTGCCTATCCAGGACGCTACTAGATGTATACTGGGCTTTTGGCAGTACAGCTGGCAGGAAGTGTGACAACAGAACACTGTGAATACTCTCCAGTGCCTGGTGGTAAGACCTTCCATAAAGGGGCATTGCCTTTCAGCATAAAACCGTTACCCTTTCTAGGAGACCTGCTGGAGCTGTGACCCTGCTTGATAGCCCTCTGGACTGTTTTACATTCAAAGGGTTAGCACACAGTGACATGTCTCTTCATCATACCACAAGATTGCCATTCTTTGTGTGTGATCAGCAGCACCAGCACAGTGAGGAAATACATTTGAAGTGACTTCAACAATGTCAGGAAGCACAGTCAGAATAGGGTTGGATCTCTGTATGGCTGGCGAGGATGACATGTGGCAATAAGCTGACCTCTTCCCAGCCAATGGCTTCCAATTCCTTATTAGCATGTCTTGAAAGGAAATTGGAATTTGGAAAAGTCTCGACATGAATAACAGTTAATCAAACCAACAAAAGGAAAACAATTTTTATTAATTTCCATTTGTTGTGACAGAAACATAGAGCCAACTTTCATCACTGCACTGTCAGCAGGCTGGACAGGACAGCTGCGATTTCTCCGGAAGGCAGATATTGACTGCAGGAGGGAAAAATTACCACTGGAACCTGTTTTCATCTTGAACGTTTATATTCATTTCATTGAACAGGAGGTGAAGGTTTACTCTGTGGGGAGAACAGAGCAGGACATCGGGCTTCTCGTGTTTGATCAACTGTAAGAAAGATGGATGCAAAAGGGAACGCCGCTGTTCCGCTGCTGGCTTTCATTGGCAGCAGAGGGCTGATATGGGGTCACCGCATGCAATCTGTTCGATGACCCCCTGGCTTTTTTTTTGTGAAAACACTCACGTGGACTTGTGCACACAAGCTCGCACACATGCGCTCACACACAGGCACCCACCCACCTGGACTGAGATAACAAGAAATGCCAGCCAAGTTTTTGTGAACAGGCTTTGCATTGGGCAGCTTCGGCAGGCTCTGTTTGGATTGTTCCCTCAGCAATATCTGCCAATTTATTCTTGACACAGGGAGAGGCAGCCCGCATTAAAAATACATTCCAATCTGAGGACAGGACATATTTTTCCTATTGTTAAATCGCTTTACATGTAAATAAAGCTTTGGTACAAGAAAAAAATATATAATTATTTATTTAATTTTTTTGTTTGTTTGTTTGTTTGCTTTCCAGCTGCTTTAGTACAGCTCTGGTTTGGCCAGACATAGCTCAAGCAGCTGAATGAGAACCTGCCTCACTTAGATTTCCCATAAACCCCATTTCCTGCTATAGATAACTCCTCATCGTCATAGAGACAGCTCTGTAAATTGCTGGAATCAAGTGCCGTACAGAGGAGGGCTGCAGCTACATCTCTTAGAAGACATATGGCAATATCCATCTGAAGCCTGGGTTGAGCACCTTTGTATAAGGGCCTACATTCCTGATTGTATCATTTGCTCTCCAAGAGAATAGTGTTAACAGTCACAAACACCTCAATGTATATTAAACAAATTCAACATAAAGGGCCATTCCACATTCTATAGGCTTTAAATGTCACGCAATGGATTTCCAAAATAGTCATTAAATCAAAGATATTTTCTTCTTCTTTTTTTTTTTACCCCTCAGGAGGTAATGCTCATGATACCACGTAAGACTCATCCATTTCTCCACACCATGGTATTTCTATTATTCCTGAAGCGCTTTCTCTTGACTGATTTGGTGCCTCTGTATTTTGACAGTATTCAGATGGTAGAAAGAGTATAGTTTGTCACAGAACAGCGCACGCTTCCCCACATAAAAATGTTGTCCCTGTCTAGAAAGGAGAATAAAACGATCATGCACACAAGCCTTTTGTCTAGATTGTAGCTCTGGTTTGGAAAAATGATATTTGATTAATTGGCATGGTGAATTGACGGCAGCTTAACCTTTATTTTCTTCAAATTAATAAATATTAACACTGATCATTTTCCACAATATCTTAAAAATTAAAGGCAGTTTTCACAAAATCAATCCGTTCCTTTTATTCAGTATCCTCATCTCCGTACCTCATTCAGTCTATTCAATATGCATTTACTAATGCACTTTTGAGTTCTCTCTCAACCTCACTTAAAGGTTTGCTTTTCGAACTGGATGCCTGTCTTTTTTCCATTATTCATCCCACGTGTGCAGTGGTCCTCTGACTCCTTCCTTCTTCATAGATGAAACGCTACAGCTACTGGCAGTGGTAAGTCATGTGCAATCCCAGAATTCCCATGATTTTGGCTCCCCTTCCCCTTGCCCCATCCTTCCCAGTCCCATGTCTGCAATCTCAAATGACCAAAACCTCACTGGGTGAAAGGGGAAAAGTACACTGTATGTATGTGTGTGTGTGTGTGTGTGTGTGTGTGTGTGTGTGTGTGTGTGTGTGTGTGCATGCATGCGTGCCTGCATCCACACGGCCATTATCCCCTTGAGAGCTGAGCGGGACCCAAAGACCAGGACATTCCACTGAATGGACGGAGCCATAGAGAGAGTTGGAGGAGGGGGGGCTTCAAACAACTCCAGGGGTTACAGTGCAACTCTCAAAAGAATATGTTTAAATCTGGTTCTGTTGAAGTCCCCCCCCCCCCCAACAACAACAACACACACACACACACTATCCCAACAGCCTCCATGGACCAGTGTTTTTTTTTTTTCCACACTGTCACATTAAGCACTATAAGCCATTAAATGTAACAAAAAGGCATCTTATGACTGTAATTTTCTTTCATAGCAGAGTCTCATTTTCTTTGCTTTGGGGGGTCTTCGCAAAATGTTTTGTTTTGAATAGGTCCATTCATCTGGTAAATCTCTGCTTCACATATCTACCTGCCTTTGAGGCATCCAGTTCACAGTGCAACAGTTCTTTATCGCTCCCTCATTTGATCTCTCTCAAGTGTCATATACTGAATATTATTTATACAATGGAAGAAAAAGAAAAAAGAAAAAAAGCTTTCATTTTCTTAAAAAATATATCACCCCATCCAACTGCATTAAACATAGTGCTTCTTCTTCACGTGCCCTTTATGGTTATGGGCACCCTTACTGTTTTTAACAGCATGATGTGCATGTTTTTTATAATGGGCTCTGGGGGAATGTGATGTCCTCATCCCCCCCATGCAGTTCATATATGAAGGAAGCAGGTCACCCCCAGCTTCCTCAGGTCCCCAGTTCACCTCTATTGTCGGATCCCTGTAACTCTCACCGGGGTTGGGGTAGGATGTGGCACCACCTTGCGTGGGGAGGTTAACGTGACTTGTTTCTTGGAAAGACTGCGAGACCTCTGCTTGAAGTTCTGGATTCTGTTGCCTGGATGGCAACTGCTCAGACCAAGGATGGCACTCTTGGTCCTGGGTGCGGTAGCGCTTCTCCAACTTGTGAGAGATGGCAAGCTGGAGGAGGTGGAAAAGCTCGAGGAGGTTCAGGAGCAGGGAGATGGCCGCGATCACCTGAATGTAGATGGTGAAGATGGTCTTCTCTGTGGGTCGAGAGACAAAGCAGTCCACTGTGTGAGGGCAAGGGTACGCTATGCACTCAAACTTTGCATTTATGAAGAAGCCGTCATAGAGGATCCATAGCCCGACGATGAAACCAGCTTCTAGGACCACTTTGACCACGATGCTAAGTGCATATGCACAAAGCAGCCTGCCTTTAAGCTTGGGCAGGTGAGGAGGAGCTTTGTCAACTACTTTACCTTTCACACCAAGCTCTTGTTTGTCTGTATCCTCTGCAGTGTTTTCAGTTACATTCTCAATGTCTTGCTTACTTTTACCACCACCTTTCTCATCATTTCCCGTCTTTTTCTCCTTGCCTTTCCTAGCCCTTATAGCCACATATCCAAAATAAAAAATGGTTGGTGTGGAGACAATGATGGCTTGGAGGACAAAGTAGCGGAAGTGGGAAATGGGGAAGGCTTTGTCGTAACAGACAGCATCGCAACCAGGTTGTTTTGTGTTGCAGATGAAGCCAGCTTGCTCATCGTCCCAGGCAGATTCTGCAGCAGTTCCCAGGACCAGCAAACGAAACAGGAAAAGTACGGTAAGCCAGACGCGGCCGATGCCTGTCGAATACTCCTGGCCCTCCTCCAATAAGTGCTCCAAGAAGGTCCAGTCAGCTCTGGACATCCTCTGCTTCTAAGAGTGACAGTTAGTAGATGAAAAGTTGATAGATTGACCAGGGAGAAAGGAAACAATGTGAGAAATAATGCTAGAATAGAGATATGTATTATCACCAACAACATTTGATAAGGATTTGTTTTTAAAGAGGCACAAAAAGCAAATGCAGATTTCTTCTTTAAAAGTGTTTATGAATACTTTCCCCTTAATTATTATTATTATTATTATTATTATTATTATTATATATAATTATTAATAAGGGGAAAGTGGCTGATATGAGAACCGTAACAGTTGCAGGATAGATATTAGGAGGGAGAAACTGCACACAGGTAAAAGCAGACCCTTTGTTTTTTTTTTGGTTTTTTTTTTTGGAATTAGTGACAGACCTGGACCCAAGCTGTTACTACACAAACTAACTCAAACCACTAAATTGTGAATTGTTGTATCAGGTGATTGGATCATAGTATACCTGCTCATAAGTGTAGTTGGAGATATGCACGTCATAGAGTTTAGCCATTTACAGCTACACTGCTCAACACACTGACTTCACAGTTGCATATAAGATGTATTTGATGTGTTTGATGTCCTCTATAACATTCTCAAAGGTTTACATAAACTCACAGCCAACGTGAAAGTATTTAATCAGTTCTGCGAGCAAATGAGCTAAGTTTGCTGAACTTTTCAGTATAATGATGCCTTTCATTACTTAACATGTATCTGACTGTAGGCTTATTATTTCTTCCATGAGCTCATTCTGTTGTTCGGTAGGGCTCCAGCTTTTCATCATTAAGGGGCCCATACACTAAAATTAAGTAAAACAAGAACACCTGGCACTTCAAAGTTATTTTATATGAATGGAAACACTGCGCACTTTCACTGTTGACAGTAAAACTGGAATGAATGAGTTCAAGAGAGGGTGCTAAAACCTTTATATTATACAGGAGCATTGTGTACATTGTGGATTTACGAATCAGTCCAAGCTGATTCAAATCATCCACAGTGAGCCATTTCATAACAATAATCATACAGCTAATGATGCATTGAAATCCAGTTGTTGATAATAAATGACCGGAAGCTCTGTATGCATGCGTACATGGACACACACGCACACATACAACTGAATAAACATCCTGTGTGGGAGAGTTGAGACACTGCTGTGACACTTGTCTACTTGTTTAGACTATTTTATGGTTTTTTGTTAGTTCTTCCCCTGTGGGGGAAAAAAAAAAAAAAAAAAAAACGTGCAACTTTTTCTAATTATAAAAATGCAAACTCCTCTCACAGGAAGAGACCAGACAATGGACTGTCAGGGATTGTGCCCTGCTGAACAGGCACAAAAATGATAACCACGCTGATCCACTTCAGGGAGTATTGTCTCACAGATTATTATTATTGCTATCTCCACAAAACATACCACAGACTACCAGTTTGCCATACCAGATAGAAAAACTGTATTTCACATAAGTGTAAAGAAATCCTATGGAATTGAAAAAAACAAAACAAAACAAAACACAGCTTCACAAAGACAAGTAGGAAATAACTGGAATCATAACAAAGGATTAATGTAATTTAACTAAAACTCCAGTGGTAATTTGAATCTTCAGGCACACAGAAGTTCACAACAGGAAAACAGGTTGTAAAAAGAGTCAGTAAAGAGTGTAATAAGACTTATGAAAACTTTCTCAAAAATATTAAAAACTAAAACTTAAACATCTTACAAACTAGAAACTGTGGAACTTGACAGCCACCGAAGGCTCATGTGATTATGGTTTTCCAGGGATGTGACACACAAATACGCAAAAACAGTCCTGATATGGTGTGTTTTCTTTTTTCATTATTATTATTAGTCGTAGTATTATAGAGGACGTTCTCACCTTTCTCTCTCTTGAAGCGGGGTTTGTCTCCTCTGTGGTTTCTCTGATCTGGCTCAGCACTGGGTGTACCTCAGCTGACACTCTAATGTCTACTCGACTTTGTACGAGCGCTTTTTAAGAAAGAATCCATGCAATCGGAAAAAGTGGGGCGAACTTTCCCATGCCTGCCTCACAGGCCCTCCCTCGGCAGCCCGCTGCAGGAAATGGGATGGATGAAGTCAATGTGATTTCTGCGTGAGTGCGCACGGACATCCAGAGTTTCAGCTTTGTGTGGAAAAGAAAACAACAATTTGCATTAATCACATCGGAAAACCGACCGCCGTTGGTTATTTGAAGGTTGTAGGTGGAATTTAAAGTGGAAAAAGAGGGAGCGTCTAAAATGTGTCATGAACCAATGTAGGTCTGCTTTTACACGCACGCCTCTTGTAATAAACCCACATATAAAATAAGGCACCTTCCTGCTCTCAGCATCGCCGCTGCTTTTATTTTTAAGAACAGGGCTTGTATGATATGAGGTTCAGTAAACTGACTCAGGCAGTAATTTTCCATTATGCCACGCAATGGCGCCAGCCGCCTTATTTCTAAGAAGCACAAGAGGCGCCGATCGATGAGGAGAGAGATGCGATTTCTTTCAGGATCGATTGATCCTCCACTGTTTCTGTCGCAGAGTACCGGGTAATCGTGTTAATTGTGTAAAAAACAAACAAACAAACAAACAAACAAACAAACAAAAAAAAAAACAAGTTCAAGCACTAGATACAAAAATTATTTTGGATTATTTTGTTCAATTATTTTGATTGAATCAGCAGTTTACGCTCAAATTTCAGGGTGTAAAATGTGATGCGTTCATGTCCCCCGCTGAAACCTGTTCATCTTAACTTCAACATAGCTGACTTCCAACTGTAGCGGGACCGTCGGCCACGGTGAGTTTCCTTTGCTGAGTAAATTTGGTTTGCTGCTGGAAGCCAGCAGCCGGCGGAGATTGTCGCCTGACAAGCTTCAGTCACGAGTTAGTACATTTTAGAATGGGGGTTTTCTCCGCAGACTTGAAGTGAGCTGCTGGGAGAAAAAAACAAACAAACACAAAGCGAGACAAGCTGTGGCTAGCTGATTAGCATGCTAACGTCAGCGCAAGAAAAGACGCAGCAGGTGAGGTTGGACTCAGCTGCAGGCTGAGGAAGGATGGAAGTTAGATGTCAAACATTTCTACCAGACTGCGAAGCAGAAGCAGGTAGTGCTACCGAGACAACAAAAGGGTCATTGAAAATGCCCAAGTGTTCGTGGATCAGTAGGAACAGTCTAAAATGGCGACACAACTCTTACTGGAGCCATTTTTGTTTGTTTTGTTTTTCGTTCACTTTTTCCTTAAAGTTTCGCACAGTGTTCACTAGAAATAGAAGTTAACTTTGGTGGTTTCAGGTCAAGGTCACTGTCATTTTGTTTTCATGCTCTGATAGGTTGACTGGCTTATTCCAGTTTGTAGTTGTGTTTTGATTGGTTGGCATTCATTTATTTATTTATTTTTGCATTCTTATTTGTTGGGTTATAGCAGTATTCTGACTGGTCGAGTTTTGAGTGGTTAATAAATAAATTGGACAACAAAATAAGCTTTTAGAATTCAACACCTTGCTAAAAGTCGAAGCAGTGGTTTTTGTGCAGTGATGTTTGTGTATTTGTATATACTGAGCTCACCATGTTTTTGTTCTGGAGTCTGTCCTTTTATTTTTTTCCAGCCAGCTGCCTGTGCACAGGTTGTGTATACAGATATGTGGCTGTCAAGACCCAGGACAAGTCCCAAAATGCTTTTATCTGCATTCTTTGTGCTTAATCATTGAAAACCATTTGGAGATAATGCAAAGCTTTGAGGAATAACTTGGCAGTATATCAGACAATATAATGCATCTTTTCAAAACAAGCCCTTTCTCCTTTGGAATATGCAAACAGCATATACTGCAAGTGCAAGTTTGCTCGAGGCCTCAATTCCATATCTTAAATCAATTTTGGCACAGGCTGGGCTGCACACTGCTGTGAGTCTTAAAGCCGGTGTCACCAAGAAATTGAAACTGTGATTGATTGTAAATGAGCATTTTATTTAAATGCATTTACTGCATGACAACACAAATTCCAACAGCAAGTCATAAAACTGTTCAGCACCTTATTACATGTTATCACACAAGCTGAAAGACTCCAGCATGCTTATGGCCACTCCAGTCATCGTCTTTTGACATTACACTCAGTCAAATGTAAGTGTTTACTGAGAAGTCATCAGTACACAGCCATTGTCAATCAGCATGCACCATCATATGTGTCAATATGTAGATTGGAAAGTGAGTTATTTGGCTGGATTTCTCTCTCTGGCTGCAGACATAGTGAAGCTTTATAAAAAGCCTGGTAAATTGACAGTGAATCATTCTGACAGATCAGCTTCTTGCTCTTTCCTTCCCTGTTTCCCTGGTCATTACATCTGTGGATGAATGGTGAGGAGTGAAGTGAGGACAGAGGACAGAGAGTAATGGAACTGCTTTCATTCAGGAGATGTGTTAGGCCTTGCTGTGTTGGGTGCGTTCCTTCCAGTGCCTACAGTAATGAATGAAACTAATTGCCAGCTTCAACTTCAATCAATTCCTCACCGCTGGACACATTTAACATGCACTATTGTATTTTATGACAGATTCGGCTCTGATTCAGTGAACTCAATAATGTAGATATGAAAGTGGAATCTGAGCACTAATTCAAAGATGAGTTGGAGCACCAAATTATGAAAGTACCAAGGATGAAAGAACTTTAGTCTGTTTTGATCTGGTAAAATTTCTGAGAAATCACACATGTAAAGTGTTTCCACATGCGTTAAAATGAAACAAAAGCTAAAGCAAAAAGGTAACCTGATCTATTTACTTGAAACCCCTGGTACATCAAGGAAAAAGAAAATGCTGACAGCTAACAAATCACACTTAAGTTTGTGATTACATTAGTATGTAATGGAGGGAATGTTCAATCAACCTTACCTTGCTTTCCTAAATGACTAACTGTCACCGGTAGGAAAACAAACCTGAGCACCATCCATGGAGGTGAAAATTATGTAATGGAATGGCATTAAAAGTTGTGTGGAAATTTTTGGACTCCAAAGAATGACCCCTATTGATGACCTGCTAATGTTACCAAATGTGATGCAAATGTGCCAGAAAAGGCCACTGGATGCTGTCCTATTATCTTCCATGCAGCCAGTCAGACTCATATTGACTTCAGCTGCACAGAGAAATACCTACACCAAGTTGTGGTACTGCATTGAAGATGGCTTCAAAAGCAACCACCAATTAACTTCTGATCGACACCACAAATTCCCCCAGGAAATGCGGCCATTGTTGTAGCAGATAGCAGAGACATAGTGATATGTATTTTAAACCCGTATGTTATAAAAAGAGGTATGTGCACCAACTTGTGCCATGAATTGGAAGAGAGAGACCAGGAATGACAAGCAAATGACACCGGTTGGAACCAAACCAGAGTCACTGACTTGGACCTTGTAGCTTTGTGTTTACATGACTTGTGTGTTACCTACCACGCCACTGGCACCACACAAATAGGGTCATTTTAGGCTTCACATGGCAGAGCGCTGAATTAGAAATGAGGTATAATTTCCCTCTGGAAAATAAAGGATCAAAAGCAGATATAGCTTAGAATCTCTCAACATCAATATGTTGCAGAAAGTCCATACAAAAAAGAGGCGCAGCTAAGTTCTTGAGACATGCCATATGATGTAAAATGAAATGATCTTGTACTGCTTGTCTCTATTGTGTGCGTGGGGCTTTGCACGTGTTGACGAAAGAGGTCTGTCACGTTAACAGTAAATTTGCAGCACAGAGAGCGTTCTGTGTCTATCAGCACTGCCGGGTTAGTAAAGATGTCAAAGCTACCTGAGATATGGCTCCCACAGTCTTCCATGGTGTTTGATGAAATATGCATGACACTGCCAGAGCTGTATATCTCCTGAAGTGAGATATATATACATATGAGAGAGAGAGAGAGAGTTAAAGCTGAGTATGCTTATAGGTCAAGGATGATAGCATACCATACTGACATGCTTTGTGACATCACCACTGTGCCTTCAGAAATTAAATGCAGCTGTGTTGTGTATCCTAATCATTTTGTCAGGTTTCTCCTCATTTATTGGACAATTCAGTGCCATCACAGGCTTTTGACAGTTTTAATAGCACTCCCAGTGGCTTATATCTAAGCGACTAATTTTCTCTGCTCCTTCACCATCCCATGTGTAAACACAGTGTTGTGCCTTCCTGTTGAAGTCTGGGTCCATATCCAATCTGAGAGCTGCCTAGATCCCCCTGTGGTTTACTTACCATGTATCTCCCTCCCTTATTACGCCTAGGGAATGCTTCTCTGACAGGCGCTATTGATCTCAGCCAGCTTGGAGTGATGCCATGAAAGTGCGCATTGGCAGCTGATGACAGCTTTATTAGAAAAGGAGGACACGGCAGATAAGCAAGTCTCCCCACATCAAAAGGGTCAAAGGGGATGAACTCTGGATAGAGCTGATCACATTTGTTTGGAGTTCTTTTGAAAGTGATCAATTTTGGTCCAGTTAGGTCCAGCAGGGATAATACACTCCAGACACAGGTTATCCTAACCCATCACAGTAGGAAAACCCTGCAGCAGGTATGAGAGACCCTAACGGACAGAATTTTAATGATTCTTTGCTGTAATGTTGCTTTCAGACCTGGTTACCTTCAAAGAATATATGTGGTTTTTATTCTTTTTATATCACTATTTCGAGTTCCTATCAAGTGTTTCAAAGCATTTTACTGGAAAACACAGCTATTACAGTAATTGTGATGTATGTGCAGGTGTGTATGTTAAATTTCCTTTAGACTTTCTACAGGGCTTGTGACAGAGTAAGATTAGTGTTTTGTTTTTGCCACTGACTTCCATTTGTTTTCATGACATTGATTCTTATGGGAAATACCTGCATTGCTAACACTTGGACTGTGAAACGACATAAGAAGGGCCATATGGTTTACAAATAACAATCCAGCCAATGCGGGAGCATAAAATTGCATTTCCAATTTATTTTCTGACTGCTGCAATTCAGGATTTCGATCACAAGACCTACAGAAAAGCACCAGTTTTGCAGGAGAAAAAACAAATCCGAATTCTTGCATGAAACAAAATTGTAACCAGCAGTGTGACTTGATGTGAAGTGAGCTGTGGTCGGGGCCCTCTGACGTCTTGCTTTAGAGTGGTTTGGATGAGTGCTAATGAAGATACAAACAGATCTCCTGGCAGGCTGTGAAGCAGGTGGCACAAGGCCAAGCCATAAACAAATCCACACTGGTGATGAATGCCCTGCCACATATGAGGGGTGAGGGCGCCTGTTGTGTCATGTTGAAAATGTGGATCTTACACCTTGACCCAGTGAATTGATAAATATTCATTAGGCTGCCTTCCGTTGTGAAAGAGGGAGACAATGTGTCCAGCCGTCTCAGCTGCCTTGTTATGTCAGAAAATGGTGTGCCATGGCTAAGGAGAGTGCAGCAGACCGTGAGGGAAGGGGACACCACCAACCTAATGAAGCTAATGTCCTTAGTATACTTCATTTTGAATGGTTCACAGATGCATGTTTTTGCCATGTAGTCAATACCCAGTGTTCGACACCAGGATACCCCCATGCAGGTGATCCAGACTAGCTCCTCTTTTCAAGGGTCCGGCCCTTCTGCTATGCGGATTCCTAATCCTAGAATTTGATTATGAGGCCACTGAGCTGGCGGTGAGGAGATTCCTACCTCTGAACCTCACCTCACCAAGTAGCCCAATTAAGGTGCTTTAAAGATTCAGTTGTCAGACATGCACATTACAGACAACTCTCATCCAAATGTGCACTTGTTAATTTGTTTGATATAGTTTTATGACTTTTTCATCCTCAAAGATCTGTTGTAATTAATTGGCTGAGTTAACCTTTTAAAACCAAATAGTGTATTATACACGTAAGTAACTTATTATCGCCTTTGAAGAACCAGTATTTCAATGAGTACAAATGCACTTTAATTAACCACATGAAGGATATGGTTTAGCAAAGGCAACGCATTCAGCTGCACATCAATTAATAATCAAATCCCTTTGGTATAACTCACAAATGTGTATAATCTATACAATGATCCTAGGTAGGTTGGCTTACATCTAACTTTTTAAAGAAAGATGGAAGGTGAGACCAGCTGGCCAGGGCTGCCGCTCCTTGTCTTTGGCTGAATGTGAGATATCCTCCGATCCTGGAGAGAGTCCCAACTTCCTCTTTCGAATCCCAGCTCTTTCTTGGCCATTTAAACTTCAGATTTCAGATAGCCATCTTCAGCTGATGGGAAAATTTCTAATCATAATCCCTCCTCTTATCTTTCTTACTTTTTTCTTACTTTCAGCTGTAGATTCTTGCTAGTTGTTTACCTACCTTGTATACTCCATCTCCCATGTGGATAACCAGGGAGGGAACTCGGTTGATAATGAGTAATGATGTATGTGCTTACTTTTCTTATACAGCTCTAGAGTGTATCAGGCAATCCTACAGTAGCTTGTCGTGTAACCAGCAGCATGTGTTTTGCCTTGCATTATGATTAACAGTGGCACGTTTTACAATCAATAGCCTTTCCTAATAGCCCAATCACCTTGCTTCATTACATATCACTGCTCTATTGTTCAAATACATTTTCCTCTCATTACAAGCTAGAACGTGCATTTAAGCTTTGAAATCAGTGTTTTACAATCAACATCACAATCATTCATTTTAATCATTTACTTGGTTGTTATTTCCCAGCCTACTTACCTTCCAACAACATTCCAAACTTGGACATGTATCAACAAGTTACACTCATTTCATATAATCAATAAGGCCCTTTTAAATTGAATATCTGAGGCCTTGTGATCTCAATCCAATCTGGACAACAGCAGCCTCATGATCTGAAACACTGACTTGTTTTAAATCTGAGGAGAAATGGCAGAAGGTGTGAAGTAATATTTAACTCTGGAAAAAAAAAAAAAAAAACATGAACCCTGGCCGTGTCACTGACCATGGTGCTGAAACTCAAGCCTGCTGATGGAACCAAACCACTCCTGTTCTACAACTTCCATCGCTACTATTAATAAGTCAACAGGACTATTTCAAGCATGTAACGACACATTAAACCACCAGTAAAAACTTAAAACCATCTTCACATTCCTTCCCATAATTAATAATATTAATCACACAACAAGCTCTTTTTTTTTTTTTTACAGAAAATAAGTTTACTGTTTTTGTAGTACACCCCTTCAAAGTAATGTAAGTAATATGTAATGACCCATGAATATTTAGTAGATAAACTCTGTTTTGTTAATGAATGAGGGGGAAGATGAGTTTGAGTGTTTGCTCTTGTTGGGACTGCACTTCCTGACTGGTTATTTAAAGAGAAATAATATGGGAAGTGTCACAGAGCTCCCTGCCTGTGCTCACAATCTTCTTCAAAAAAGTACTCCTTGTTGGTTGCAGTTGAAAAATAATTTTCCTACTCAGGTGACGGTGGTTCATATGGGGTGGGCCCCAATGCACCGACTTCTCTGAGCAGCTTCTGTGAGTTTCTGTTTGCTCGGCGGCGCTGAATTCATTTAGGCAGCATCGTGCCTAAAATATCTGACAGAGAGGGAGAAACTCCAGCACCCACCTTGTCATCCCTCTCTCCTTTCTCTTTCCCTCACATATGACAACGAGACGTGTGCATGTCATCAGCCACACACACACAAACACACACACACACACACACACACACACTGAGAAGTGTTTAGACCCCTCCAATGATGAAATGAGAACAAATAAATCTAGGTCATTATTTGCAAGTATAGGCCCATTTAGTTTTCAATTGTGCAATAAAACACGGTTGCAATCAGGAAATGGGCTTAAGGCCTATTGAAAACCTGTCTTTAGTTCCACTGTTTGGCTCTGTGAGTGTGTGTGTGCGCGCGCGCACGCGCTCTGACCCATTTATGGTACCTACCGTCGAAAGTTAAGTGTTTGACGTGATGGCGTATTCACAATGGGCGGCCACGCTGCTCAAAACGCGCCTAAGAATAACCTGCAGAGTGTATGGTCCTGCCTGAGCCGATCCAGCTCCTTACTGGGACATACACCTTATTCCCAGGGAGGGACAACGCTGAAATCTCGAGTGCAAATAGAAAAAGCGCTTCCTTTTTTAAGTCACGATTCTGTACACCAAAGTATCAAAGCCTCAAGACAGTAGTGTGATTTTCACTGTATTGTATAATATACGACAGTCCAGTCCTTTCAGAGAAGTCACTGGAAAGTGAAGCGAATTAAACTAAACACAGTATGCTGTATCAAGTTTATGGCATGGTTGACCACAGTTTAGGTCATAGTCTTAACTAAAATATGTATATACTTTTTAGAGTAACGTCTTAAAAGATTTTTGGAAAAACGCGACAGAATCTGCGTGAACAATGTAAGAAAACGCATCACTATTTTTTTTTTTTTATTTAGGAAAAGAGCGAATGGCTTTGCACCGGCTGAATCATCTGTTTGCTTTCTCTGAGGTTTTTTTTTTTTTTTTTTTTTTTTTGAGGCCGCCGAGGATTCCGCGGACCAATCGGTTGCCAGAAAGAGTGAGAGAGAGAGAGAAAGAGAGCAAGAAAGAAAGAGAGGAGCACCGCTGCTCTTCATTGCCGTTTCACCATCCTCTGTTCTCCTCCACACAGCGATCCTGGAGCTGCGGGAATAGGCGTGTGTTTCTCTTACTCCAAACCAAGACTGCGTTCAGCGCCGGGCGTCGTGAGGAAAGAGAAGCGCCTCAGCCAAAGGTAAGGAGACCGGAGAGGAGGAAGGGGGGGTAAAAAAGAAGAAGAAGAGAAGGCTGAGGGTGCAGATTCCTCCTGTGCAAACGTTGTGAACACACGCTCTCCGCGCGCATTGTGCAAAGTGGGCTGTCATGTGCTCCTCCGCCTTTCGCCTCCATGTGATGGAGATGCGGAGCGGAAGAGGGCTCGCATCGGCGCAGCCTCCCCTCACACATCCGGGACCGGTCGGTGTGCTGTCAGCGGGACTCCCAGCTGTGACAAGTTGACAGGGGGAAAAAGGAGAAGTTGCGCTATTTGTGAACGCGAGACATCCCCCCTCCTCCTCTACCCCTCTCTCTTTCACACACACACACGCACACGCAAAAACAGCAGATTGTGTTTGGTTTGAACATTCAGAACGGCTCAGAGACATCGGCGATGTCATTCGTGCATGAATGTTCCTCTATGAAAGCGCGCTTGTGCGTGTATCCGGCCTGTATGTTGAATATGTTGGCCTCAGCGTGTGTGTGTGTGTGTGTGTGTGTGTGTGTGTCCCGGAGAGGAATTCTCGCCAGCTGCAGGAGTATCGCGTTTACACTGCAAAGCAGAGGTGCAAAGCGGTTTAATTATTCCCATGAGAGCCGCCTACGGAGTGTTGCTCTTGGGACAGCGGGAGGGAATGATATATCGCTAAGACTCACCCCGGTCCGAGAGGCCTCAGTGGCTAAGTGGAAGTCATTTAAGGTGCTGCACTTTTATTTTTTTACTTTTTACTTGAATGATTTTTCTGCGGGGCGGGGCTCTGTCGGCTCGGTTGGGCCTCTCCTTAACATCTGGTTTAACGTGAATCGTGTGTGCCCGCCCCTTCTCCTCACAGCACACAGCTACAATACAGCCCCCCTTTGGGGACCACCATACTGTATCTGGTAGCATTAGTTGGATTATTTGGATAATGTGTCTAAAGGTCAGATGGCCCAGGCCTGAATCCACACTCCTAATAAGCCATTGCAATGTGAAGCTCCGTCCTATAGTGTGTGATGGAAAATCAGTTGTATCAGATTGTGTAAATTTCTGTGTAAACCACAAACGTATAAGCTTCAGTTGTTGTAATCTGATACCTAAGAAGTTAACTGGATGAGCTTGCGAGCCTTTCCTCCCCTGATCAGTAGGGATCAAGGCAGCATCCTGCCTTGATCCCTGTGTGCCTTGTGTGTGTGTATGTGTGTGTGTGTGTGTGTGTGTGTGTGCGCGCACGCATTCCTGTGTGTAAGTGAGATGTAGAGTGTAGAGTTAATGTTTTACATACCTTTGATGTGGGTGATCTATGAACTAAATGCCCTTCCATCCAACAACAATGTGCCTCTAAATCCTAGAACCAAAAATCATTGTCTAACAACACTGTGCTGTTTGTGGAGCGATGACTCTGACCAGAAACTGCAGATTTTAGTGTTAGTAGCATCAATTATTAAAGCTACAGTAGAACACAAGAGCTCTGAATACTCACACCCTTGTTGACCCTGAAATGATACAAACAACAAGAAGATATTTGTATTTTCTGTTTCAGTCAGTGAAGGTGCTATCCTGCCTCGCTGTTGCTCATAGACTCAGTTTAGACAACAGTGTGACAACAGATTCTGCTGTACACCACGATACATTTTGCCCCTTAGGTGGAAAAGAGGGTCCAGCCTATTGTAGTGTAGTGTAATTGCTATTATAGTAGAAATAAAAGTTTTTTGTTTTTTTTTTTTCCACTGCACCATGTGCCACCATGTGCACAGTCACAGTAAGATACAGAATACAAGTTAAATCTCCAGTTTATTATAGTATATTACAGTATATTATGTAGATAAATACATTCAACACACAAAATAACATCACTGCAAATTCATGAAAGAAGACATTGGAATAAACCTAATCCGTTTCTGTCCAAACAAATCTCCTCTTCATTCAGCAGAAAATTTTCCGTGTTAAGAAAGCAAGATGCTATCAAAATGCCACTTGTTTGCTACTTACCAAGCCTCATTCAACCTTAAAATTGATTTTCTTCCTTTTTTGTAACCAAACACAAAAAGAAATGACTTTTTTTGCACCGTGTGTAGGGTTGAATTTGCCAGGGCTTGTTTTGGTGCATCAGCACGCCTTGCACAAATCCCTTTATTTCTTTTCACTATCGCATAAGAGGCTCGATAATGATGCTCCGACGTGATGAGTGCATATTCGTCTTGGCGTCTGTGTGATTCCTGCATGCTGTGTTCTGTAAGTTGAATTAGCCACGTTACAAGTGGTAAACGCAACACCTTAAAGACACAGGATGCTTTCTTGGCGAGATGGTATGCACTGACAGGCATTAGCTCACATTTCTAATAACTTTGTACAAAAGCAGTATCTTGAGATGCCCTGACACAATATCCAATATCTGACGAGATAATGTGATTAATTGCAAAGATGAACTGACTGTCCTCAGCAACCTCAACCGTGAATTGCTTCCAAAAGTGATGTCATAAAAACAAGTGCTAACATCAAGTGTAATAAGATTTCCAGGCTTAAAAGGAAAACTTAATTTAACTTGATACAAGGTTGTATCTGACTTAAATGAACACACTGAGTGCTGCTGAGAAATGTAATCTGTAGAACCTTTTTGAAATGTTAAGAGCACACATCAGATTTCCTCCCCACCAATAGCTGCTGTGGAGTCATTCCCCTCTAATATGAGCAGGCACTGATTGAGTATCCCTCTGCAACTAAGCACTGTGTTACCATCACTACAGTATATCAAAGCTCTGTGCTGATATCCTGAAGTAGTGGGAAAACAATAGTGGTTTGGATGACAAGGTGAAGGGGCTTTGAGTGCTTTCGCATCTCTACAGTTCTGTCTGAAGCCAACCACTGTCTGGAAACTCTGGGAAGAGGAGGCGGTGCTTTTTGAAAGAAAAGCTTTCATTGTTGATCTAGTACATTCATTTCAAATCCAGATGGGCTCTCTTTATGAGAACAATTTCAGGAAGTAGCGAGCAGCAGAAACAGACACACACATGCTTATTCAGGTGCACAGCATCTTTCCCTCCCTCCCATCCCTCTCTCTAGATGTTTTCTGCCCCTTTCAGCCTTGACTTTTATGAGCCACACTGAGTGTTAAGCCACAAAGAGGCCATCTTTGCATATTGCATATCAATATAGAGCATTCAACTCTGACGCCGGGGGTTTTATTGGACTCTCACAAACATGGGCAGCAGATCGGCAGCGGTGTGTGCGTGACATAAGTGTGCTGTGTCTTGTCTGTTTACTTTTTTTAATGCAGTCTACCTGATCGAGCCGTTGGTCAGTTAACTTAGTTAGCAGCTTTTTTTTTTAATTAATCATCTAACGGCAGCACAAATTGTTAAAAACAAATCAAAGTACAGCAATAGAGACAGAAAGGAAGTCATCTTGGAGGATCAGATGTGGAGTGGAGCAATGAGAGGCATTGGCACGGCTCTCGAGCTGAATAATCAGGATGCAGGCTTATTGCTAGTGTGATAATACAGTAATATTCAGCAGAGCTTCAGAAGATGCTACCCTAATTGATCAACAACCTAGTTTTACTTGCTCACTACTATCCCAGTAGTAATTAACAATATAAAGTTTGCCTTTGAGTTAATCAGTGGATGCAACATTTGTTCTTTTAAATGTTGCCTGTCCTCCAACTGCATCTTCCTCACTGAACAAAACAGACGGGGAGGGTAGGGTGGGGGGGGGGATTAGTGTCATTATGAAACACTGGCTGGTGGAGATGAGATGATTAGATGCAGCAGACGTTATTGAAGCTAAAATAACCAGGTACATTTGTTGTTTTGCTAATGCTGAGTGGATCCAGCTCTGGTTAAATGCTTTGATAATTGAAAAATCTGCTGCAGCTTGTTGTTGACAAACATTAGCCAGGAAGACAGTGCGTATCCTGAGGCATACTGAGATGTTCCAGTTATACAAATGGGATGAGTCATGTTATATGAAATTGCTAAAAATGTAATTGATTCCAACCTTTCACCCTCTCTGACAAGTTAAAAGAGATGCTAGCAGTTTTCAAGTGTTGGAAAAGTTAAAGGACCAGCCCATCACTTTTACACATACACAAGTCTGTTAACTCATGAGTGGTACTACAATGTTTCCAGAAACAGTTGTGTGATGTCTCACGTGGGCCTGGAAGCTGTGGAAAGCTAAGACATAGCATAACCCTGATGATGTCATGCTCTGATTTCACTGGGGTCATTTTGGCTTCTTGTGGAGGAAAAAAAGTGGTGATACATTAAAAAAACTAGGGGATTTTGAAAGGCCTACCAAAAAGATGCTTTTGCTTGTATTGTGGGAAATGTAGGATCAGAGAAATGACTAAAATTGTGGTGTCACATCCATAGTGATTGGGAAAAGTAATTAATGTCGCTATGGTCGCTCTAATATTTTCATTGGCATTAAACAGAGTTTAGGACTGTTCCAACTGTACTCAATACCAAAGTGACATTTTCTGTGCGTGTTTGTAGAAATATTCAGGCTAATCTTTACTCCTGTGTCAACAGGGCTCTCTCATCTCCTCGTGCTGTTGGCAGGCGTGGAGTGCTGGCAACAGGACAAACACTAATAAAATAGTAAAGCCTGCATATTTAATCCAGGTTCGGCAGGGCTAAGGTGTCACACACATACACATGCATGGTCACACTTTTCCTTTAATTGTCAGTAAACCCACCACCACCAAATATTCATATTCATAGACATACCTCCATTGCTGCCATGATAGAGTCACTGTTGCTGGAGAGTTAGTATCATGTTTTGGCACATTTCTGCTGGAATGATGAGTATTAAATCACACCCACTACTACAGAATAACCAGTCAACCAAGTCATAATGTGCATACTCACAGTAGTTTTAGAGACCACTCATCATGCACGGAATGATGTAATGGAAAGAAAGTACCCCCCCCCCCCGCACACACATACCACCCCACCCAACCTAACAGTCCTCCGATGCAAACTCTCGTGGATGGGACCTGAAACAGAGCTTGCAGGCGAGTAGCAAGGTTAAAGAGGCGAGGGTAATTGGCGTAACCTATCTGGGTGGAAAAATGTTTGCTCGTGTTCCTAGTGTACTCTTCTCTGATCCACTTGGGCATGAAATTGTTCCCCTTTCCACCCTAGCAAGCCCCAAGCCCAAGTCCATTGCCCATCCCTTGCCAATTGAGTTGGCCTTTCTGCATGTGTGTCTTTATCTGTTTGCCTTCAGTTGCCTATGTTAGTATTTGTTTGTGTGTTTGTTGATGTGTGTGTGTGTGCGTGCGCGCGTGTGTGTGTGTGTTTGAGGACGGAAGGGGGAAGCAGAGGATGGGTTGGTGTTGGGTGTCAGCTGGTCCTCTCCACTCCTCTCTGACTAACAGAATAAGTGAGCGAGCACCACAATGATGGGCTGTATGGAGAACTGCGGCACAATGATCACTGAGCATGTCAAGCTAAAAATTGGAAGAGAGGCAGAAATAAAACAGAGTGCGAGAGAAGCTGATTCGAGGACTGTGGCTGAAGTGCTTTTGGAGAGAAAACATATTCACATATGTCCATCTATTGATTGAAGAGGGATGCGTTTGTGTGTGTGATCGATGTGTGGATGGATTTCAAGATTCATGACCACGACTCAAAGCTTCATTACACAAGGAATATTTGAGTTCAACAAGTCATATAGTATGAAAAATTTGACTCCATTTTCGTGTGTGTGTTTGTGTCTAAGCCCTTGTACCATGAGAAAACAACAATTGCATGAATCCAACACACTTCCTGCTGTGTTATGTGCTTGAAAAATGTTGCCCAAGAGATGTTTGCCCTGGATATTCTAACTGTATATTTTATAGTTATTGTCAAGGTGAATAGACATACAGACTCCGTTCGATGTTTCTCATGACAGTCGGGTGCAGGAGAAATAATATAAGTAGTTGGCACCCAGTTGTGAAGAATATATTCTTCTTCCACATGACTGCATTGATAGATCACACCCATGAAAATGCCACAAAACGACTCTTATCAAGATTGAAATGAAATTTTGAAAGCATCTTTAAGAGCACTAGAAATTATTTTTCTCAGAAGTATTGTGTATATTGGAAATGGCAAATAAGAGGTCATGTCTTTTGCTGAAATAAATCAGTCAGTCTCCCTGATTCCTCCTGCCACACACAGTGCATCTGCAGTTCACAGTTGAGAGTACAGTTTGTCAGTGTTTAAAAGAAACAAACAACAGTAAAATCAACTACAGGTGATATCCCCACTTAAATAAGCAGCATCCACATCTAAAGAAATCAGGTGCAAAACATTGTTTGAATTTTTCTGCCTGTATCCCTTCACATGGTTTGTCCTTTAATTTAACCTTAAACTGCCTCCCTTGGTTCATTTAACTGTGTAACTGTCTTAATGTGATTGTATTTGTGTCCAAAACACGTAGAAGGCTCTAAATTTACTGCTGTGTTTTTGAGTTTTCCAAAAATAAAAACCAAAGAAGCAAATATTGCTGTCATGGAACAGTCATATAAGCGTGAAAACGTTTGATTCATGGAAAATGCTTGAAATTAATTGATGGAATATGAAGTGGTCACTTCCCAGTGGCAAGAAAATAGGGGTGACATTAGAAGAGTTGATGTCAGATTAAAGGACTTGTAAAACTGGATGTTTACGGCGACACCTTAAGCGAGATTGCATTTTACCTGGGGGATTGAGACCCGGGAGTGAGAGAGCAGGACTGAAGGACAGTGGGATGATGGCCTAATGGAGTGGATGAGCAATTGTGTCTATGACTCAGGATGAAGGGATGGCAGTCACTTGATGAATGACAAATAGAAGGGAGTGGGGTGGGAGGGAGAGAGAAATATGAAATGATAGAGAGGACTGGTCTTTTAATGTTACATCATGTTGTTCCCATCCATTTCATTTATCTCCTGTTCTCTCCTCAAGTTGTGCCTTCTTATTCAATTTCATTTCCTTGGTTACTCAGTCCTACCTTCATCTTCTTTCCCTTCTTCCCTTCCTGCGTTTTCTCTAGTCTTTCCAGTTCTTTCTCTATTCTCTTTCTTCCCTTTTCATGCCTCCTTCCCTCTCTACTCTCATCACCTCATCTGCTCCTCCCCCATCTCATCTTCTCCCTATTTCCCTAATGCCCTCTTAATATCTGCCTCCATCACTTCTTACCCTGCCTCCATTTTGTAGACTTTGTCTCCCATTTTTATTTCACTACCCTTGTCTGACCTCCCTGCTTTATTCTAATAGCTGTCATGCTCAGCTCCTCCCCCCTCTCCTCGGTCGTCATTTCTTTGCAACCTCTACCTCACTTTTTCTCTGTCACTCCCCTCCTTACAGCCTCCACAATAACATCTCTGCCTCTCCATCACTCTCCCTTTGCATGTTTTCCTACCCATTTTACATCCAGCAGTCCTTTGTCTTCTCTCTGGAGCCCTCTCCAGCTCTTGTAAGCAGGGCAGGTGGTGGTTGGAGTATAGGCTTTCAGTGGGACATGCCTGCGCTCAGATTTAAATAGATAATGGCAGAGCCCCAGTGCTTTTTGGGCTCTCTGAATAATGCAGGAGATCCTGAAGGCATTGTTGCCAGGCATCACTGATGGTGACATGCATACACCAGCTCGCCAGTTTGCAATATTGATATCAAGAGAGAGTGGAAGACCTCAAGGACTCTTCTCACCCCATAAGCCACTTCTTTGTATGGAAACTTGTGGGTCAAACCATGACTACGTTTAACCTTGCCAGGACACAAAAGGATTTTCTTTATCTCACAGAGATTTGTTGAAGTTTTGGAAGGTCCAACTGATCAGGTTGTCACTGTGGAGCTGGCGCAGCACTAAATGCACTGTCACGAATGTATGTAGCATAAATGTTTAAATTTACAATAAAACTGATAAAACAAATTGCATTTTAAATGGTCTAGTGAAATCAAAGAAACACATGGGCAGCGTATCTTCCTTCAGCTGCTGGATAAAACCTTAAATATCAGCTTGGCTCCTTTAGGGCTGCCACTTTTCCAATAACTCAAGTTCAAACCAATTCAGACTGGCATGCAGTTCATTCAAACTAATTCAGACAAAATCTTGACTGCACATTCCTGCATATAAATCTTGCTATCTTAAAATGATGCGCTTTTAAGGAGATTCAAGGAGTATACGGATGAGTATGACAAAAAAGTAGGCTGTCTGAGATGGATACATTTTTCAGATGATTCCCTTTCACTCACTTTGGTGGCAAGCTAACAATGTGAGTGCTCAGAGTTTTGTCATTGTGGAGTAAAGCCACAAATCAGGCTCGTTTTAGTTGGTAATTTGCCAACAACAACAAAATTCTCTAAATACCTAAACACATCTCATCTCAGATGGTTATCTTTTTACAACCTTATAATCTTACTCATGCGTCCCTTTGTATTATTAGTTTACTTTACTGTTACATTATGAAAGCAGCAATAACTTGTGCTGTACCACAGCAGCCAAATATGCTCAAAGACAATAAATCTTGAATTTTGAAAATTTTGGAAAAAAAAAATCATATTAAAAGTGCTCACTCTGAAAATGATTAGTAAATAGAACAGCTGTTGTTAGCTAGTTTTTCTTTTCTTTTTTTTTTTTTTGTAATTTTTCCTCATTTATTACCGTTTGTAATTTTGCATTGATTAATCATCTCTAAGGATAATAACCACTGCAGGTACATTCAATCTACATGCTCTGTAACTGGCACTGATTAGCAGTTTGCAGTGTGGGCAACGCTGCCTCAGTTGCCAGTGCAGCAGGAGATCCAAGGTGAAAAATGCATCACGCTCACCTACCACCACCTCCTCCTCCAAGTCATAACTCAGTCAAAGCATGAATTAGCATGACTTGCACTTACAGAAGTCGTAGTTCCTAAGTCTGTTATGGATAAGCATCCGTAAATCAGCTTTATCCATAAACCCTTACATGACAGATAAAGAACAGGAGATCATCTGGGGAATCCCAATGCACAGAAGGGCTGTTTTTCATTCAAAACCAAGTGCTGTGTCATTTTAACTATAAGTAGGGGAATCTTTACTCCCGGCACATTCGTCCACCCTAAATAACCATTTACATATTAACTATTTGCGTTTGACAGGTGACAAGTAGTGATCACTCCAAAATAATCATAACTTGAATATTAAAAAAAAAAAAAAAAAAAAAAAAAAAAAATATATATATATATATATATATATATTTCATCAGCTAATTCAGCTTGTTGACAGTCTTTAAATATGAAAATGACCCCCTCAATTGCAAATACCATACTGCGTCCGAGGTGATGAGAGCTACATAACTCATGTCTGCTAATGGGTTAGTGGTGAGACACCTGTGGGTGATCTGCTATCAAGATAATATTAAGACATGCTGAGGAGATAGTGCCATCTGAGAATTTACTCATTAAGAAGTGAGAAACTATACATCAATAAGATAACATCGCTAACACGGCCCTCTTTATCTTCTCTTCCCCATTTCCTCTGATGATGTGGATGGCGCTGATATTGTCCTTTGATCTCATCTCATGCTCTTATGAATCATAATCACAATCATAGGGGTGATTGTTTACTTGTGTCTATTTCTCACAGGACACCGCACTAATGAGTATCAGTGTCATCCATTCTGTCGCAATCGGTAATCCTCTGGATTGCCAGGCAGCTCATCTGAGCATTTTAGATTTGCCTGGTCTTATCAGAATAGACAGTCGTGATTAGTTAGTGCCTCAAGTCATTTGAGGGGATGATGGAAACTTGGCTTATTGGTAGATTGACAGCCAGTTATAAACGAATTGTGACTTTTCCCCCCAGTTTTTCAAGGTTTTAGGGACAGTGGAGCAAGCAGAAAAGAAATGTGAATTAAAAATAAATAAATAAATAAATAAAAAATAGGCCTTGATGCCTCCTAGTATCCTTGCTGCAAGCTATGCACTGGTGGTTGAGGAAAAAGAGAGAGAGAATGATTGAGAGACTTGTGTTTGTGATCTTATCTTGTTATTTTTCTCTTTTGCTTGTTATTCACTACTTTTTCCCCACAAAGCCATCTCCTGGAGGGAGCTTCTCACTTTTCAAGAATACCGGGTTGGTCCCTCGGGGGGGCATTTTAGGGGAGCTGTTTGTGTGTGGCTGACTTCGATTGTCTGTCAGAGAGGCAGAGATGGGAATGGTGGAGAAGACGGACCAGACAGTGTTTGATTAGCGGGGTGCTGAGTCACACTGAGTTGTGATGGAGAGATTGGTGCCTTGCCACAGATGAGAGAGAGACAAAGAGATGGACGAAACGAAAGTTTTGAGAAATAACGCCTCTGCGGTTTCTCCTGCAGAACAAACACACACACGGACACTTAAGCACAATAATCCCCTGCCCCTAGTCTTCCTCTCTTTCTGCATGGGTCTATCTTTGAGTTGGAACGTAATCACAGATGAGGCAGATGAAGTAAAAATCCTGTCATAGATTTTGCAACCCGTCAGAGGTGTGGTACAGTGTGTGCCAGAATGTTGGCTGTCAGCATTGTTCTCACCAGAGCTGATAAAATTCAAGCCCCTAAAAGCTCTACTTTACACTGGGCCTCCTCTTGAAGAATGTTGATTGTCGTGGGATTCATAACTCTGCCACACGCAGTCACTGTGCAATTTCACCAGAAATACATGATTATCAGATTTGTGTACCATGGCAGCTTTGACTTTGAGTTTAGTCCTTTAATCAGAATTATTGAAAGATGTGAACCAGTACAAGATATTTATCAAATAAGAAAATACAGAGACCATATATGAACGGTCCAACCAAATATTTTAAAAGGCTTAAGACATTCTGAAGTGTTACCTTATTATTATGTGGCCATTTGATGAAACACTGTCACATCACCAAATGAATTTCCGCAGAGTTTATTGAAAGCTGGCAGGATATATGGCATTAGCTGACACCACATTACAACTTGTTCAATGTTAATCAATTCATAACAGACTTAGTCCATTTGCTTGTCACTTTTTCCATTAAGCTAAATGCTAGTCTTATTTAATCCAGTTTATTTGAGTTTCCATCTGATGGAATCTGTTTAATTTCTTTCATTGTTTCAAATTATATTTTGACATTGGAAAGAAAGGAAATTTTTTTCTCATACCACAGATAAAAAAGGGAGGTTTGTCATTTATATTTTTCCCAAAAGGAATGGTGTCAACTCTGCAGCGTGTCATTAAAAAAGCACTGCTAATTTCCATTTGGGGCCAGTTTGGGTTACATGTGGCTCGCCTGGACTCAGGCCAGAGGCAGCAGCCGCTGGCGGGGGGGCAGCAGGAGGAGCCAACAGCTGTCATTAAGCTCTGACCTGACTGCATACTGGGGAGCAAAGGTCCAGTGGCTCGACATGATACAGCAGGGACCCTGACCTCTGCCTGAGATGTGACAGACACAGCTAATGAGGAAACACACTTCATATGAATAATAATTACGAAAGAATACAATTATAGAAACACAAAGATTGATAGTTCTCATTCAGTTATCAGGAATAGTGATAGTAATAGTATTGGTGGTAAAACTTAAAGTACCGGTTGTCTGACATACATTAAAGGTTGTGGAGAGAATAGTGTATCTGACCCCTCACTGTGTAAACATTGGTGGCAAATGCAGTGACACCAGCAGGCAAATAAGTGGGCAAGAGACAAGCTCCACAGGAGGGCCACACTCGGAAGTTGCATACAACTATACACACACACAAGCCTGCCCCTGTGACAGTCATCTGCATCGGTTGGATCACCGGAGGGGCTGCAGGACCGAGGCCATTACAGACTGAGCACAGCGAGAGTTCTGGTACCCACAGCAGCCATTAATGAAATACATTCACTCTTCCTGTGAGAGTTGGTGTGTGTGTGTGTGTGTTTGTGTGGCTGTCAGTGCATAAACGCTGTTAGTGGAAAGCAAAACATTCAATACATGCACAGTATATATATGTGCGAATAACCCCATGCCTGTAAACGCATGGATGCATTATTCTATTCCCTCATTGCCACTCGCTCGTCCTTTGCCCCGGCTGCATTGGCCACTGATCTACTTTAGGAGGAAACTCGGCATAGTCTCAAGGATTATTGTTGGAACGTTTGTACTGTGTTACAAAATTGGCTGTTGGCATTTTGTTACAGTGCGAAGCAACTGGCAAGTATTCTTACAGTCAACACATCTTTTAAGTCATTTCTGAAAACAGATTTTCTGCTTCCAGTTTATCAGTTTTTGAAATGTAGCTGTTTTTAGGTTTGAGGTTGTTGGACTAATAATAAGCAAATGAACCTATGGTAGGGATTCATGGCAAAGCAACCATAACATGATCCTTAGAACAACTAATCATGACGTTGCAACCCCATAGATGATGTTGGGTCTCATGCAAAGAGAGTTACAATTCTGATGGCATCCAGTTTAGAGTTTCTAGACTAACTCTGTTTATATTCTTTAATTTACTTTGCGGCACAGAGCTGGACGTAGATTTATAGAGCTGGAGTGACCTTGTTTCACTATGTCTAATCACTGAAAAACAGACGACCACTGTGATGTTCTTTCATACAGAGAAGGTTGGCAGCATAATCGCTTTATTAGAGTTGGCGAACACAAGAAGGCGGCTGAGGGTTTCTTTCTTTAATGCTGTCCACTGATCAAACTTCACTAGTGTCAGGAACACAGGAGAAAACACAAGCAGCCGAACACAGCTCGTTGGAGGACACAGTGTGAAAATAGTGCAGCTGCCATGAACGCAACCTTAGAGCAGAGCTGTATTGTGACATTGCTGAGGAGGGAATGGTCTGACATGAAGTTGGATACAAGAACATGTCTTGCTGAATCAAGGTGGGCCACGACTTAGATGGGAAGCTATCAAAGGATCTATGAGTCATCCTCCTCCTATCCCCCATGTGAGTAGGGTATGTTCGAGTGTCAGTTTAGCCAGAGTAAAGACCCCAAGATATGACTCATACCTCACAAGTGATTATTAATTATTTATGATTTATTTAACACAGTCACTTGTCTCCACCAGAACCAGCAACCCTCATGATTTACGGATATGGGCATCGACATCCTGTTTCTCAAGTGTTTTCTTTAATTTGCCATCTGCCTGTATATAAAGCTACTGAAAACAGCTATCTGATCTAAGTATCATAGATCCTAATTTGCAGCAACAGTCCCTAGAAGGGCTTCAAACAAGAGATAAACTCAGTACAACAACGTTTATTAAAACACACATTTAGTCGCAACATAAATGTAGAAAATTAGACGTAAGTACAGGGTTGTAGCTGAATTAACTGGGATTTGGTAGCGCTCATAAAGAGTGTGAAATAAATTTTAAGTGATCAGGTAGTGAATTCCCCCATGCTTACACAGAAAAAGGTGTTTGAGCAAAAGATGTTTTATAGAATGAAATCTGAACTGAAACTGTGGTAGCTGAGTTGGAGCTCTGTAGCCTCATGAAGTAATGGCAGAATAGAGCAAGTTTATTTAAGCACAAGGTTTATGTTATATAAACCAACACTTTGTCAAACCTGAATTCCTCTATTTACTTAAATTTGCCAATGATGATACCTTATTTGAATTTAATCTCAGGTTATTAACTCCTCCTGGAGTTTACGAGAACATAAAGCACAGACTTCTGGGAATGCCAAAGGCCTTATTTTAGTTTGAAAACATCGGTGTGGTGTTGCAGGATGGGTGTCAACAAAGACTTTTGGAAAATATGACAGAGGGCTTTTTAATTGCTGCTACTAGACAGTGGTGAAACATTGATTTCAGGTGTCAGTGCCAAGTCCTACTAAGATGGTTCCATTCAGTTTTGTGACAAGCAGGTTTGATGCTCTTAATCACAACACAATGTTCACAACATGAACCATAGCAGTGAGCATTTTGACAAATCGAGCATAGAGAGCTTTGATTTGTGATTTGATTTATTGTTAAAGGCCTATGTTAAACCAAGGGACACTGTGCCTGCTGCATTTTCTTTTCAAGTGACTGTTTTATATTTTGTAATGTTAAACAAGTGGTCGACTGTTCCAAACCAAACTGTGTAAGTAATGGCTTGTCTTCAAGTGATGGATCACTTTTCCTGTGACATTCTTCTCCAGCACTTTAGAACTAGAAAAAGCGTAATTGGTCTGCAGCTGCATGTCTCCTCAGCATCTCTGCATTTTAAAATGGACATTGCAGAAGGATTTTTCCATCCATCTGGAACTATTTCAATTTTAATGGAAATTTGAACAATATTAGGAGATACCACTGTAGCACACTTGCCATCCGGAAAGAGATGAACAGTAGAAGAAGAATGAATGAATGAATGAATGATTATATACACACAGGGACAAGCACAGGATTTTAAAGGGGCAGGTGCCCAAATTCATAAAAAGTCACCTCGGTTCCTATGTGTACTATTTTATTTAACGTGGTTAGCAGAATATTTATAAGTGTAATGTAATGTAAGTTAATGATGTATGGCAACAAACTAAGGGTATTTCAGCAAATTCTCTCAATGTTACCTAACCCAAGACCTTCCTTACACTGACTGACACCCTTGTTTGGAAGGCAGAATTGCTTCAGTACTCAAAAGTCAGTAAGAATATGCTTACATTGTGTGGCTATGATACTATAGCATTACTATATAGCAAAACATTTAAGTATAATTCACATATATCATACTACCAAGGCTTGGAAGACTTCATGCATTTCAACCACAATGCTAAAAAGCCACACAATTAGCTTTGGATAGACACTGATTTATTTTGTCATAGATTGAAGATAGAAAAAGTAAACAAATAAAATAAAAAGAGCTTGAACTTCAATTATTTTCTGTTAATATTAAGTCTGTTACTTTGTTACTTCTGTTTGTTTCTGTGTGACTAGCCTGTTACTTCCTATTTAGCTTTCACTTTGTCAGTTTGTTACTCTTTTTTTCCTGTGTGACCTTTGAACTTCTTTCTCCTTGTGTGTTCTTGTGTCCTTGCTTCCTGTCTCTCCTTACAGCAGCAACCTTCTGGGGACAGTATATTTATACACTGTTTCTCCACATACCTGAATGATGGCAGCCTCAGTCAGTTTAGACTACTTTGCTATCAACTCACGGTCAAATTGCAACGTACATAATGTTCATCGCGTCTACACTCCTGCAGCTCAAAGCGAAGGGGATAGGGTAGGGTATGGTATTATGCTTCAAACTTGTTGTCGAGGGCACACTGTGCACAATAATTTGAAGGTTATATACATGTATGTGTGTGCACGCTCTCTGTGACAAGCTGCCACTTATCAATATGGCGATCTGGTTTATATACAAAATATATTGGCTAAAACTTTCAGTTCATTGACACAAAGCAATTATATGACATGAGATTATTGTGTTCTGTGTGGGATTTAGTTTTGAGTGAAAGAGGTCAGGAATTAAGACGGTGATGGGATTGTGTTTTGGTGTGTGTGTGTGTGTGTGTTTGGAGCTCACTTGGCTGTGCCCTGGGCAGCTCAGTGTGACCATTTTCTTTGACAGCTCTTTCTGTTTTTTTTTTTTTTTTTTTTTCCTTTCTGTGTGCACTTCGAAAATAATTCCCACAGCTAACATTTATACGTTGCTAGCCTTCCAATTTATATGATTTCTGCTGTCACTCACGCTTGACATTTTGTAACTTTGCTTTTTTTTTTTTTTCAGCTGCCCCCTTCCCCCCCCCCCCCCCCCCCTCTGCTCCTCTCTTCCTCCCCTCGCTTTTCTCTTTTCCAACCTCTGCTGTCAGGGTCCCTGCTGCAGTCAGTCTCTCTTTGCAGGGACTTTGGAGGGAGATGGATAAGGTGAGGGTCAAGGTGATGTAAGGGTCAGCAGCGATACAGAGCACAGAAGGTGGGGGGGTGATGAAGATGTCAGAAGGGAATGAATCATTGAAGGAAGAGGAGGGGTCAAAGTGAGGTGAAAATGCGTTGGCAAAGAAGGGGGATGAGGAGATAATTTAAGGATAAGGGAGAGTGAATGTGAAATGGTAAACAATACTGATCCTTGTTTTGTTTTGAAGAAAGTTCTGACCAACTGGTTGATTTGCATATAAACCAAGAGGGACCTATCTTTTAGCCCTTATATATTTGGTTCATAAAACCAAATATATAAGACATATGATGCTGGGGTAGCAACTTCTTTAGCCTAGTTTAGTCAAAAGACCAAAAGCACAGAGAGAAAAGATAGCTTGGCTCAATCCATAGGAAATAATTCATTCAGCGCGAGTGAAAAGCGACAGTGCCAAATTCCCCCTTAAGGAAAGTAGATTCCAGTGGATTCTAAAGGGGGCTGGAGCTTTAGAAATGCTACATGAACACTGCCATCAAGTAGCAGAAAATGTTGGCACGCAGGCTTTCAGTTTGAAACTTCAAGATGCAGTCATTGTTTATCCAGGCTGGTTACTGACTGCTCTGTCCAGTTTTAGTATGCTCTCAGTATGCTTATCTAGTCAAAGCACGTCCTGACTCCAGCTCTGTTTCTCTAGCACACATTCATGAGATCTCATCACACTCTGTCACTCTGAGAAAGCCAGCGACTGCTGTTCCTCAAAATTTGCCCCATTCCTTTAAGATCACCGTTAATCCTGCGTATGTAACCAGCTCGACTGTCAAACATAATAATGTGATCATTATTAACCTCCATGTGCTTCATTCATACCCATCTATTGAAACAACACTTTTAAGTGTGTAGGTCATTTGTCCTTGTTGCCACTCTGCCCTTCTCTCCCACCTCCCTCCCCATCTCCTTCTCATTCCATATTCTGTGCAGCCATTCGGGTCACTTCTAATTACTGGGGTCCAATTGGAATTGGCTTTTCAATTTTTGACGCTGCAGCAGTGGAAATCGCTAGGTGCCGGTGCTGCCGTTCACCCCCACCCCACCACTCAGCACCCTGCTAGTATGACTTAATATGCCTGATACATTCACCTCACTGCACCAACGCTCTCCAATGCAGTGTGACTGTCTATGTTTGTGTTACTCTGAGCTAGAGAGGAAGAAAGATGAGGCTATTACTGTAAGTCACTACAAGGCCAGCCAGTATGTGTGGCAACAGCAGAGTGTGCACACAGTCAGCATGTGTGTATGTGCATCAGAATCCTGCACTGGGTTGGGTACCAGCAAAATTTATGAGTGTAATTATTAAAAATTCATGGGTAGGGGCAAGGGTAAAAATGAACTAAATGCAGGAAAGCAAAGTGCAATAAAACAGAAGACTGGAATGAAGACCACGCTATTTTTAAACAGGTTATCTTTCAACACACAGTTCATGATCAATCTGGAATCACAGAATACAGAGAATAACAAGAAAAGGGAGTCACTTTGGATATATGGACGGATGATTCCAGCTCGATCAGCTTTTCATCACGCTGACGTGAAGTCAGAGTTCATGGGGCAAATGATTTGGACATCTGAATGCAGTATTCTTCGGAAAAACAGCAGGCATGGTGCGTTGAGCAATGCCCCGTGGACGGGAAGCTGCAGTGTCCTCGTCAGCAACGCTGGTTCAGTTCCAGCAGGTGTCAATGGCTGCGTGTCATTCCCCACTCTCTCCCCCATGTCCTGTCAATCTTCAAGCTGTCCCAACTGATAAAGCCAGAAACAGCAGGCGTAATGCAAGTGAATGATCGTGTGGCTCATGTGATTTCATTTTACGAGTCAGGTAGCGGGACCCAGATTTAATCTACACATAATTATGGGTTGATTCCAGTTGCAGGTTTGCAAAAATGGATGTGTGCAGGACTCTGGTAAACATATCAGAGAGAGGGTGAGGGAGTGTTACAGGACAAAAATGAGCGAGAACAGCAGAAAGAGAAAAGGAGCCATTCTTTGGAAGTCAAGGAGTTATGGGAGTGGCAGAAAGCGACTGGGTCTCTCTCTTCTGTCTTTCTTTGGGTCCGCAGTGCAGGAGAAGAGAAGATTAAAGTGGAGACGTTGCTTTTGAAGTTGGGCAATGTAGAAGAAGCAGCAGTTACATACACGCATAGACGGAGAGAGGGAGTGACTTCTTCCTTATAGCCTAGTAAAGCAAGGGAATATCAATGCTGCTCAGACTGCCTTTGATTCAGACTGCTAACATTCTCTCCTCACAACCACAAAAAAACAACTCTAAAAAAATCGAATCCCATCCCCTATTTTAATGAGAGCAAGGTGATAAAGAAGCCAACTTGATTAAGTCCTGACTGAGTTGTGTTTGTGGCCGTTATGGGGATTTGGAGCCTGAGCCCACGTAGATACACTGGCAGCCCCCGAAGCCCACTCACTATCAAAGGCTGAGGTGGAAATTACAGTGGTAAATGTTTGCAGTGCTAGTAAACATGCGGATTAATTGCCCACTTTTGACACAGACACACACACACACAGATACTCTGTCACCTGAGCCCAGTGGAAGAGGCCTAAATATGAGTCTGATGCAGAAATGTCAAGAGGTAATTGTGGAAGTAATATTCAGACTCCTGAAATGTCAGACTCACCATCCCATTAGTAAGTAGAGTCCAATCTGTACCCTAATGCCATTCATTACTGGCATATGGACGCTTCGTAAACCAATGGTAAACAATCATCATTGACCACCTCACACTAATGACTCTGTGCTGCGATGATCTATATGCACCATCTGTGTGCCTGTCAGTGGGTGCTTCAGAAGTCAGAAGGATTCAGGTTCATGCACACATACGCACATTTCTGCGAGCGCACGCGCGTGTGTTTGTTTGTTTGTAGTCACATCCACTCCTACCTTTCAACTCAATCTCCATTTATGGACATCGACGTGTGCCGAGCAGCCATGAGGAGTGATCAGGCTCACATTGCTCCTGGGGTCGCGGTCAAAAACCCAAAGTGACAAATCTGAAATAATGTTCCTGATGACACTCTAGAGGAGCTTGAACTGTCTCCAGTTCATAAAGAGATGTGTTTGTCCATGTGTGTGTCTGTGTGCAGTCTGGGGGAGGAGCTGTCAAAAATAACCTCACATAATGCCCGGCCCTCTTAATGTGAATATATTGGATTTTAATGTCCTTGTCAAGTCGAATGGTTTCCCATTTGAATCCTCTGGAGCACCCCTTACTTGACCTAAAATTCCATTTTGCTGCATGAGAAAAAGGCGCTCCATCTTTTTTCGTTTCATCATTTTCTTCCAAGGCTCTTCTCTCTACCTCTCTCTAGAAGCCTCAAGACAGGGGAAGGTTTAGCGGATTTACCTGCTTTATTCACACGCATTGGGCTGAATCTGCTTACCGTGTTTCAATTTGCATTCTCATTTTCCCTTTCTTTCCTCATCCATCTATCTTTCTATCTAGCTAACTAGCTGCAAGTCTGGGCAATTGATGGATTACAAGGCATTTCATATTTGGTTTAGTTTTCTTAGTGTGGAGAATTTAAACACTGCTAGCACCAGAGGCCTGCAGAGACGTAAACAGGAGTCTGCCGCTGCAGGGTATTTTATGTTTACCATGTACAGTTGACCAACATTTGTAAAATTATATTTTGACTTTAACAAACGTCATTTTTTTTTTTTTTTTTGGCAACTGCTAGAGTTTAGCACTGTTGAATTGTTTAGCTGACTAATCACGTGTATTTATAGTATATGATAGGTAATGTATTAATGAGGTATGAGTCACTTAATTAAAAGGATTTTATGACTTATGATATTTCCTACGTAGAGATTAGCTGTTAATGATAATTATTGCAACTGCTTGCAGCAGTCACTTGTCAAAACTAATATTAGCTAACTACATTAACAGAAATAATATGAAATAGGGTCTTAATATGTTCTGTGTAGTCATGAAAAAAAAAAAAAACACCTTAAATTACAAAATGTTTTGGCATAAATGATTTCATAACAAAATCTTTTTAATGAGGCTAGCCTAACAGATAAATACCCAAATATACTGCAGCATGATGTCATTACTACATTGCTACTATGAAGCACACATTTCCTTTTTATGTACCTGTAAATAATACAGAATCAGGATAATTAATAATCTATCTATCTATCCATTATGTAGTTGAGTGAAAATGCAGGAATCAAACTACAGACGCAGCCTTTAGACTAACTTCTTGAGTGCCACTGCTACAGACACACATATTCACATCTACAGTAACAATGTGGACACACTGGCCACACACACATTTATAAATACATGCATCCGAGTCCCTGCAATCCATTTCATCAGCTTTAAACATGCAGAACATTCACTCCACAAACGCACAGTCTCCCATCAGTGATGTTCCAGCTCTCAGGCTTGCTGTGTGTGTGCCTATAGGGACTGGTATCTCACATACCATACGCCAAGAGAAAAGGAGCTTGAATTATTGAAGTCACAAAGAGAAAGATGAAGAGTGAACAGGGAATGTTTGCATAGAGGAACGAGAAATAAGTGGACAGCGAAAATGGAGTAGATTTAGATAGAACATATAGGGGGTGGCCAAATTGGTAAGAAGAAGACAGAATAAGTTCATGCACAAGGGGGCACAGATGTTGTAGGAGGGGGCGGACACAGGAAGACAGTGAGACAGAGGTAAGTAGAATGTGCAGTTTTCCTACGGCGTGCTTGGCTGTTGATGTAAAGAGGAAATGGCTGTATCAGCAGGGCTTTTTTTCCCTCTTAACCTATACTGAGTTTAACTAGTTGCGGAAATACATGTGTGCCACACGCACATAAACGTCCATGCCCCACGGGACTGGAGGAGATGAAGGGAAAGGAAAACAGACATTGTGCAGTAATGTCTTCTTCATGCTCAGGTTACACTGCTCAATAAAGCTGAAGAGGCTGTTGGGTTTTTTTTTTTTTTTTGTTGTTGTTTTTTTCCACTTCATTGCTCATTTATGTGTGCAAACTTCGTGTGTCTGTGTGTGCTCTATGTGAGTGGATAGAAGGATACTATGCATGTATGTATGGGTGTGCGTCTGGGTATGTGTGCTGTAAACTAGCAAATTTGTGTTGGCTTTGAGTCAGCACCCAGGTGATTACATTTTCTCTACACACACACACACACACGCACTCACTCACACTTTACAGTTTACACAGCAGGTGGCATAGATAACATCCACTTAATCTGCAACCATTTGGACAACTGAACAACCCAAAAAGTTATTTGTCTTTTATTCTCAATCCCATCGATCAGTCTATCTATATCACTCTGTCATTCTATCAATCCATCAATTGTTGGATATGTCTGTCTCTCTCGCTGTCTGTCTGTCTGTCTGTCTGCTGACCCAATTAACTTTTGTTTTTTATAATGGTAACCATTACTTTTGTGAACTGGAACGTTATATGCCCACCAAATTTAGGATTTTGATTCTTTCCAATTTTGGGAATTTTGGCAAGTAGGCTGAAAAACAGGCAGCACTTAGTAGCTTCAAAGAGAAACCTAGACTTCACCATTGATGCATTTGTGACATGCAAATACATAACAACAAAACTCTGACTGTGCCAAAACCAATATCTTCAAAACTGCATACAGTATCCTGGCTTACCTACTTTTTCATAACCACTCCAGTGCTGATCATCATGTATTCACCCATACTTCAGTCAGTAAAGTGGAAAGGTAGGAAAGTTTCAGGCATGGTATTTCTCTTTGACGGACAACGTTGCCTTCTCACTGTGAAAGCTGTCTGGCAGCATGTACTTACTGCTGGCCAGCTGTGGTGATGCTAAGACGATACCTCAACTGTGTGTGTAATTTAGGGGATTGGGTCTGAGGGGTCTGTGTGTGTGTGCGTGTATATGCTTCTACATGGATCCATACATGTAGAATGCTCATTGGCAAGGCATTCTCCTCCCACAGCTATCCTCTGGGAGATGCCCCCGCCCCCTCCATTCCTTTCATCAAGCTGCGCGGAAAAGTGAGAAATAATTAAGGGATGAATGGAATGAAGTGGAAAAGAATAGATGAGGTAGGAAGTACAGTGACACGTGAAAGAAAGATAGCAATTGATCGTGCTTTAGCTAAAGTATGGAAAGCCAGCAATGCTAGTTGCGAGGGGAAGGCTCTACCGGTCACCATAGCAACCCTTTAAAGGCCGATCCCCAATGCAATTAGAGTGGCTTTGAGGCAGCCAGTCTGAGGGTAGGGGCTATGAAAAATAACAGCAAGAAAGAGCAGATAGACTTAAGAGAAACAACCCAGCGGAATGAATGGAAACCAGCTATTACGTGCCATAGTGTGTCAGTAATTGCATGGGATTATTATGGGGAGGCTACCATTCATCTACAGTGGTTGTCGTAGTTTTAATAAAGACAATACCTGTGGCAAGGCTTGTTTATAGGCTTGTGCGTGAGCTGTGCAACCTTTTACCTATGTGTATGTGTAGGCGAGTCTGACTACACAGAGCTGTAGCTTATTTATTGAAATCTTTGGCCTATGAATCCAAAGCAAAAAGCAAATTTACACACGTTGTCGATGCTTCAACAAGATAAGACAGAGGCAGAAAGAGGCAGGAGAAGTTTGATACATACCAGTGAGGAATGAGAGCGTGGGCTTAGAACACCAAGGTGATATCAATGAAAATCTGGATCATTATTAGTAGTAGTAGGAGTATTGCTTCCAATCCTCTAAAGTCCTATTGAAGCCCATTAAGTACAAATAAGCACAACACATCCACACACAAACACTCTTCTATGAGGGGAATCAGATGTGGTTTGTACTTACTGCTGAAACTCTAACAAGAACTACCTCTTTCTTTTTATCCAACACAAGATTAATAGTGAGACTCAATATTCAGCGTAGCTTTGTGAGGGCCTAGGCTGCCCGTAGATAATGCTCACTCTGTGGATCACCGTCAGTAATTAAACACTGAGGATTTAATAAAGAATGCACTTAGTGCTGCATCTTATAATGGCACCACGAAAGGCATGCAGGCAGATCTTTCAATGAAATTAAATGCTAAATGAATTAGTATAGTGCAAGATTGATGTGCAGTATTTTTGCACATGGACACAGCTAAAATAAATTGTCAGCATGATTGTCAGATTATTCAACAGCGTCTCAGACCGTCCATCCTCACAGATTTCAGGATTCAGGTTGAATCCCCCCCCATAAGAGTGAATTGTCGCTCCCATCATGGTGGGCTCTGAGTGTAGCAATTCAAAACAGACACAAACACTTTTGCCCTTAGACATTGTCAGACACCATTTCATACAAACTGTTCCTCACAACCAAACCTGCATCTCCAATCATGCAACCCGAAACACGAGTCTTACCCTTTGTGACTCACGCAAGGCGACGGTGACAAAAAAAGTCAGCTGTGTCGCTGAGATGGGAGAACTTTTAATGACACAGCACCAGCTCTGCTTGCTGCAGCAGGGTGATGGTTGTGCAATTGGGAGGTTTTGTCATAAAGGGCGGCATGAAATACTCTGAATGTCGACCTTATGAGATGTGAATTATGCTGCTTGTACGAGTGGTGAGTCCACAGTGACTCCGCTCATGTGGGAAATGCTCAGGAGGGAAACGATGAGGATCTTTTTCATTGCACATCCAGCGCAAATTGATGGCTTGTGTTGTGGCCGTAGCCTACCGAGTGTTTATGATGTAACATTCACACTCCACTGCCCTGATCTTGCGACCCCAAAAGGGAATTGATTTCTGCCGCTCTGTTGCCTTCTCTCTATCTTCTCGTTGTTTTGTCATTATCGCACATTCCATCGCCATTTTTTCTTTTCCCTTATCTTTTCCTCCCGCTTCTGCTCTTTCTTCCCTGTGTCCTCCATCCTGTTCTGCCTTTTTCTTTGTCCTTCATTTCACTCGCTCTTTTGCACCCTTTGCTCCCTCTGGCTCTCTTGTCATGCCTGCTTGTTTTATAGCTTCATACAATATCTCAAAGCTCCAGCTAGTCTTCGCTTCTCAATTCCTCCGCTCACGCTCTCCGCTCTCGGCTTCATCTTTGGCCACTGTCGCTCTGTACTAATTTCTTTCATCCTCCGTCTTCCCTTCCCCTCTCTCCTGTGTTTACACCCTCCATCTGTCTCACTCAATCATCTCCTTCCAGTCTTTCATTGCTGTTTGTCTTCCCCTTGCCTTCTATCTCTTATTTCCTACACCTCCTCTCTGTTTGCGCCTCCACCACCTAGTGTTATCCCTTCCTCTTCTTCTCCGTCTGTCTCTGTGTACTGGGTCCTGTCCTCAGCCTACAGCTTGGTTGACAAATGGATTATCTCTCCAAAGACACCATATAAACATCTCCAGACCTCTTTATTTAACCAGCTTCAGCTATTTTATGGCTGTCATTTCGGCAGATTGCTGTTGGTGAGGTGATACCCTGCAATAAACACGTTCCACGGCAATTTTTCTCGCCTTTTTTTTTTTTTCTTTTAAGTTACAAGTCTCAGCACCACTCTTAAAATGTCTTAACTCTAATGAATGTTTGTACTCCCTCATAGTTCAAGTTTAGGTTGTACTGGAAGCATTCCAAGTTATGTAATTTCAGCTTTAATAGATGAAAGTCAAATAATAAATAAGTCCCACTAGCTCCTCCATATTATTCCATACTTAAGATTTAATGATTTGTTTCATGCGCTTCCTGACTTCAGTCATGCATTTGCCACATGACCTGTAGTGACCTCCCTCTCAATCTTTCTCTTATTGCTCCACTCAGGCCAAAATACTAATGTGAAGAAGATCCCAGATGGGTTCTGCTGGTATTAGAGACACATTAGCTAAGAAGTAGGCTGAAATGAAAGTAATATTATTCAGTACTGGGGGTGAATTGTCCCCTGTACAATATTGGATAGGTTAGCTAAGGTGGTTAAGGCTTTTCAAAACTGCCCTTTTGTGGGGAATAATTTAGCATTTTCACAGTGGAAGCCTCCGGTAAAGGCTCAGGCCCATCACACCTGGACCATATTTGTATCGGGGGAGTGTGAACTTTAACCATGACACCAATTGGCCCGACATTTCTCACACACTGCATTTGAAAATGTATCAAAGACAAGATCTAGAAGTAATGAAATCAGAGAATTGACCTTGCTCCTCTTAATGATGGGGTTCTGTTATTAATTTCCTGTATTATATCTTGATCGCCTGTAAGCACGTGGTTGTGTTGCATTAACCAGTGTATAACAGAACCGATATAATAGTCAAAGTTCAGCTACATGTTCCTAAGCTACAGATCGCTTGGTCAGAATCAGCCTTTGCTGCTCTGCTCCTCTGTGCCTCTGGCATGTGTGTGCATCGATGTGTGTTACCTGCACCTCTCCAGCTGATTACCTCTTTTCCCAGTAGCTTGTATTTATTCTTACTTCCTAGTTTGGATTAAAATGCATTCAATTCCTTATTGTTTAGTGCCTTCAAAGATTTCATACTGTAATGACATGGAGCATACTGAATGCTGGCAATGTTTTTGTTAGATACTTCCAAGAGACTTTAGCAGAAACTTTGTCAGCCTTTTTGAAGCCATGAATTTCCTTGGAAAAGTGAATACTCCCCTGTGACCCTGTTGGATAAGTGGTTGAAAATTAATAAATGAAACAAATTCGTCTCAGGGACATGCTAAAATAAACGATGCCTTTGATTAATTTCCATGTGTGGGGAAACTGTATAGTTTTTTGGGTTTTTTTTGACACAGTAGCTGAAACAAAAATGGAAGAGGCAATTGATGTGTTTAATAAGTCAAGTCCTTAATGATTTTTTTTTTCCAGTTAGTTTTTTACTTGATATATTTTGCTGTTCCTACGTCTTTGGTATATGCAGAGCATAATGCATGATGGTACAGAAAAGCAAATGCATAATTCAAAAGGAATATTTTCAAAGCTGGAAGACCTGGGGCAGTAAATTAGCTGTGATGATTTTTGATGCCAGGTTTGTGCTATATCATTCATTCATCTTCTACCAGTTATCTGTTTCCAGTTCACGGGGGCCTGCTGGAGCCAATTCCAGCTCTCATTGGGCGAGGACAGGTACACCCTGGACAGGTCGCCAGTCCATCTCAGGGCCAACACACAGAGACAGACAGAGACCAACAATTTTAGACTCACCGATTAACCCAAACATGATGTCCTTGGACGGTGGGAGGAAACCCACGCAAGCATGAGGACACCATGCAAACTCTGTACAGAAAGGGCCCAGGCATGGGGACCAAACCTGTGACCATCTTGTTGTGAGCCTACAGTGCTAACTACTCAATATAGTGATCAGATAGTGCTGAAATAGTGAGATGTATACAAATCAAGCAGACTTGTGTGTGTGTGTGTGTGTGTGTGTGTGTAGCTTTGTATGGATGAATTTATGTAAATTGCAGCATCAGTAAGTCCGTGCTTTCTCTTTACCATTTAATCTCCATGCCATTAATGTGCCACGTCTGCATGGCACATGTGTGTGCGTGTGTTTCTCTGCCTCTCTGATTATTACATATTGCATACATTAGGGGATGGATGACATGTTTCTGTGGGGGATTCACAGCTGAGGAAGCAGGAATTGCAGAGAGAGTGAGGAAGATAGATGGAGAAGCATACAAAAGGGAGCAGGGAGGAGTTAGATGTGATGGTTTCTGTAAAGGAAAGTGTTGGGCACTTTCTGCTTGGGACTTAAAGGGATGGGTATAACACATGTGGCCCAGACAGGTGTTGCGGTCACAGCCATAGACTGGAGTGAGAGACAGAGGCACTGTGAAAAATTGATGTGCCCTACTTACAGCAGCTGAGCGGAGACAGGAACGGGAGGGTGGGAGGCTGGAATGATGTTAGATTTTGGAAGCGAGCAAGCCATGTTCTGTTTTCTCATCTTTTGTGCATTATATCACGCCAATTTGTTTCTGGGTGTGGGCGTGCTCCTCTAACTTGTTTAGCTTCATGTTCAGCCAACATGCAGCGCTGCTTTGTTCTGGTTTGTTTTTTTTTTTTTTTTTTTTTTTTTTTTTTGGTGTGTGTAATTTGTTTTCAAACCAGCGGTTCCACGCTGTTGTAGCTCTAGTCATTTACTAGGATTAGCTGTAAAATAGCCAAAATATAACAACATTATTTTATATATACATATATATATCAGTCTTGAAGCCCTGGTCACACAGGCGCTCATTAGCCGATCTCACACTCTTCTGCACTGTTTGACCAAGTGGAGCCCTTTATCTGGCCTCCTGTTTAAATGAGGTGGGGAGAGGAACTGGTCCCCGAAGGAGTCAGCAAAACCACCTCATGTTAATCAGCCGTCCCAAACTCCACAAGAAGCAACTAAGGGGCTGTGGCGTTTTACTCCCAGGAATATTTTAACGACCAAAAAGGTTTTGTGTAGGTTTACGTTGTAGGCCATACTAGGTGTTCAGTTTTGAATTTATGCTCTTCTCAGCAGCCTGCTTAATGCACTATGTTGGCCATGACACACCTGAGGACTGAGATAACTTTACAGAAGCCTAGTCCACAGCATTTAATGCTTATCTCTCTCTATTTGTTTGGTAGATATGAAATATGATATGGAAGGAATTTGAGTCGGGTGAAATCTGTAAAATCGCCAACAACTCACCTCTAAAAAAAAAAAAATAAAACAACAAAAAAAAAGGCCTTACCTCTTTGCCCTCCCCCACCTCTTGCATTTATTCATGCCCAATCAGAAATCTGGGAGTGACAGGATTCCCATTTTATTGTGAATGCAGCCTTCGCTTGTTCCAAGAGCGCTTCTCCGTTTTTCTTCCTAGTGCAATGGGTGCACTTTAATACATGCTATCATTTCGCTGAGTGACAGATACATCAAGCCAGCCAGAAAAGTGGTACAAACCAAAAATATCAATGCAAATATTTAATATACTGTCATTCAAGATGAAACATAACGAGACAATGTTGTTATGATGGAGAAACATGTCCATCATAACATTTTATCACTTGTCACAAGTGTGAAATTCACACTTGGCTGTGGCTCAGCAGGTGGAGTGAGTTGTCCACTAATCAGAAGATTGGTGGTGTTATCTCTGGCTCCTTCTTCTGTGTCCAAGAGGCTGCAAGAAGGGAGAAATGTTGTCAGTTTAGAGACTGAATATATGGGAGACTGTGGCTTGTGGTGTAAAGCACTTCCATAAGGTTGATAAGACCAGGAAAGTGCTGTGAAGTTTTTTTTATTGATAGTTTTCTTACTGTACCAGAATTTAAGCAGTCCCTCTGAGACATTGTTATGTAGCTTTGTGGTCAACTTCACTGTGGCCAGTGTCTTATCCAACTGCTGTTGTTTTTGCTATTTGAAATCAAATTGGTATCAGTATGGGTTGAATTTTTATTTTTCTTTCTTTCTCACATTAGTATCAGACTAAAATCCTCCGTCCGTGATCAGCCATAAAAAAAAAAAAAAGGAACATCCATAGCCCAAATTTTGATTCTAGGTTGACAGCGTTGCCTGATTGGGAACACATTCAAGGTGTTTGTTGTCAAACATTGGTAGTATTTTCAGCACAGTTAAAACCAAAAATTTACTTTGTAAATAATGCTCCGACAGAGGTAAGATCTGCCGAACAGCTCATCATAACTTGAGTTAGAGTTGACTGGAAAACTCAGGTGACTAAGTGGGATAATTTTAGCACCTGCTGCCTCTTGCTAAAGTCTTTATCTGTATTTTTATGTTTGTCCATCTGTCTCACGTTCACAGCACTATTGAATAGGCTCATTTCTCTGAGGGAGAAAGGCATGCTGGGTAATTGAAGAGGGGCAACTGGCACAAGTCAAACAGATGGAGATTTAGTGTGCGCCGAGTGTGTATGTGTGTGTTTGTGTGTGGAGCAGCGTCTGGCAGGAGTCAAACGGCTGTGGATTTATCAGCTCCTCAGTGAAGGCCAAAAGCATGAGCTTGCCAGATCCCAAACACTCTCTCACACACGTGCACACGCACACACACACACACACACCACACCATGCCTTACATCTCCCAAACACCCCTAACCCACTTCTTTTGGATGCCTGTTTTCATATCTGTTTTTTGCCGGCTTGCTGTTTGATTGTTTTCATTCATCCCTCCATTTATCCCTCTATCTTTTTGTAGTTTCTTAGAAGAGCCCTGAACACTACCAGCCACTTCCTCTTTCAAGTACTTTCCCTTCTCCATCTCTCCTCACATCTTTCCGCACTCTTCATTTCATCCCGCCCTTCATCTTTTTGCTCCTTCGTATTTGCCATTGGCACACTCAGTTAAGTGACAGATGCCAAGACAGAAAGAGAGAAGGAGGTATTCAGAGAAGAGGAAGAAGAAAATGGGCAAGTCTTGATGTGTGTTCTTTTTTTTTTACCCTGCACTTTTGTGTTTAAAAGGAGGGTATTTCCTGGGTGTCAGGGCCCACACACTCATATACATACATATACATATACGCATATACAATACACATGCTCATACATATATAGTTCCTTCATGCTTCAATATACAAACAAGAGTACACTGATGCTTTTGTCTAAAGCAAAAAATTGTTCTGTCACCCAAGACAAATATTTACAAATGACTTTTCCCAGCTGCTATCCTCTCCTTGACTGTTCAGTGAAGGACATAAAAGAGCTTCCTCAAGACGGGGAAAATAATCCAGAGCTCCTATAATCCTCCGTGGATGTACTCACTCAACCGGTCACTCACACGGTCGTGCATATTCAAATCGACATACTGGCAGACACAGTCGTGTCAGAGACATACAGAGACATACACCTGCTGCAGGTGTTCACCATGTTTCCGATAACCCGCTGAGAGTGTGTGACAATCATTTGCAGCCTTTATTGAAATTGCTCTGAACTAGATTTGTCAAATGTGGACTGAAACTTTGACGTTCGCTGGGCTTTTCAAACACGCTGAGCTCTTTTGGCCTTTTCTTCTCCTTTGGCTTTTTTCATTCAGGATGAAAATGAGTAGGCTTGTCAATCAGCTGGCTGGCCACCTGGAAATCATATGATTATATTTGATGTACTTTGTAGGGCATCACTGTGTGCTGCGAAAATGAGTGATCTAAATCATGATTGAGTGTGTGGCCCCTGTGGATGGCTGTAATTGCATGTGAGGGGGATGAAATATACTGCTGATGACAAAATGTCCTGTTATAAAAAAACAAAAAACAAAAACCATGCATTAGTTTTACACTGCAGGTTTCATCCCAAATGGCGAGGAGGAAACACAGGATTTGGCATCCATATGCCCCAAAAATGGGTAGCACGGCAGTGTAGTGATTAGTGCTGTTGCCTCCAATGAGAAAGTCGCAGGTTTGGTTCCTGGCCTGGGGCCTTTCTGTTTGGTGTATGTATGTTGTCCCCCTGCTGATTTCCTGTTTAACTGGTGACTCTAAATTGTTCTGTCTTCTGACTGCTGATTGGCTAAGCTTCATGGACAAGACTTAGTATGAAGACAACAAACAGCTCAATATGTTTTAAAGTGACTCCAGAGAGGACTGAAGACAAAGATGAGGGATATGAAAGCTCTCTTTTAGATCTCTGTAATGCCATTCTGCACAGGGATGGAGGGAGAGGAAGGGAAGTATGCTGTTTTTTTTTTTGTTGTTGTTGTTGTTGTTGGTGGTTTTTTTTTTGGCTGTCTCATACCTTTTAAAAGTTCTACAGTTTCAGAGTCAAACACGAATCCATCTATTGCCTGACAGAAATGCCAGGATGGTATATCCCCTGTACACACACACACACACACACACACACACACACATACACAGAATAGCCCAGATACTCCAAAAAGCAGGCAGTCTGTGTGTCAGAGTTTAGAAGTTTAATTGGCCAATGTGTCAGTGGAGGAACAGGGTGTGAGAAAATGTGGACAATTGCAGAGAACCAGCACATTTTTCGGATTTATAGAGCATTAGCACCAAGAATGTCTCAGTTTTGTGTGTAATAGTGTAAGGAGCAGTCCTTGTGTAATGTGTGGAGGTCCTCTGAACGAAATGGTCACTTTCACAGTTTGACCCTTGAAATAATGATAATTCCCGGTCACTTTGTTTCTTGAGGCTTAGTAACATTGAGACAAATCTTAGTGAAGCTCTGTAGCTTTATTCAGTCAATAATTTCTCCATATTATGAAAATGAATTGGCATTCAAACTAAACAAAAATAGCTTCCTTCATCTGGAACTCTCTAGTTCTCTGGTTTGTTGTTGGTCAATGATGTGACAGTAATTGTCATTTAATGAGTTTCTCATACAATGTTGTCATTTCACATACAAATGTGACTAGTTCTTTAAGGCAAAGTTGGGGCACATGGCATTAAGGTGAGGTGTTGGAGATTTCCTCAGTACGCTAATACAAACCTAGCTCTTTTGTCAATGTGTTTGCGTGTGTGCGCGCCGACACAAAAGGGTAGGAGGGCTCCCTTAAGGAAAGACCTCATTCCATGGTCGTGCCTGTCGATATTACTGCTACAAATCAGGCCTCCCACACCGCTGAGAGCAGCAAATAGTACACACTCACATGCACAAGCACACTGTCGCAGACACCATTGACTAAAGGAAAGTTTTATCGCAAGCTCTTCCTGATACAGCTCCCCCTGCTACAGTTTGGACTGTAGGGGAGAGGTTTCAGTGCTCTGTGCCCTGTTTATGTATGTACATTATGTGATTATGGATGCATATGTGTGTTTATGACCGTCTTGAGCAGAAATGTGTTTTATCAGTATGCATATGCACGTCTGCATCCTGGTTTGGCCTGTTTGCTGTTTGTTGGGAGAACAGATTGCACTCTTTGTGGACAGCAATGTGCAGAGCAGCAACACAGAGAGAGAGAGAGTGGGAAAACAGTCTCACCCAATACAATCAGCCTGTTGTACATTTATCACAAGGCTTTTAATGCTCCAGGTCCAAGACAATCATTTCAGTATTTTATTATGGACTAGGCGCATAAATTGAATAGAAATATGGCCTTTACATGTTTTAAAATACGTTTATAACTATCCTACATATCAACATGCAGAATTTAGCTTCTGTCTGGCAAGCCACTGTGATTAATACGAATGTGTCCATGGAATATATCTTCTATATTGGAAAATGTAAGAGGCTAGAAAGGGATGGAAGCTCAATGTCATGAAAAAAAATCTCATAAACCAGGCGTTGTCTGTAATGACGGATCCATGATCAGCGAGTTGAGCCTCTTCTCATAGCTGCTCATCTCACCCGCGGATCTCCCTGGATCCACTGAAGACTTGCTGCTAAACCTGGGTGCCACAGGCTCTTAGTCATCATCTGCCTGTTTTAGATCCACCAGACCTTGAGGTTGCCTCTCTTCCGACTTTGTACTTTTTCTCTACACCTGTCAATGGAGAAAAACGATACAGAAACAAACCACTGAGATCCACCAAGTCTCTTCCCACCTGCCATCTTACTTTAACTAGACATAGAGGGTGTCAGGCAGATAGATGTGAAAGTCATGTCCAACACATGTACTTCTCTCGAAGTTGTGAAGTTTGACACCAAACCTGAAGTCAAACTCAAGCTTTAAAAGTGAAAATGCTGCAAAAAATGAATGGCAAAAATGTTCTCGTATTATTGTTCTATGTTTTTTTTGAAATGCAATATTTCCCTTGTGGCCAAGAAACAAATATTGTTTGGAACCGAGGACCAGTCAGTAGCATTTGGAATAGAATTCAGATTTTAAAGCTTTACATCATATTAACAAACCTCATTAGCAATCTGGTTACCACAAATTTGAGATAAATATATATTACGCAGTTTTGCAATAGTTAGTTAGTTAGCTAGTTATAAAAGAAAAATCTCCCTTACCTGTGTGGCTTTCCTTCAACACATACAATTAACACCCAGTAATACCCTTTTGTTCTGTTTAAATTAAACATTTACGACGGTTATGCACTGAATTAAATTGTTTGTATTGGTGCATTCAATCGATTGCTTAAATTTGAACACACACACATACATCTGCAGAGATCTCTGCTCCCTGGTCATGCAGTTGCTTCTAACAGCATAATTCAAGCATAATTTAAACAGAATAATTCATTGGTTGTTGACAGATGCCCATGATGACTGTTCGTAGTCCAGCATGTAGTTTTGTTAGGATATATCATATCGACAATAATCTCAGATCTGTTATTTAAAAAACAAAACAAACAAACAAAAAAAAAAACTCTCCAGAGTCTGAGGAAACTAGAAGGTCTATCTCTGAAGAGCTTGGTCACTCTGGTTGCAGTCTTTCCTTCTGTCAGCCTAACTGCCTCACCAGGCTTTGATCCACTGGCAGAGGGCTTTGGTGGTTTTGTGGTTGGTGCAGCAGTCTTCCACAAATCGATTTGGCTAAGTAGCCATCTATTTTAATTAGCTAATAAATAGACTGTTTCAATGGGATGGACGCGGGGTCATTTGACTTGATGACATTTAGAAAGAAGCAATAGCTGAGTTTAGTGGAGGGCAGTACCCCAGTTGCAATGAATCAAATGGTGTATCCCACTGGGTCTTCACTCCAAGAGATACAAATCAAATTTAGATGAATGACATATAAACTAAAGAAGCTACCAGTGTGAGAGATCTATACAAGACAGAGGCCATAGAGGAGCTGGGAGTTTCCAGAATTTCAGAGCTATCTTTACAGTCTGACAGATTGTCCTGACTCCCAGCGTGTCTTCTCTTCTCATTACAGGCTTTTCTATCAGATTAATTTTCATTTTTCATGCCGTCAGCAGTATGTGGCACTCCTGTAACAGTAAGAGTCTAGGTATAGTCACTACACACCAAGTCTCTATCAGAGTAGATGTATGAAGCAATTAAACCCATTCCCTGAACAGGATTTCCAAGCCTTGGACTTCTCCACATATTGAGACGTTCAGGCACATAAAGAGCTATATGCAGCATTTAGTACGTGGAGAAGACTCATCTTCCTTCAGTATATATATATATATATATATATATATGTATATATATATAAATAGCCATAAGTATATATTACTGGATGCAACGTTAATAATTACAGAGTAGAAATGAGAGGGCCACTTTTGTCTAGCTCTGTCCAAAGGCAAGTGAGGCAAGTGGATTTACATCATTTTTCTTCTTCTTCTTCTTCTTCTTTTAATGTCTGCCATGTCAGCAGATCACTCCACTCCACTCCACTCCAAATTCAGGTTTTTAGGTAAGAGCAAGTCTTAAGACACTGTTTGCAAAAGGCTTGAAACAGTGAGAGGTGTGAAAACATAAAGGCCCCTGTTGCACAGGGCTGCTAGCATAAACATGTGACCAGCTGTTCTCCTTAGGTTGACAGAAGGTATGTGACATAAGATACTTGTTAGACCAATGTCTAACACGGTCTTTTAAATAACTGTGAATTCAGAATTTGCTCAGAACACAGGCCTTTAGCTCACTCACTGCAATCAGATTGATGAGAAAACAACCGTTTTTGCCGGTTTTAGGTAGATGTTAAAGGTTAAATTAACATGCATCTAATTTATCTTAAATGTGTCTGTGAAGGAACATTACAGCTCCCTGATCATCATCAGCAGCTGTGCTCCAAATCTCCAGCTACTTGTTAAGCAACAAACAAGCGAAAAAAAATCCAGGCAGTGTTAATACAACTTAGTTTTGCTTTGGTAAGAATAATAACATCTTGAGCCTGCTTTGAACTCAGGGTTAAGTTACTCTGGCGGAGCTAAAGCTAAACAAAGCACAATTAGCAGTCAGTGGCATGAGAAGAGGGAAACTGCACAGCTTTGTGAAGAAAGAGAGAGGGAAAGGGACCAAAGAGAGGCTCGAGAAACCATAAGCAGAAGCCGAATGGAGGCAGACTAAGAAGAGCAGATGGTTTCAGCATTTTTCTGCCCGGGGCACTCTACATAGAAATCACTACAAGGAAGGAGACAGATGATGAGTTGAAACACTAACTACACATCTGCACTTCCCCTCCTCC